>NW_011494885.1:3559344-3560349 GCF_000754665.1 Bison bison bison
GAGACCCAGAGGAAAGAGGTGGAGAGACAGACGCAGAAGGAGAGAAACATATCCAGAGAGACAAAGAAACGGGGTTGGGGGGTGCATCCCGAGAGCCCTCAGCCTCGTCCCACTCACCCATAGATCTCATCTTTCTCCCTTCTCAGGCCGTCACTGTCCAAGCCCGGGGGCTGGGGAGGCCGGTGGGGGCCATAGGGCCCGGGGGCTCTCGGTGCCGAGGACACTGCCTCCGAGAAGCCAGCCAGGGCTGCGGTGCTGTCCACGATGCCAGGGTAGTGGGGCAGCTCATCGTACTGGGGGGGAGGTGAGAGGGGAAGCCCCAGGGAGGTGTCAACACAACAAGAAACTTCCCTACCCTCTCACCCAGGAGATGCCCCCGCCCTGCCCAGCCACCTGCCCTCCTGTCTGCATAGAGCTGTCTGGGTGGGACCGAAGGCCCCATCCTCAAGCTTTCACTTGGACCCATGGACTGTGAGAAATGTCCCATCAGAGATTCCCGATGTATGGGCAGGAGGGTCCAGGGGACAGAGACTGACCCAGGTCTCAGATCTGAGGGTCAGGGCGTCAGGGATTGGCTGGTTGGTAACTGTCAGCTTCTCCCAGAGTGAGGAGGGGAGAGAGATTCAGAGAGAAGGGGAGAGAAGAGAGAGACTGGGAGGGAAATGAGAGAGAGAGAGAGAAAGCTTAGAGGGAGGGAGAGAGACAGAGAGAGAAATGTTGGGAGAGGGTAAAAAAAAAAGGCAAAGAGAGAAAGAGACAAGAGATAAGGAGAGATGCAGAGACAGAGGGAAGAGTAGAGAGGGAGAGAGATACAGAGAGAAGATACAGGAGAAACAGGCAAAGGGAGATGGGGACCGAGAGGCAGAGAAGGAGAGAGAGGGGAGGGGAGAGAGAGGAGCAGGAGGGAGAGATTGATTTTTGCTCATGGACACTGTCTGTCAAAGCAGTGCATTGTTTGTACACAAATGTACGCAGTCTCCCCGACTTCAATTTCATTTCACAGAC
>NW_011494885.1:3560449-3561472 GCF_000754665.1 Bison bison bison
GAGTGCATCTTAACAACTTGTCACACTCCACTCCCCATGTGAGCCCACCACACACACACACACACACAGAGCCAAAAGCCAGGCTCAGGAACGAATGAATAAATGAATGAATGAAGGCATCAGACATTTAGCACAGTGCCTGGCACACATTCAATACACACTTGTTGAAACCAAGTATAAACCAGCACAACCACACAATCCCACTTGTGCCGACCGCCCCAAAGAGAAGCCAAGCTTGAGATTTCTCTCTCCTATCATCACAGAAGCAAGCGCACCAGGGGAAGCCAGGGAAACCTGAAGGCACCCAGGTCCCACCCTTTCCTTTGAGGGAGAAACTGAGGTTCGAAAAGGCAGAGAGACTGAAGAGGGGGGAGTTCCAGCGGTCCTGCCGGCGCGGAGGGCTCTGAGTGTGTGTCTGTGCCCTCTTCTCCTAACTTCTCCTGAGTCCTGAAGTTGAATCCAACTGCCCCCCACCGCTCATCGCGGCACATCTTAGGACGTCCGGGAATCCTGTGGTGTTCCTGCACCACCCCCCCCCCGACTCCCCTCCTCCACTTCCAAAGGTGCATGCTCACCTCTTCGCTGACCTCTCATCCCCCAGGACCAGGAGAGAGAGAATCCCTTGGCCCTGCCTGACCAGACCCACCTCCCCAGCCCTGTCCCCACCCCTAACCCTCCAGGAGGACTTGGAACAAAAGTAGACGTGGGAGAAGGATGGGGGAGGGCAGAAAGAGAAAGGGGGTGGGATAAAGGGCCTGGGATGGAGGGGGAGACCGGGGCAGAGAAGGGGAGACTGAGGGGCAGGGAGAGGGGACGAAACGGCGGAGGGAGCGCGCTGGGCTGAAGGGGGCCACAGCTCCCCAGGGAGGCGATGGAAGGATGGGAAGGGGGGTGGGGGTGCGACGACCGACCCGGGCGCAAGATCGCCCGCCCTCACACCTACCCTCCGGGCCATGGGCTGATGCCGGCGGCAGCTCCCGGGTCCCTCCAGGGCCTGGCCGGCGGGGAGGGCGCAGCCGGGGG
>NW_011494885.1:3562157-3567096 GCF_000754665.1 Bison bison bison
TTTCGGGGGCCGCTTTTTGTATGGGAGCCTCCGTGCGTCTGGTCCGCCCGGGTCCCCACCCCTCCGACCTCCCTCTCTCCGCGGCGCCCCCTCTCCCCCGACCGCGCTCCGGTCTTCTCCGCCTTCTCTCCCTCCCGGCCGCCCCGGGTCCTTGTCTGTCTGTCTCTCTCCCCTTTTCCACCCTTCCCCGTCTCTCCCCATTTCCCTGCTTCACTCTTTTCCTCTAGATCTTCAAGTCTCTCTGCTTCCTGTCTTTCTCTTTGTGTCTCTGTCTCTCGCTGTGTCTCTCCTTTTCTCTCTCCCATGTCTGCCCCCTGGCCATACATCTATGCCTCTCTCCCGACCCCGCAGACTCCCAGAGGCCCTCTGATCAGCCCCCTTCCCGCCTCACCCTTTCCTTGCTCTCTCTTTCTCCCTGTCTCTCTGTCTGACTGTGAGACAGATCAGAGGAGAACCAGAGGCTGGAAGTCACCAAAGCCCTTTTTCTACTTTCTCTTCTTGCTCCAGACTACCCCTCCCCACCCCCCAACTTCCCACCTCTGGGAAACAGGGACACTTATGTGCTTCCCTGAAGCCATACACGTGTGTGTGTGTGTGTGTGTGTGTGTATGTGTGTGTGTGTGTGGCCTTGGCTGTGTCTGTCTGTCTTGGCTGTGTCCGATTGTTGGTTCATGCCTGTTATGGGTGTGTTGTTTCTGTGTATGAATATGGTGAGTTTGGGGTGTTTAAGTGTGTGTGCCTAGAAACCTCACTCTGTCCCTCTGCCCACTTTTGACCTCTGCCTTTTGCAAGTTTCTTAGCCTGTATCCCCCTCAGCGGTTCTCGGGAGTTTGTGATGGAATCCCCGAAACTGAAGGTTAAGATGTGGCTGGTTACACATCTGCTGGAGATCAAAGGATTCCCCGGAGGAGCCTGGGGCCCAGGCAGCCTTTGAAACTGGTGTTCTAGTGAAATAAAGAAGGTATCTGCAACAGAAGTTTATTGAGCACCTACTGTGTGCTGGGTGATGTTCTGGAGACGTCACAGGGAGCAAAAGACAACCTTTCCTGGCCTCCTGGCCCTCACATGCTCCTGGGGATGGTGTGGGGGAGAGAGAAGAGTCAGGTATATAAATGTGTAAGTATAAAGTCACATCTGGAGGTGATAAGTGCTCTGAGATGAAGCAGAATAAAGACAGGAGATGACAAAAGCTGGACAGGTGTCATCTGAGCAGAAACCTGAAGAAGGGGATGGAGGGAGCTCTGCAGGTGTCTGCCTATCATGCCAGGCAGAGGGATGGCAGGTGCAAAGGGCCTGGGGCAGGAATGTTTTCCAGGCCAGCGAGGGCAGGAGGGAGAGCAAGACCCCTGGGATTCATTCTCTCACTGGCGTTTTCTACAGTAGGGTCTTTGGGAAAAAAAAAAAAGATGGCATGTGTTTTGTTTGTTAATTTTTAAAATGTATTTATTTTCGCCTGTGCTGGGTCTTCACTGCAGTGTGCGGGCTTCTCTTGTGGAATGCGGGCCCAGTACTTACAG
Organism: Bison bison bison; assembly: GCF_000754665.1. NCBI lineage: Eukaryota > Metazoa > Chordata > Mammalia > Artiodactyla > Bovidae > Bison > Bison bison. Next base: position 3,563,675 of record NW_011494885.1, read on the forward strand.
CACTCCGGCTCAGTAGTTGTGGCTCATGGGCTTAGGTGCTCCGCAACATGTGGAGTCTTCCTGGACCAGGGATTGAACTGCACTGGTAGGCAGATTCTAGACCACCGGGCAAGTCCTTCCATGTGTTTTTTCTTAATTTTTTTTTATTCATTTTATTTTTGGCCGTGCTGCACCTTCATTGCTGCACGCAGGCTTTCTCTAGTTGTGCCGAGCAGGGCTGAGTCTCCAGTTGCGGTGCGTGGGCTTCTGACTGCAGTGGCTTCTCTAGTTGCGGAGTACGGGCTCTAGAGCACAGGCTCAATAGTTGTGGTGCATGGACTTAGTTGCTCCTTGGCATGTGGGATCTTCCCGGACCAGGGATCGAACCAGCATCCCCTGCATTGCAAGGCGGATTCTTAACTCCTGGACCACTAGGGAAGCCCTGCAGGAGGGTCTTTATCCTTTGGTGACCTCAGATTCTCAAGGGGATGTGTAAGTGGGTATCAGGAGGCCTGTGAACTCCCTCAAGTCTTCCTGGCAAAGTACGGACCTGGTGCCTATGTGATTTTACAGGGAGATGGCCCATAGTTTTCATCCTATGATCAAAAAGAATGCTTGACCCCCAACAGCTAGAAACCATCACCCCAGAGGAAGAATTCTAGAAAAGAAATGAGGCAGAGATCCAGAGAGAAGGGGACAGAAGTTGGAGGAGATGAAGACCCAGGGAAAGGAGGGGCAGAGGTGGGCAGACGGAGTCTCAGAGAGAGAGAAGGGGGCTGAGAGGGCTGGCTGGAGACCATACCCGCACCCCTGCTGGGCTCTCTAAGGATATTTTTATGACCCTCATAAACAGCTCCATCTCTGCCACACCCTGCTGCTCCCTCCTCCTCCTGTCTTGTGGAAATTAAACAAAACCACCCAGGCCCCGGGGAAGGGAGTCAGACCACTGGAGTTACAGCAAGAAGGACTGAGGTTAGGACAGCAGCAGCTGTCCCAGAGTGGGGGGCCGAAGGTGATGGCCCGGTCCCCCCAGCCTCCCAGGAAGGCCCCTCTCATCCACCCAGGGCTCAGCTTCACATCCACACGACCCACCGCCTTGCCTCTGTCTCATCCAGGACTGTCCCTGTCTTTCTCTGTGTCCCTGACTCTTGTCCTTTGACACGCCCCCTCGGCACACCATCAGCTTTCCTCCCTGGCCATCTCCAAGGATCTGGGGTCCAGACCCACCTCAGATCAGCTCTTTCTTTTCTAAGCCTCAATTTCCCCGTCAGCTGAATGAGACAGGGGCCCGAGGGGGCGGGGAGTGAGTGATGGCGAAATGGTTAAACTGGAAGGTGCCAGGACACTCAGACTCTGGCCGCCTTGACTGAGTCTGGGGTCCTCATCCCAATGGATGCTCCCCCGAAACTCTCCCAGGCACTGTTCCTCGGGTGACACTGGCCCTTTAAGGAAGGCAGAGGGGTAGAGAAGAGCCTTTAATCACTGCCACACGCACCCCGCCCCCCAGATAGGGGTTTTGGAGCAGAAAATTAATTTAAATCACTTTTTAATTAAAGATGCAAAGCTCTTCTGGGTGCGCCCCCCTCTCCCCTCCCCCTACAGCTTTCAGTCGAAGCTTAGGGTGTAGGAGTCTGGGATCTAGGCCCCCAGCTTCGCTTTGGGTCTGGAGGGGCGTGCTGAGGTCCCCAGGCCCAAGCTTGTCCTGAAGACAAGAAGGATGGCCCATCTGACGGTGATGGGGGTCAGGGGTGGAGGGAGTGGATGGAAGGAAGGAAGCAGTTGTGTCTTAACTGGGTGGGGGTCTGGGTGAGGCCAATTTAGGGGGCTGAGTGGCTCGAGGAGAGGTGAAAACAGAGCAGTGGAAAGAGAGAAAGAAGGAAAGGGGGTCAGACCGAGTCCCAGAGCGATGCGGAGAGAGGAGAGCGGAGCGGGGGAGAGACTGAGGAGAGAGAGGAAGGGAGAGACACAGAGAGACAGAGACCAGAGTTATTCCTCTCATCGCTCTGAACTCAGCCCCCAGACGAGGAGGAGGGGCTTGGACTCTTGAGCATAAATCTTTTTAATTAAAGAGAAGAGCAGGAGAAAATAGGAATGTCTGGGAGAGAAACTGATGGGAAAGGCCAGAGGCTGGAGGGGGAATGAGGGGGGAGGCTGGCTTTCTCACTCCCTCTGCCCCAGTCTGTCTCACCCAGACACACACACACACACACACACACACACACACGCACGCACGCACGCACACACATGCACACACACACACCAGCCCAACTCTCTGCAGAGCTGTCTCCCTTTAGTGGTTCCTGGCGGGACCCTTGGACCCTTTGTCCCAGGCAGGGGAGGGTGCCGGTGTTTGCTGGTTGTTTGCATCCATGAGGTGCTGTGTGGGCCCGGGTGTGTAGGTATCTGGAAGCCTCTTACCTGCTCTCATGCCTTTCTGGATGTGTGTTTGGGCTTCCCTCGTGGCTCAAATGGTAAAAGAATCTGCCTGCAGTGAGGGAGACCTGGGTTCAATCCCTGGGTGGGGAAGAACCCCTGGAGGAGGGCATGGCAACCCACTCTAGTATTCTTGCCTGGAGAATCCCCATGGACAGAGGAGGCTGGAGGGCTACAGTCCATGGGGTCGCAAAGAGTCGGACACGACTAAGCGACTAACACACTCTCTGGATATGTGTATCTGGATGTGTTTCTTCATCTGTCTGTGTGTGCGTGTGAGCGCATCTCAGCAGAGGCACAGACTCCCACGTGAACACCAGCCTTAGGAGGGATCTCAACCCTTAACCCCATCCCAGGCCTTAGAGCACCCCTGTGGATCTGGGGGACCTCCCAGGGCAACACTTGGCATCCAAGCTGTCAGTGGGTGGTGGGGAGGAACCCTGCTGGGAGCCACTCAGCACTCCCGCATCTTCTCTCTAGAGCCTGCCAGCTCCCTGCCTCAGTTTCCCCCCTTTGTCATCAGCTATGTCCCCCTTGCCCCCCTCCCCAACTCCTGGTCTATCTCCCAGGGTCTGTATCTCAGAGGTAGGGAAAGACAGGGTCCTGAGTCAGGGGCTGTGTTTCTGTCTTGGGTGTCTGTCTGTCTTTCCAGCTGCCTGCCTCATGTGTCTCTCCCTCTACTTTTCTTTCTCTCTGTCTCTCTTTCTCTGGACAATCTCTCCATGTCTCCGTCTCCATCTCTCTCTCCTGCTCCCAATCTCTCCTTTTCTCTTTCTCTCCCGCCGCCGCCCTAACTTCGTCGTCTCTGGGGACCCGTGTCTCTGGCCTTTGTCTCTGCACCTCTCTGCGCCCCCACCCCTGTTCCTGAGTTTCTGCCTTCCTGCACCTAGCTGCCCAGGCTTCTCCTAGTCTCCTCGCCAGTTCCTCCTCCTGTGCCTGGCCCGGCTCCAGGAGAAGGAAACATTTATCTTGGTGGGCGCCTCCCCCACCCCAGCCCACGCCGGCCCCTC
>NW_011494885.1:3567274-3567442 GCF_000754665.1 Bison bison bison
TCACTCCTTTTGCCTCGCCCCCCTCCTCTCCCCTTCTTCTTTCACTGTGTCCTTGGCTGTGTCTGTCTGTCCGTCTGTCCATCTGTCTCTGCATCTTTTTCTCTGTGCCTGTGTCTCTGTCTCCATCTCTCTCACACATTCTCACTCTCACTTTCCATCTCTTCTTTT
>NW_011494885.1:3567542-3575954 GCF_000754665.1 Bison bison bison
CTCCCCACCCCCACCCCCAGCCCCGTCTCTGTCTCTGGGGACCTCTGTCTCTCCATCTCTTTTTCTCTCTCCATGTCTCCACCTCTATGCCCCAACCCTGGGTCCCCGGGGACTGTTTGTTTCTGTCTGTCTCTGCCCCTGAGTCTCTCTGTAACTCTCTGCCTCCGTTTCTATCTCCCTCTGTCTGTATCTCTCCCTTTCTCCCTTTCCCCGCCTTGCCCTGCTCAGGTTGTCTCTCCACCTCTCAGTCTCTGGTTTCCTCCTGTGCATCTCCAAGTGGCGGCCTCTCTTTGGCTTTGTGCACTGGGTGAGAGGCCGGAGGATTACTTTTAACCTGGGGCTGTCTCTGCCGGAATTCCTCAGCCTTTCCCACCTTCCTCAGTGCTGCGTGTTAGGGCTCTGGTTTCCCTCTCCTCCTTCTCTGTCTCCTCCTGTCTTTCTCTGTTGCCCTCCCCACACCCGATGATGTTTTGTTCTGGGCCCCCTCCCTTCCCTGCACCCTCCCCACTGCCTCTTGTGTGTTCCCCTTCCCCTCCACCCTGCGGTCCCTCCTCTTCTGACCCCAGCTGCCCCCTTTCAATCCATCATCCTTGACATTTCCTTCCCTCCACCTTAGGAAGAGAAAATTTCAAGGAGAGGGCAAGGGGGGGAGGAGCTAGCGGGCAGGCGCCCTGGGAGACCCTGGAGGCCTTCTCTCCCCCGCCCTCCTCCCCAGTCCTGTCTGGAAGTCCTCCTGAGAGTCTGACTTTAGTCCTCAGGGGGATGGGAGGACACAGAGGAGATGCTGGGAGCAAGCCCATCCCTGTTGCTGGGATTGCAGAAGCTGAGTGCTGAGAAGGGAGCTGGGGGTGTGGGGCCGGGGACGGGGGCGCAGGCGGGAGACCTGGGCACAATTGCACCCCCCTCATTCCTTGGTGCCTAAGGAACTTCCCTGGTGGCTCAGATGGTAAAATATCTGCCTGCAGCGCGGGAGACACGGATTCGATCCCTGGGTTGGGAAGATCCCCTGGAGAAGGGAATGGCAACCCACTCCAGTTTTCCTGCCTGGAGATTCCCATGAATAGAGGAACCTGGCAGGCAACAGTCCATAGGATCGCAGAGTCGGACAAAACTGAGCAACTAACATGCATTTTCCTTGGGGAAGAGGGAAGTCCCATTCACACCCCTCTGACCCAACAGCAGCCCCCATCGCTGGCACCTGTAACTCCCCACTGAATGAAGCAGCCCTCCCTTTCATCAGCCGGGAGTTAATAAAGACCCCAACTTCTTCACTCCAGGTTGGGCTCCCAAAGAGGGTTCTAGAGTCCTCAGTGGACCTCACTGCCCATAGGAAGTGGGTGACCTGTTCATCAACACACCCCTTAATGCTTTCCTTCCCTGTCTCTCCTCCAGTATTTCCTGGAATCACCTTACAAACAAGCCTGGGACAGTGGCCAGGCAGGGACATGGTGGATGAGCAGAAAGTGGGGTAAAAGGAGAAGGGAATCCTCCCCCCTCGGCTATGATGGTTAACTGTATATGTTCATTCGACTAAGCTATCGTGCCCAGAGTTAAGGAGATTACCCTCCATAACGTGGGTGGGCCTCACCCAATCCGCTGAATGCCTTAAAGAAAAACAGACTGAGGTTCCCCAAGCAAAGGGGAATTCTGCTTCCAGACTGTCTTCAGATTTGAGCTGCAACCTCAGTGCCTCCCTGAGTTCCACTGATTTGGGACTTTTCAGCCTCTACAATCACATAAGCCAATTATTTAAAATAAATCTTTCATTATCTATTTATCCATGCATCCTATTGGTTCAGTTTCTCATGCTACCACATGGATGGACCTTGAAAACGTTACTCATGCTGCGTGAAAGAAGTCAGTCACAAGAGACCACGTATTGGACTTCCCTGGTGGTTCAGTGGTTGGGAGTCTGCCTGCTAATGCAGGGAACGCAGGTTCGTTCCCAGTGCGGGAAGATCCCACGTGCCTTGGAGCAGCTAAGACAACTACTGAAGCCTGTGCTCTGCAGCAGGAGAAGTCACCGCCAGGAGAAGACTGTGCACCCCAACCAGAGGGTAGCCATCGCTTGCAGCAACGAAGACCCAGCACAGGCAAAAATACATACATGAATAAAATTCAAACATTAAAACAAAACCCCACATATAGCAGGATGCCATTTACATGAAATATCCAGAATAGGCAAATCCATAGAGATAGGAAGAAGATTAGTGGCTGCCTGGGGCAGGGGTGGAGGGGTGAATGGGGAGTGGCTGGGTGTGATGAGAAGGGTCTGGAACTAGACAGTGATGGCGGCTCCACAACGTGCCCTTGAAAACGGCTAAAACAGTACATTTTATGTGAAGTGTTCTTGTTGTCATTTAGTCACTGAGTTGTATCCAACTTTTTGTAAACCCATGGACGAGAGCCCACCAGGCTCCTCTGTCAATGGGATTTTCCAGGTAAGAATACTGGAGTGGGTTGCCATTTCCTTCTCCAGGGGATCTTCCCAACCCAGGTCTCCTGTATTGCTGGCAGATTCTTTACCACTTGAGCCACCAGGGAAGCCTCAATTATAAGTGTGTGAAGCGTATTTTATCATAATTTTAAAAAAGAGTTCAAGATATAGAGATCTATAGAAACTCACAACAAGTGGCAGTGGTGAATTAACTCCAGACACGGTGTAGTTGCTGCTGTAACAAACCAGCCCAACATCAATGGCTTAGAACAGCACAACTTTATTCTCTCACAGTCCCAGAAGATGAAAGTCCAAAATCAGTCCCCATGGCCAAAATCAAGCAGGGCTGCAACCCCTCCGGAGGTTCTAGGGAACAAGCAGTTCCCTGCCTGTTCTGGCTTCTGGGGGCTGCGGCATTCCCTGGCTTGTGGCCACGTTGCTCCAGTCTTCAAGACCAGCATTTTCAAATCTCTGCCCCATCTTCACACGGCCTCCTCCTCTGCGTGTGGCATTACCTCCTGTTTGCCTCCCCCTTCTGAGGATCCATGCTGATCCAGGCTGATCCCGGATCATCTTCCCATTTCAAGATCCTTAACGTAATTACACCTGCAAAATCCTGTTTTGTCACATGAGTGAACACATTCACAGTCTCCAGAAATTAGGATGTGGATATCTTCTGGGCGGGGGGTCTATCATTCAGCCTACCACAGATGGTCTCCAACAACTCCTCCCCTTCTTCCAGGCACCCTCTCCACCCACCGAGAGGTGGTGTCTATTACCTCGCCCCTTGAATCCTGTGACTTGCTTTGACCCAGGGGATATGGCAGACATGGGCTTACAGCTTTCAAAGCAGCTCTCTTGGAATCCAGACACCATGCCATAAAGAGTTCACTTAGCCAAGGGGGCTCCAGGGAGAGCTGAAGTGGCCCAGCCCACAGACAGTACCCACTGCCAGCCACAGATGAAGGCACCTTGCAACCCCAGCCAAGCTCCAAGATGGACGCAGCCACATGGTGACCTCAGCCACCACCACCAGCAACACACAGAATTGTGAGGATTGTTGTTTTAAGCCACCAAGTTTCAGGGTGGTTTGTTGCTCGGTCATAGATAACTGTTACACACAGAGAGACACAGACACAGGGGAGGTGGGGGGCGGGGGGAGGCTGACACTTGGAAAGAGAGAGAGAAAGAGGGAAGGCATGAAGATACAATTGAGAAAGCAAAGCAGAGACACACAGAGAGAGGGGAAATTAAGGAAATGGAGGAGACAGCATCAAAGAGAGACAGAGACCTCTGGAAAGAGATGGACAGGGTGGTGGGGAGGGAGACAGCAGTGTACAGACAAGATACAGAAGAAAGGGAAACAGAAATTGTCAAGAAAGACACGGGCTCCTGTCAACAGCCCTGGCTCAGCTTTCAGCTGACAGTCAGCATCAACTGTCAGCCACGTGAGGAAGTTATCTTAGGAGTTTGTGACTTGCCTTCAGATAACTGCAGTCTCATCTGACAGCTGATCACAATCGTGAGAGACCCCAAGTCCACCCGGAGAGCCTAAGTGAACTGGGGCCAACCACAAGAGATAATAACTTGTCATTTTTAAGTCGCTAAGTTTGGGGTGGTTGTTAGGTAACCATACATACCCAGAATGAGATGCTTGGAGTGTCACAGAAAGGTGGGTGAAGAAATTGAAGGATTAGGGGGAGGTTTTAGTCTGAAGATTTATTTGGATGAAATAGATTAAGGACTCGGGGAACTGTTAAGACAGGTGAAGCAGAGGAAATGTGCATTTCAGAGTCTGGGAACGTTAGAGGATCAGGACTGGATCCAGATGAAGACCTTAATCTCAGAACAGGTGATGCACAGACTTAGACAACAAACCGATGGGTGCCATTTGGGGGGAAGGATCAGGGGAAGGGATAGGTAGAGAGTTTGGGATGGACATGTACACATGGCTATATTTACAATGCCTAACCAAGGACCTACTGTATAGCATTCGGAACTCAGCTCAATGTTGTGTGGCAGCCTGGATGGGAAGGGAGTTTGGGGGAGAATGGATACATGTATATGTATGGCTGACTTCCTTCGCTGTTCACCTGAAACTGTCACAGTATTGTTAATCCGCCATACTCCAATACAAAATGAAGGGTTTTTTTTTTTTTTTTTAAAGAGCAGGCGATACAAAGAATCTGGGGCTCTTTGGCATTAATTTCAGTGGTGATTTCATACCTAGAGTCTGATTGCTTTTCAAAGCATCAACTCTATGAGTTTCCGCAAAGCTTTCTGCAGAAGAGACTGTTCATTGCTCCTCAACATCCAATCTCTCATCTTCCTTTAAAAATCCTCTATGACTTTTAGCATGATGACTCAGAACTAAAACTATATTTTCCCTAGCTCCTCTTCCAGCTCAGTGAAACCAGATGGTTCCGATTTGGACACTAAGATGTAGAAGGAAGCGATACGTGGAACTCCTGGGTCAAAGCCTTACAGAGGATGGTGGATCCGGGACCTCTCCTCCCCTCTCCCTCCTTCCGGTTGCATGATGACGTCATGGAGGTGCGCCATGTTGGACCAAATAGATGAGGGTCATAGTCCGGCTATGTCCGAGTGACTAGTAGAGCAGCTACTTTGCATGCTTCCGTGGCAGCTCAGACGGTAAAGAATCTGCCTGCGATGCAGGAGACCTGGGTTCGATCCCTGGGTCAGGAAGATTTCCTGAAAAAGGGAATGGCAACCCACTCCAGTATTCTTGCCTGGGAAATCCCATGGACAGAAGAGCTACAGTCCCTGGGGTTGCAAAGAGTCGGACAGGACTGAGCGACTAACACTTTCACTTTCCTGAAATAGAGCTGCCGTACCAGCTGTAACTGTTACACAAGAGAGAAATAAATTCTAATCTTATTTAAACCACTACTATTTTGGATCCCTGCTAGTCACATCTAAACTCATACCTAATTGCTATTAATAAAAGTATGAATAGGAAGCTCTTATGGGGCTCCCCTGGTGGCTCAAAGGGTAAAGAATCCGCCTGCAATGCGGCAGACCTATGTTTGATCCCTGGGTCGGGAAGATCCCCTGGAGAAGGAAATGGCAACCCATTCCAGTATTCTTGCCTGGAGGATCCCATGGACAGAGGAACATGGCCGGCTATAGTCCATGGGGTCGCAGAGTCGGACATAACTGAGCAACTAACATTTTACACTTATGAGGGCTTACATAGAGCACCTCTCCAGGTTCCAGAAACCAGCCCGGCAGGATAGAAGTGGGAACATCTTATTTTCTAGCCCCAGACTGCCCACCATCCCTTGTTTCCCTATACCGTGCACAGCCTTGTTAATATCTCCTTTTTAACATTTGCCTAAGTCACCCAGTTCGGTGACACGGGCGTCCTGTGGTGTCTTACTACAGAGTCCTTGCCCTCACAAGTCCCAGCGAGGCTATCACCTCTGGCACCCTGTTGGGCACCTGTCCCCCTGACCACAGTGTCAGCCTGGGAAGAACAGGGCCCAGCAACATTTTGGTCTCTGCAGTGTCCCATGCACAGTGCCAGACACAGGCAGGCACCCAATGGACACGTGAATGAAAGAATCCCAGGGTCTGCAGGGAGAGGAAAGCATACTCCCGCTTGTCTATGTCTTGTCCCCTGGGCTTGATGATCGAAGAACTGGGACTCAGGTGACAAAGCAGTTCACGGGAAGTCTTGCATTTCTCTGTCCTTTTGACGCTAGTTGTTCCTGGATGGGGTGTGTATGTGTAAATGAGCAAGTAAACTGGAAAGTATAACTATTCCCATCTACTAAGCTCTTACTTTGTTGTTCACTCACTAAGTTGTATCCGACTCTCTGGGACCCCATGAACTGCAGCACACCAGGCTTCCCTGTCCTTCACTATCTCCCAGAGTTTGCTCAAACTTAATGTCCATTGAGTCAGTGACGCCATCCAACCATCTCATCTTCTGTAGCCCCCTTACCCTCTTGCCTAAGCTCTTACTGTTGTTAGGTATTAGTCTAAAAATATATATATGTATATTTAATACAATAATCATACAATTTAATACAATAATCTTGTGAAACAGGGACTTCTTAGTATTAGTTCCTATCATTATTAGGCACTATTAGTTCCTATTATTATTGAAAGTGAAACTGTTAAAGTCACTCAGTCGTCTCCAACTCTGTGACCCCATGAGTTGTAGCCCACCAGGCTCCTCTGTCCATGGGAGCAGGCAAGAATACCAGAGTGGGTAGCCATTCCCTTCTTCAGATCTCCTGACCCAGGGGTTGAATCCAAGTCTCCCCCATTGCATGCAGATTCTTTACCATCTGAGCCACCAGGGAAGCCCCCAGATGGTAAAGTGTCTGCCTACAATGCGGGAGACCCAGGTTCGATCCCTGGGTCGGGAAGATCCCCTGGAGAAGGAAATGGCAACCCACGCCAGTACTCTTGCCTAGAAAATCCCATGGACTGAGGAGCCTGGTAGGCTACAGTCCATGGGGTTGCAAAGAGTCAGACACGACCGAGCGACTTCACTTCACTTCACTTCATCCCCATTTTCCAGGTGAAGGAACTGAAGCACTGAGACAGTAAATCATTATGCTATGTCGTTTCCAATGACAAATAATTCAAATTGCTCCCAAGCTGCCCCTTGGAAGACCTTGTATCCAGGCGAGGAACATGGCATTGCTGGTGGGGTGAATCGGCATCTGTGATGCTCCTTTTTGTGTCCAATCCCAAGCCCTGGAAACGCCCCTGTTTGAAGCAGAGACCACACTCCTTTTCCTGTCCCCAGGCTCACACCTTTCCCTGCCTCTGTCCCCGTTGTCCTGGTTCACATCTGGTAGAATTAGAGGTGTCCTGCTCCCGTTCTGCGCCCTGGACGTCTTCTCTGCCCTTCCTCGCTGCGGGACTTTGGGCAAGTTGCTTCCTCTCTCTGAGCCTGTTTCCTCAGTAGAAGGAATTGACTCTGACGACTGATGGCAGACCGCATAAGGCCGCACAGTGCAAGCATCGTGGCCCTCCTCAACGCCCGCCGGTGTTGGCACTGTTCTCGCCAGCTTCAGATCCCTTGCCTTCAGTGCCCTCTTGCCCCACACCTCCTCCCACCTTGCAGGAAAAGCCCTCTCAGGCCCGTAACTCCCTCTAGAAACTCTCTCTCAAGATTCTCCAAACTCTGATCTACATGCTCTGACTGTTTCCCCACCTTCTACCCACTCCTCACTCTTCTTCAGTCTGACTTCTGCTCCCACATTCTCCCCTCAACTGCTTACATCAAGATCTAAACCCAAGGGGAGCCTCTAAGCTCTCATTTTCCTCCACTTCTTCACAGCCTTGGGTCCTGCTGACCATGCCCTCATTCTAGAAACTTCTCTTGGCTTCAGTTGCCCCACTCTCCTGGTTTCCCACCAACTTCTCTGGCTTCTTCTCCTCGACAGGTCTCCCACCTTCCATGTGGCCCTTAGATGTTAGGGGTCCTCAAGGCTCTGCTTTCTTCTCCTGCTACCCAGGCCCCAGAGCAGCCCCACCCCCTCCTGTGGCTTGGTGACACCTCCTTGCCAACAAATCCCAAATCTCTCTCAAGTGCAGCTCCCTGGGCTGAGCTCAAGGTGTCCCCCGGATGTCTCTTCACCCTCTAGATGGCTCACAGGCATCTCACGTTCGGCATGAACTCACCTGAATCCTCTAAGCCTGTCCTTGGTACTTATCCCCACTTGGCTTTCCAAGCCCTCACTCTCTGGGCTGTAAATTCTTCACACTGTCCAGTCCCTCCCTCCCAGATCCACTCCCCACATGTCCACACTCCATTCTTGCCTGTAGGATTCAACCACTTGCAAGACGACCAGTCATTAACTCACAAGGCTGGACACTTTTAAACAGGCTGTGCCCTTTATCGGGACACACACACACATACAAGTCCTCTGAGGAAGTTACCTGATTTCTTTAGGAAACCCCCATCAACCCCAGCTCTCTTCCTCAGGCAACGC
>NW_011494885.1:3576054-3577045 GCF_000754665.1 Bison bison bison
GGATACCCTATGACGTAGAAGAGTTTGTGGTGGAGGGAATGGGAGAGTGGCTAGGGAAAGTTCCTGGGTGGCATGGGGCCGTGGCCAGGGAAGCGCTTGGGTGATGGGTGGGGGCGGGGCCAGGGAAGCTCCTGTGTGGAGGGGGCGTGGCCAGGGAAGCTCTTGGGTGAAGGATGGGGGCGTGGCTAGTAAAGCTCCCGGGTAATAAGTGGGGCGTGGTGAAGGGAAGCTCTGGGCGGGCCTTCAGAGTGGTTGGTGCAAGCGGGCGTGTCCTGAAGAGGATGCTGGGAACATGGAAAAACCCAGGTTACTTGGTGTATTTTCCAGTTGCCCAAATCTTAAAGACTTCATTAGCTCTCTCGTCGTGAATTCCAACTTCCCACGGGGAGGCCGTTTTTCCAGGCATAATTTCAGTTTTATGGCAACTTTTACAGAAATCACAGAGACAGCGACTAGTGCTGATGAGCTGGGAGTAGAGAAGGGAGTACGCAACAGGTCTGGGATGTTGGGGGTGATGCACAACAGGAGGATAGGACGCTAAAAACCGGTGGGAAGCAGGTGTTATGGGGGTTGCAGGGGGGGTCCCAAGAAGTAGGCAGCACTCCTCACACCCCAAGTATGTCCTTTGGGCAGGAAACATCAACAGTAAGAAAATGTACATGGCCAGCCAACAGATAGGTGGCCTCCAAAGTTAAAAACACCCGCCCAGACCCCCCGACCCCGTCCCACCCTCCCACCCACCCCTGCTCCCCTTCAGGCCAGAGATGTGGCAGCATTTGCTGGCTTGTAGCATTGGTCCTCTGGGACCCTCGGTCTCCTCTTCGAGGGTCCTGCCCGAATTGGCTGGCACTGAGGGCAAATTGAGCCTTCTAGATTGTCGGGAGAGATTGGCTATATACTCCCGTGGATCCCCGGCCTCCTCCCCAAAGCCGCTTCTCACGGCTGGGGGGGGCTGCTGCCCTCTCCAAAGAAAAAACTTTTCCCCCCCCCC
>NW_011494885.1:3578129-3587162 GCF_000754665.1 Bison bison bison
GAAGAGAGTGACGGAGAAGGCCAGCGTGCCGGTGCGCACCTCGAAGGGGCGGCCCTGCACCGCCCAGTACACTGCGGCCACCGACCAGGCCACGCCCAGGCCCAGGAACACGTTCACGGCGTTGGAGCCCGTCACGTTGCCGATGGACGCGTCGGCGCACTGGTCCTGCAGCGCCGCCACCTTGCTGGCGAACGTGTCTGCGGGGCGGGGACATCGAGGGTCAGAGGGGGCTCAGCGGGTGACACCCTCCCCCCATCGCAAGCATCCGTCAGTCACCTGGTTCCCAGATAGACCCACCAGCACCCCGCTGACCCCGAGGATCCAGCGTGGTCAGAGCTCCAGTAGAGCGCCCCATGGATTCAATAGGTCAACTGAATCCTCACCCCCAAAGGCACCAATGGGATGCCCCATAGAACTAAAGTGGTGGGAAATGGTAGAAACCAGACGATTTCCCTCTTCTGGAGCTCTGGGCCCTTGATCCCACCCAGGGGGCAAAGTGAAAGTGTTAGTCACTCAGTTGTGTGGGACTGCCTCTTTGCGACCCCCATGGACTGTAGCCCACCAGGCTCCTCTTGCCAGTGGGACTCTCCAGGTAAGAAAACTGGAATAGGTTGCCATTTCCTTCTCCAGAGGATCTTCTCCACCCAGGGATCGAACGTGGGTCTCCCACATCGAGGGCAGATTCTTTACCATCTGAGCCACCAGGGAAGCCCAAAGTCAGTTGCTTGACCTGTGCCTGCTGGCTATAGGCCCGGCTGCCTGCTTTGTTATGGAAGGTGTCTACCTCCAATGGAATACACTACCTGCTCTCTGGAACTCATCACCTGTCTCTAGGGGATCCACTGCCTGCTTTCTGAGGGACTGGTCTGCATGCAATGCACAATCCATGCATCGCATGCAAGATCTGCATGCAATGTCTGGATGCACTGCCCACTGTCTGGAACTCAGCGCTTCTATGGGCCCCGCTATGTGATTTCTGTCAAGTCCTCACCTTAGTCTATGAAACCCTCTCCCATCACCTGTCTCTCCAATGCCCTGCCACATTCTTTGTATGGAATCTATCGTCTGGTTTTTACCATTTCCCACCACCTGTATGAGACATCTCATTATTTGCCTCAGTTGACGCATTGGATCAATGGGGTCCCCTGCCTAGTTTCTGTTATTCCCCACCATAGTCTATATTGCTGTGGGCTCTGCTGCTTGCTCTATATGGGACTTGCCACCTGCTTTCTGTGGGATTTGTTGCCTGCCTTCTGTAGAACTCAGTCTACTTCGTGTGGGACATACTACTATATCGTTGTGGAAACCACTCTATTCTGTGGGGCCCGCTGCCTACTTTCTCTGGGACTCGCTGCCTGCTTTCGATGGGAATCACTACCTGTTTCCCATGAACCTCCTCCTGCCTGTTTCCAGGCCCGGTCACCCCATTACCACCTGCCTGGACAAATGTCAGGCCCCACTCACCCGGCACCTCTTGCCCATCAGTTCCCTGCTTGGCTTCTGTCGAGCCTACAGCTTCGCTGCTCTGGCCTCCACCCATTTCTAGATAGCTTGCTAAGTTCGCAGGTCTCTAGAGTGGAGGGCAGGCCTCAGAACCGTTCACCGTGGTGGCTTTCTGCAGGCCTCACCACCTGCTTCCTGGGCCTACAGCGCCACCACCTGGCTGGTAAATGCATTTGATGATGAGGAAAAGAAAGCTGTGAGGCTCCGAGCTTAGTCTTCTCTCTCCTGTAGGAATTTGTCTGCGCCGCCTGGTTTCTCAGGGACCCTCCCTCAGACTTGGGGGAAAGAAGATTCCTGGCCATGGTGATTCAGTAGAATATATGCTGTCGTCTCTGAGTCTTCTTTCTATGGCATTTCCTCCCATATCTGGTTTCTGCTCTGCCCCTTATCTTAATTGAAGCTTTGATGGCTTTAACTGGCCTGGTTAAAGCCTGGTGGCCTGGTTCTGATCATGCCCAGGAACAGAGGTCCATGGACTCTCCCATCTGGTTCCTTGGCAGGGGGAGGGGAGGTGAATATTAATATCTTGTTTCTATGGAACTCACTGCATGGTTTCTACGAGGTCCCCACCTTCTTTCTATGCCCCTCCCCTTCCAACACTGTCTCTTCAATGTCCTGCCACTTTCTTCTGATAAAATCCATCATCTGGTTTCTACCATTTCCTACCACCTTACTTCTATGGGACATTCCACCTGGTTGCTTTCAGGGAGAATTCAAGTTACATGGCTCGGTGGTTAAAAAAAAAAATCCACCTGCCAGTGCATGAGATGTGGATCCAATGAGCCAGGAAGATCCCTTGGAGAAGGTAATGGCAACATACTCCAGTGTTCTTGCTTGGGAAATCCCATAGAGGAGCCTGGCAGGCTACAGTCCATGGGATCACAAAAAGTCAGACTCAACTTAGTGACTAAATAACAACAACAGATTGAATCCATGAGCTCCCCCCACCTAGATTCTATTATCCCCACCTTCCTATTTCTAAGGGACCCACCAGACTTGGTTCTGTGTGATTCTACCACCTTATTTCTGCAGGACCTTTCTCCTAGGCTCCTCCACCTGCCTGGCTTCTCTGAGACCCTCCCCCAACAAGTGGTCTCCCGAGAGGTTACCGGGGATGGAGGTGCCCAGGGCCACGAAGACAACAGCGTTGACAGAGTCCTTGAGGCCAACGGTGCAGCCGAAGTGGGAAGCGAGGTCCCCGATGAGGGCGGTGAGCAGCCCAATGACCAGGATGCAGACGCCGAAGCAGGCCCAGCCGTGGCAGTACTCGGTGGGGGGCACGCAGGCAAACAGAACCTTCCAGAACACCGTCAGGAAGTGCATGACGTAGTCAAAGCACGAAGGCAGCCGCTCCTCCCGGGACCCGTCCTCCTCCTCCTCCTCGTCCCCTGTGGGCACACGACCCAGCTGGGGCACACTCCCGTGCCTCCTTCCTCGCCTACAGAGTCCCCCTTCTGTTGAACTCCCAGACAGTCTCACTCCCAGACAAATTACTTTCCCAGAATCCCTTGAAGCTAGGAGACTGTCTGGCCCCAGGTAAAAATATTCACTTTCCCAGAATCATCTGAAGCTACAGGAGGCCGTGTGCCCAGCTAAAAATATCCAGTTTCCCAGGATCCCTTCTGCTAGGGGTGGCCAGATCCCTAGCTAAAGATATGGCTTTTCCCAGAAGGTTTTATGGTCACTGGCAGTCATGTCTGCACCTGGAAATATTCACTTCCTCTGATTCATCACAGCTGATGGTAGCCACATGATCAGCTAAAGGTGCTCACTTTCCCAGAATCCTCTGCACCTAGAGAGAACCCCCTACCCAGCTAACATTAGTCACTTCCCCAGAATCCCTTGAGGCTATCAACGGTGCTGTCCTCGGATATAAATATTCACGTTCCCAGAATTCCGTGCAGCCAGCGGCAGTCATGTCCTCAGCTTAAACACTTGCTTCCCAGAATCCCTTGCAGCAAGGGCCATGTGACCCAGTCTGGCCAAGAGACATAAACAGAGGGTTCTGGAAAGCTCTAGCTTTCCCGATAGGGGCACTGTTATCATGGGCGTGTTTTCTGAGTTTTGTAAAAGGTGCCTCATCCTTAGAGTTGTTTGTGTCACCTATGGTGACCGAATTTAACCCACTTTTGACCTGTGATTTGTGTAATGGGAAAGTGCAGATGAAATGTTTTCCTATGCTCACCCGAAACAGATAAGCGGAGAGCAATGAATGAGAAGCAATGAACGCACTTGAGTGTGCCAAGAATTACATCTGGAGGGGTACTGATAAGAAACACTGTAACCCCTGACCAGCAGCTCAGAGCAAGGGAATAAAAGACCAGCCACCAGGTTATGAAGCCACTTTCCATGGTCTCACCCACTGGCTCCTTGGAATGTCAAGGAGCAGAGGACAGCTGGTGGCCATGGAGGCAGAGAGAGACTGGTAGATTTGGGTCATATATCCCTTTCCTACTTTTCCGGATCACATAGCCACTTGGCTTAAATAAAATAAGTAAAATGGAATTGGAAATTAAAACTGGAAACGCAAATGCAACAGGCACTCTGCTCCTTTCTATTTTCCTTGCCTTTTTTTTTTTTTTCCCTGCCTGGAATATGGACTTGTTACCTGGAGGTACAGCAGCCATCTTGCAACCATGAGGGCAACAGCTGAGAATGGGAAAGAGAAAGAAAGAAGGACCCTGGGCCTTTAACGAACATTACTAGGCTGCTGCTAACTTTTTATTGCCTCCTACAGATTTTTGTTGTTGTTGTTCCATGTGAGACATAAACTAGTGTACTTAAGCCACTTATGGTCAAGTTTTCTGTTGTCTGTCACTGAATGAATCCCTAACTCACCACACGGCTCAGGCTGCAGCAGGAAGGACACACTCTTAGGGAGGAGGGGGCTGCTATCATTGCATCTTTTGGGGCTTCCCTCTTCCCTGCTCCAAATCCTGCCTTAGCTCCCCATTGCTCTCAGACCCAGGCCCACACTCCCACACTTCCAGTACCCACAGGCTCTGGCCTCTGCTTACTTCTCCAGCACCTCTCATCTAGAGAGAGCTTTATGAGTATGCTGTAGTTCTGGATCTGACGTTTTGGTATCAAATGCTGGATCCGCTGTGTGATCTTGAATCAGTGTCCTAACCTCCCTGAGCCTCCAAATAGCTATTTGAGAAATGGAAGCAATAATTGGACCTGCCTCGAGAAGGCTGTGATGATTGCATGAGTCAGGCCCTGTGATGTCTCCATGGGACCTGGCACATCTCCACTGTGATTGTTATTGTTCTGGCCATTGCTGTTGAAGGCCTTTTCCAGTGCCTGGGGGGATTCAAAGATGCTCAAAACCAAGTCCAGCCTGCAAAGAACATTCCACCAAGAATGGGAGGTAAAGGAAATACAAAAGCTCCTCTAAGCACAAGGTGGGACATGATTCATCTCCCAAGGAAGCGAGAACCAGAATGCTTTGTGTTCACATGAGGAACCAAAAGCCATTTGCGGAACAAAGTACAAAATGATCAAGCCCCAACCCGGATACTCTGGGGACACTCATTAAATGAGTTCCCACAGGAAATGGACTTCAAAGCTGCCTGACACTCAACCCATCTTCATCATTATCATCATCATAATTATTATTGTTACTGTTATTATTATCGCTACTTCCTCTAATCACCTGCTTTCTATAGACCTGTGGCCTCCATGACCACCATCTCATGTCCATAGTTTCAGTTTTATGAACCTTCTTATGTTCACTACGTCCCTAGAGACATTGTTCTGGCTTCCCACTGTTCTTGAAGCTCAAATTGCTTGCCACATCCTCTGAAACCTTGCCTGACCCATCTCCTGCCAGTTTTTTTTTTTTTTTATTGTATTTACTTATTTATTTGATTGTATGGCATATGGCATCTTAGTTCCCCAACCAAGGATGGAACCCGTGCCCCCTGCATTGGGAGCCTGGAGTCTTAACCCCTGGACCACCAGGGAAGTCTCTCCTGCCAGTTTTGACAGCCTCAGCTCATACCTGCTCCCACCCTCTCCCACTTCCTTCCATAGGCTCTCTCTCTCCAGAAGCTTCCGTCATTTAAAACATTCCATGGCTCCCCATTGCATCTAAAATGACACCCAAGCCCCCTCCTGTGGCCTCTAAGGCCTTTGGGGTCTGGACCCTGCTCACCTCCAACCTAATCCCAGTCCTCTTCTTCATGCCTGAAACCAGTCACCATCCCCAAATGTGCCATAATCTCCCACATTTCCATACGCAACACTTCCCTCCACCTGGCACTCTCTTCCTGGCCAACTCCTATTCCTATTTGAAAAATCAGATCAGAAGCCTCCTCCTCCAGGAAGCCCTCCTTGACCTTCAAGCTGGGTCAGACACCTGGTCTGGGCTCCCTCAACCCAGGCCTGCCCACTCTGGCTCATCATTCTCTTGTGACAGGTCTGTCTCTCCCATTGGACAGTGAGCTCTGTGAGAACAGGGCCCAAGCTGCCAAGACCATTTCTTTGTCTCCAGCAATGTCCCTACATCAGACGGGGGCCACAGAATCCCTTCCCAGGTGGTGCTAGTAAAAAAACTTGCCTGCTGATGCAGGAGACCTAAGAGACACAGGTTCAATCCCTGAGTCAGGAAGATCCCCTGGAGAAGGAAATGGCAACCCACTCCAGTATTCTTGCCTGGAAAACCCCATGGACAAAGGAGCCTGGTGGGCCACAGTCCATGGGGTTGCAAAGAGTTGGACACAACTTAGCAACTGAACAGCAACAACAAAAACAAGTGTACTATTTAGGTACTTAAAGCTGATTGATTCTAATGCAAATAAATGTACAATACAATAAACTCATGGATGATACATATACATAAAAGAAACAGATGCTGAAAGAAGAATGTGGCTTCAGAGGGGATGCCTCTTCCCTGCTATTAGGCTTCCAATATGGTGTCTCTGGGACCACTACCTTGTACTTTTCCATCGCGGATCCCTGGCTTCTTCTGATCCCACCAACCAGTTTCTTTCTGACCATAGTTCCTTGTGTGTGTTTATTTTCCACCAGGGTTGGCCTCCCTGAAGAAAACCTGATGCTGTGCAAGGGACAGAAGTCCTGAGTTCCACCCTGGCCCTTTCTGGATTCCCTGTGGGACTTCAGGCCAGTCCCTCCTATGTCTCTGGGCCTCAGTTTCCCCCAGCTCTATCACAAAGGGTCTCCAAGATAGCCTGTGAATCCATGTCATCATACATCTGGCCACAGGGAGGCAGTGTGGGCCTTCGGAGGCCTAAGAGGTGAGACCCACTGGGGTGGGAGAGTTGGGTGCCCTGGTGACCGTCTCCATGGTAACAGAGGAGCCCAGGCCCAGGAGGCGAGGCCGAACCATTTAACCTGTTTCCACCCTCCAGTTGCCTGAATGCCAGGAGAAAGCCCAGACTGGGACCCCTCCTTCCCACAGTGCTCCACCTCTGATCCTGTCTGCGCAAACTTTCTGCCTCTCTCTCTGGCCTTCTGCCTCCTCATTCTCTACATCTTTCATGTATCTGGAAGATGTCTCTGCATCTCTGTCCTTCCTCGGGATTCTCTGTGCTTTTCTATGTGTCTGTCTCTCCTATTTGTATTCATTTCCTATCTTTTCCTTTGTCTCTCTGTATCTTGATCTTTTTCCTTGCGTTTCCCTGTGTCTCTCCTGTCTTCTCTCTGATCTTTTCCCCTTGTCCCTCTTCCCTTCTCCTTTTTATTTCTCTTTTTCTGTCGATCTCTGTCTCTTCATCCCTCTCTTCTTCCTCTCTCCTCCCTCCCCACTTACCTGCGCTCACCGTAATTGCCTCTAAAAACTGCTCTCTCCACGAATGAGTCCCAATCACCAAAGCCAAGTTCGTTTTCTTGATGAGTTTATCCACCGTATTCTGGGAATGAGAGGGTAGGGAGAGACCATGGTCCATGACCACCTTAGGGTAGCTCCATGAGAGGTCCTGGGGATGGAGGCTCACACCCCATGCTCAGGGGTCCTCAACTTTCCATAGCTGGGTTCTACTAGCAAGAAGGGACAAGGGAGGCGTGTGCTGTCCATGGTGCTAACAGAGGAACGTGGAGGGTGTCCTCAGACCTTGGGTGCCCCTCCCTGTGACCCTCATAGTTGATCCCTTCTTGGACTATCCCCAAGGAAATGATACAGGCCAAGACTCCAGGAAAGTGGGCCCCCAGAAAATCACCTTAAAATCATACGACTCCTCAATGATGACCTCCAGTCGACAGTTTTCCCCGAGAACCGGCTTGCCCATTTCTGCTATCCTCTGAGCCTCTTCCTCCTCAGCCGTCAGTTTCCTGTCCCCATCCCCTGCAGCATGAGGGGTGGGAGTTAGACTCCAGGGCACCTGCGATGCCTTCACTACCTCTTCCCATCCAAAAGAAAACACTGCTCTTCTCTGGGATGCCTCCTTGGTAAGGCTTCCTCAGCCTGTCCCTACATCCCATCTGACCACCACTTTCCCCAACCAGAGGCCCAGCTCCCACACCCTGGTCCATGAAGTTCGGCTGGTGGACTCTGAGGTTCATATAGTAGAGGGGCTGTGTGACCATGGGCAGTGCCTTGGTCTCACTGTGCCTCAGTGTTCATGTCTACAAAATGGGTACAATAACTACCGACCTCATAAGGTGGTTACGAGCATTATAGAAGTTAATTCATGTAAAGGGCTTAGAACAGTGCCTGGTACACAATAATTAAAAAATGTTAGTTTATTATGATTACTGCCATTATCATTACCACCCTGTGGAAGAGGTTTTATATAATTATATATATATAATAGAAAAGATATTATCTATTTATATAAATTTATATTGATATGTAAAATAGATTTATATTGATTAAATAGATTATATATATATATATATAAATAGATTATACTGACCCTTTGCTCCAAGCCCAGCACCGACCCAATCCTAGGTCTCAAAAGAAAGCCACCCACCAACCAAGAACATTCTCAAAACTATGCTTGAGTGAGAAATGACTTTGATTGTGTTAAGCTATTGGGATTTGTGGGCTTACTTCTTACAGCAGCTTGTATTACTTATCCTAACTAATACAACCTTCAGCCTATCCCTAATCTTAACCCCCAACCTCAATTCTGATCTCAACTCCAAAACTACTCAGTCACTATCTCCAAGCCCCTGACCCTAGTCCCAACTCTCACCCCAAATTTCTCACCTTGGCCCCAGCTCTACCCTCAAATCCTTCAAACTCACCTCAAATTCCAAACTTAGCTTTGACCTCAATCTGGCCCCAGTTCTAATCAGATCCTATCACAAACCTAGAAGCCAATCTCTGTCTTAATTTTAGCTTTGCTGCTGCTGCTGCTAAGTTGCTTCAGTCGTGTCCGACTCTGTGTGACCCCATAGACGGCGGCCCACCAGGTTCCCCCATCCCTGGGATTTGACCCAGTCCTAATACTGATCCCAGACCCCAACCCCAACCCAGTTCTATTCGACCCCAAACCTGATTCCCTCTGATGCCACCACAAACCCACATCAGATTCTATGACATACTTTCTTCCCCATCTTAACTAC
>NW_011494885.1:3587262-3593796 GCF_000754665.1 Bison bison bison
CATCTTAACTACAAACAAAACATGATCTTGGCCTTCGAGCCTCTGTCACCCCAATTTCACACTGGTCCCACCAAATTGATTGCACCTGCAATCTGCCTCAAACCTGATCTGGAGGGGAGTTTGAGGCCTGACCCGCCCCCAAGACCCTCCCTCCAGTGACCCCCCCTCCCAAAGACCAGAAGTAACTCCACTCACCTTGGTTGAGTAGCAGAGCTGGGGAGAGACAGAGACAGGGAGAAGGTGAGATCTTCTCTGGGAAGCTCAGATCCATGAACTTGAAGGGGCCACAACTGAACCTCCAAAGGTCCCCCCACCCTGGACCCCTTACCTCTCCCACAGCCCACCCATCACCTCTCACCTGAAATCCCTCGTTTAAGCCACTGTGGCTGGCCCAGTTCTATGAAGAAATTATCCTTTTTCTCATATTCCTCGTCATCAACTATCTTCACCTGAAGAGTTTTCCTGAAGGGAGAGGCAGAATCCCCAGCATAAGGCCCCCTGCCCATGACTCACCAATAACTCGCCCATTAGCCAATCAGTTTCTTGGGCACTCGCTCCATCTCAGGCTCTATAATCTCATTTCATCCTTACACCACCCTGGGGGGAAGGTTCTCTGCTTATCCCCATTTGACAGAGACACGCTCAGAAACATCTGAAGAAGCCGCTATTATTGTTCAGTTGCTCAGTCGGGTCCGACTCTGCGACCCACGGACTGCAGCATGCCAGGCTTCCCTGTCCTCCACTATCTCCCGGAGTTTGCTCAAACTCATGTCCATTGAGTCGATGATGCGATCCAATCATCTCACCCTCTGTTGCCCCCTTCTCCTGTCCTCAATCTTTCCAGCAACAGGGTCTTTTCCAATGAGTTGGATCTTTGCCGAGTTTGTATTAAATATCGACCTGAGGACCTCCCTTGTGGTCCGGTGGTTAAGATTCTGCACTTCTAATGCAGGGGGCACGGGTTCGATCCCTGGTTGGGAACTAAGATCCCACATGTGGTGTGGTGTGGCCAAAACAAAAAGAATAAATTAAAAAAAACTCAAAATAAGTATCAACCTGAGGGATCCTGATAAAACCAAAGTTAAACTGGGTGCTTCCTCTGCTCAAAACATTCACACAGACCTCCCTGTGTGAGTCCGCCTGCCAATGCAGGGAACACAGGTTTGATCCCTGGCCTGGGAGGATTCCACACATGCCACGGGGAACTTAGCCTTGTGAAACAATGAAGACCTAGCACCACCAAAAAAACAAACAACAACAAAACTCCCCTAAAAAAAAATTCACACGGTTTCCATCTCACAAAGAGTAAAAGCCGAAGTCCCGAGAATGGCTCACAAGGCCCCCTGAAATCTAGCCCTCATTCCCCTCCTGGCCTCCCATCCCTCTCCTCTCACACACTCACCCCAGTAACACTGGCCTCCTCAGTGTTTTGAGAATGTAATAACAAGCCTGCTCGTGCCTCAGGGTCTTTGCACTGGCTGTTCCTTCCGCTGAGAACACTGTTCTCCCATGCTCGTTCCCTCAATTCCTCCAGTTCTCTGTTCAAACTTTACCTTCTTTTTCAATGAGACCCACTCCCTCCACCTTCTTTCATACTGAAATTCATGCCTGGACCTACCCCAGCGCACTCTTGGCCCCCTTCCCATGCTCCACGTCTTTGTTGTTTCAAATCATCTTCTAACACACCACCAGCTGGGTTTATTTTGTTTGTTGTTTGCCATTTGCCTCTCCACATTAAGATATAAGCTCCTCCAAGGCAGCGATCTTAGTTCATTTATGTTCTTTGCTGTATCCCCAATGCCCAGAATAGTGCCTGGCATATAGTGTGACCTCCATAGACAGCCGTTAACTCAAATTCTTTAGCTTGGAAGACCCTCAACTTCCTGCCCCTTGTCTTCATTCGGAGGGGTAACTGAGCACTAACTGATTTTCTCAGCATCCCAGCTGCCATAGTAACCAGGGAATGGGAGGGGAGAAACAGCCAGAAGTCATCCATCCCCTTCAGGTACACAACAGACCCCCTCAATTATGAAGACCCACAAGCCCACAATAACCCACAGCTCTGCCACCAGCAGCTATCTCAGCTGTAGGAACCACAAGGCCTGGCCCCAGAACCCAGAAACACAAACACCCAGCCCACACAGTCACCCAGCAGAGGAAGCAGAGCCAATCACACCGCCCACGCCCACACACCATCATACCCCGCAGCCATTCCCTATGCAGTGGCAAAATCGCACGGAACCAGATGCCAATTAGCACAACACCTCCACCACAGCCTGGGCAACAATGCCAACCTGTGAGACCCCTGCTGTGATTCCATGTAGAGTCTCCTTCCTTACCCCTCACTCTTTATGCCTCCTGGTGTCTCTGTTTATTCAGTATCTCCCCGGCTCTCTGCCTTTCTCTCCGTGTTCTCCTCTCCCCATCTCCATCTCTCAGTGTCGGAGAGACTGAATGGGACAGAATGGAACAGCCAAACTCGACACAATCTAAGCAAAAGGGTCTCAACCATGCAGACATATCTAAACACATGAATGCCCAGGACACAGTGACACCCAAAGATGGACACACAAGACAGTCACGAGGGGGCATACATGCACTTCCACCTTCACCCACTTTCGGTTTCAAGACATTTAAAAGTTTCTGTTGGTTGAAAGAATGGCAGCCCCCACCCCTCAACTTAGGAGTGGGTTGGGAGCTGTCCGTGGTGCTGAAACACTGCAGCCAGGTGGAGTTGTCTCCTGACACATGCTCCTCACAGACATGTAGACAGCTGCTGACACGCTGACAAGGTGTCAGCACACATACACACATACACACACCTCCACACACCTCTGCCACTCATTCGCTTGCAGACATGCCGTGGTCCCCTGACACCCAGTGACAATGTGCACCAGTTGGCACTCTGACAAGTGTGTCCGCTTGGGACCCAAAAGGAGGAGAAGCCCAACCGGCAGGGGACAGCAAGAGGAACTGGAGCTAGATGAGGGCGGGGCTTCCTGAGGTCAAAGGAAGCAGCTTTAGCAGTACGGGATTAACAGATACACACCATTATATAGAAAATAGATAAGCAACAAGAATTTACTGTATGGCACAGGGAACTATATTCAATATCTTGTTATAACCTATAATGGAAAAGAATCTGAAAAAGAATATATATATGCTGCTGCTGCTAAGTCGCTTCAGTTGTGTCCGACTCTGTGCGACCCCATAGACGGCAGCCCACCAGGCTCCCCCGTCCCAGGCAAGAACACTGGAGTGGGTTGCCATTTCCTTCTCCAATGCATGAAAGTGAAAAGTGAAAGTGAAGTCGCTCAGTCGTGTCCGACTCTTCGAGACCCCATGGACTGCAGCCCACCAGGCTCCTCCGTCCATGGGATTTCCAGGCAAGAGTACTGGAATGGGGTGCCACTGCCTTCTCCAACATATATATATGTCTGAACCACTTAGCTGTACATCTGAAATGATCACAATATTGTAACTCAAATATAATTCAGTTAAAATTGATCATTTTTTAAAAAGGAAACAGCCTTCCTCCCCAGCCTGACATTCTGTCATCCTCACGCCCTCGTTTCCTGGAAACTCCACTTTCCCACCCCTCACAGGCTCTGATTTCACACCCAGTCTCTTTCTCATACTATCTCCCATTCTCTCATGCTGACTGGAACTCTTCTCTCTCTGTAGCATCAGCAGGACTTTCCCTTCCCTGAGTCCGCCTGGGTTCCTCTCAGAGAGAAGAATGTCTCTCGTTACCTCCCGCACTTCTATTCCTTTCAGTCTTCTTCCATCTCAGTCTCCAATCCCTATTTCCCTCTTTTTTCTGGCCTCACCAGGTGACAGGAGGGATCTTAGTTCCCCCACCAGGGATCGAACCTGTGGCCCCTGCACTGGGAGTGCAGAGTCTTAGCCACTGGACCACCAGGGAAATCCCTCTTTCCCCCTCTCCTGATGGGCCTCTGTCACTCAGTTTCCATCTCTCGTGGCATCTGTCTATAAGCCTCTGTCTTTCTGTCTCCTGTCTTCTGTCTCCCTGTCTTTCACCCATCTGGTTGCCTCTCTGTCTCTCTCTTGCATCTCTCCCCTCTACCCCATATCTCTGGGCGTCTCTCTTCCATCTCCCTGTTGATCCTGCCTGGGGTCAGCCCTCCAGCCTGGCTGTTTCTCCAGGCATCTCTAATTAGTGCCTGCCCATCAGAGAAAGGATGTGTTTCCCTGAACGCTAATTAGCCTCCTGCTCTCTGTCTCCTGAAACCACAGCTGGCAGCCTGGGCGGGGGCGGAGGGCAGAGGGTGTCCCAGCCTGGGGAAGCCGTAGGGGCGGGCGGAGGAGAAGCCCTGAGGAAGCCCGCGGCCGCAGGCGAAAAGTTGATTGGAAGCCGTAGACTACAATTCGGACTGGGACAGGCAGAAAGACAACTCCCTCCACGCCCTCTGCCTCGGGTGTGAGAGATGGGGCCTAGAATGGTGCTCTGGGCCCTCAACCCAAGTCAGAACAGAGACAGATGGAAAGGTATGGAGAGTCTGTGACTGAAATATAACCCGAGTCAGAGAGCTGGATCCCGGGGACAGAGATCCAGAGATGACACAAACTCTCCCGAGAACGAGAGATGCAGAGACGCAAAGGGAGAGGTGAAGAGGCAGGGTGAGCAGTGAGCAGCTGAGCTGGGAGGCCGAGCCGCAGAGGCTGGGAGGGGGAGAGGGAGGGGGCGCGGTGGGGGCTCTGCTCGGTGTGGGGAGCGTGGGCGGCGGGAAGAGGGAGACAGACGGGCGTGCGGGGGCGGAAGGGAGCGGGCGGGAGCTGGGATGTGAGGCTGCCGGCACGCGCACCGGGAGACTCGGGCATCTGCGCAAGGGGGTGGCCGGGTGTCTGGGCGTGAGAACAGTCCTGACTCTGCGTCCGTGACTTTGCATGTCTGTATGTGCCCGGTGCGCCTGCTGGTTCTGTCTGTCTGTCTACATACGTACGTAGCCAGCTCCTCTCCGGAGACTCGGTCTCCCACATCCCAGCCCTCCTTTCCCGTGTCTCTTCCTAGGCCCCCAGATTTCTACCTCGACTTTCCCCAAAGCCTCGCCTACATTCCCCCTACCCAAGAGCTCCCCTCCTTCCCCCCGCCCACCTCCTTTAGGCCACGCCCCATCTCCTTAGACCCCGCCCTCTTCCGCTGTCCTCAGCCTTTGCCTCGCGTCCTAGCCACGAAATTAAAAGCCGCTTGCTCCTCAGAAGAAAAGCTATGGCAAAGCTAGACAGCATATTAAAAACCAGAGACATTACTTTGGCTGACAAATGTCTGAATAGTCAAAGCTATGGTTTTTCCAATAGTCATGTACAGAATGCAAGATTTGGACCATAAAGAAGGCTGAGCGCTGAAGAACTGATGCTTTTGAACTGTGGCGTTGGAGAAGACGCTTGAGAATCTCCTGGACTGCAAGGAGATCCAACCAGTCAATCCTAAAGGAAATCAGTCCTGAGTATTCATTGGAAGGACTGATGCTGAAGCTGAAACTCCAGTACTCTGGCCACCTGATGCGAAGAGTCAACTTATTGGAAAAGATCCTGATGCTGGGAAAGATTAAGGGCAGGAGAAGAGGGTGACAGAGGATGAGACGGTTGGATGGCATCATCGACTCAATGGACATGAGTTTGAGCAAACTCCGGGAGATAGTGAAGGACAGGTAAGCCTGACAAGCTGCAGTTCATGGGGTCGCAGAGTCGGACACGACTGAGTGACTGAACAACAACCACTCAGACCCCACCTAGCTCCTTCTCTGTTCCACAGACTCGGCCTCTGCATCGAAAGGGAACTGAGGGCACACTCCTCCATTCTACCGGTTAAGCTCTCCACATCCCTCTCCCCAGGCCCCACCCTAATTCCTCTCGTCTCTCCTCACTTGGCCATTTTTCCTGGTGTCCCACTCTCTTCTCCCCAAACCAGCCCAGTTCGCGCAGGACCCGCCCACACCTCGTCCCAACATCTTGACCCCACTCCTCACTCCAGTCTCCTCCCTTCTCTCCTTCATCCCGCCCCTTTTCTGGACCCTGTACCGCCTCCCCAGGCCTCCCCATTTCCAGGGCTCCATCAAAGCTCCACCCCTTTCTAAGACTGAGTGTGTTAGTTGCTCAGTCGTTTCCGACTCTTTGCGACCCCATGAACTCTAGCCCACCAGGCTCCTCTGTCCATGGGGTTTTCCAGGCAGGAATACTGGAGTGGGTTGCCATTCCCTTCTCCAGGGGATCTTCCTGACTCAGGGATCGAACCCCGGTCTCCCGCATTGCAGGCAGATTCTTTACCATCTGAGCCACCAGGGAAGCCCTTTCCAAAACTACGCCTCTCGGAGATCCTCCCACTCGGAGGCCTCGCCCCTGTTCGGCAACGCCAACTCTCGACCGCACCTACTTCCAGGCCCCGCCCCCGTTCGGACCACGTCCCGCCCTGGCCCCGCCCCTCTCGCGGGCCCCTTGTCGTCTCCCTGGTTCCGGCCGGCGGGCTCGCGCGCTCACATGGTCTCGTCGTCGCCGAACTCGAGCTCGCCGCAC
>NW_011494885.1:3593896-3598555 GCF_000754665.1 Bison bison bison
CATGCACTCGCTCACGTGCAGCAGGCGGTCCTGGAAGGAGAAGATGCCCGCGTGGTCGTCGTCCAGGATGGTGACGGTGGCCAGCAGCGGCGACACCAGCCGCCCCTTGGGCCGCCCACCGCCGTCGGGCTCGAACATGCCCTGCGCGTCGCCCACGCGCAGGTTCAGCAGCCGCACGAAGAAGTGCTCATCCTCCTCGAAGATGTCGTCGTCGATGATGCCGATCCGCAGCTCCTTCAGCGTCTCGCCCGGCTTGAACACCAGCGTGCCCTCGCTGCGGTGGAGGAGCGGGGAGAGAGAAGGGTGAAGTCGCTCTCAGGGCTGTGGGCCGGGGAGGTGTGGGGGGTGGGGGTTCAGGGTGGGCTTCCTGGAGGAGGGCGCCGCACCACCGGAAGAACTTACAAGTATAATGGTGGACAGACGTGAAACAAACAATACCGAGGGTGAATGAAGGTGGGCTTTTCCCGAACAGGAGATGCCGAGGGAGAACAAAAACCATGGAGGGGTTCCCTCCCACCATGGAACTCATCAGGAGTAGTGGCATTAAACAGGTGATGAAGGTGAGATCGAGGCAGGCTTCACAGGAGAAGGCTTAGTGGGCAGGAGACCCCCCAGCAGAGGGAACAGTACATGCAAAGTCTTAGGGTGGAGAGGGAGGTTGGAGTGTTTCACAGCCACGCTTCTTGAATCTCAGTGTCCACAGGAATTCCCTGGGACATCTTGTGAAAATGCAGATTGTGGTTCAGTAGCTCTGGGGTTTCAAGGCTCTGCATTTCTACTTAGCGCCCAAAGGACCCCAGTGATTTTGCAACATGGACCATACTTGGAGTAACAGGTACATAGGGCCCACAGTTGACATTGTCATACTTCCCATAAAAACCATTCTGTGCTCCCAGATATCCCCAGCAGAAAATCCACAGTCTTTAACTTGACTTCATTCAGTCATTCAACACATGCTTTCAGTGTGGGAACATGGGAACAGCAGTGTTGGGAACACGGGAAGAGCCCCATGGCACAGCCGTATCACAGTGGCACTTACACATCTCGGGATTTAATTACAGTCCGTTCATAATGAGATAGGTAATGAGCATCTGCTGTGTGCCAGGCACTGTTCTTAGTGTTG
Source organism: Bison bison bison (assembly GCF_000754665.1). Classification (NCBI taxonomy): domain Eukaryota; kingdom Metazoa; phylum Chordata; class Mammalia; order Artiodactyla; family Bovidae; genus Bison; species Bison bison. Next base: position 3,595,020 of record NW_011494885.1, read on the forward strand.
GAGAAACAGCAGCAAAACCAGATCAGAGAAGAATCTTTGCTCTGGTGGAGCTTCTGTTCCAGGGCAGGAGATGGGTAATAAAACATAAGGTAATAAAACAAAAAGTAAGGTGGTGATGATGCTATGTGGAGAAAATAAAGGAACAAGGGTAGAGAGTGCAGAGAAGGAGCTGTGTGAAAGTGGTCAGGGAAAGCTTGTCTGGGGGCGGGGGTGCCATCTGAGCAGAGACCTGAGGGAGGGAGCCACATGGAGGAGATCTGGGAAAGACTGTTCCTGTAAAGGGAACAGCCAGTGCAAATGTCATGAGGCACCAGTGGGCAGGAGTGCTTGAGGAAGATCAGGGATGCCAGTGTGGCCGCATCCAAAGGAGCAGGGAGGGAGAGAGTGGGAGATGGGGTGACCGAGGGAACAGGGGAAGATGTCATGGGGCCTTGGTGAGCCACGGTGAAAACTTTGGCTTTTACTCCAGTGAGAGGAGAGCCATGGAGGCCTCCGAGGAGAGGAAGGACATCAACTGGCTTAGGTTTAAAAGAGTGTCGGCTGTGTAAGTTTCTAAAGCACAAGCAAGATGCTCTATAATGGGCTGGGGGAGGGAACAAGGCCAAGACATTCATCAGGGTGAAACTTGGGCGGGACAGTGATGACTCTGGGGTGTTAACGAAAGTCAAAAATCTGTCATTTACCCCTCCCTTCCTCTATGGGGGAGGTAGAGAGACCCCAGGGTTCTGGCAGGGGTAGAACTGTATGACAAGACCTGGATGGAGGGAATAAGAGCTTCCCGTGGCTGCTGCCCTCAGCTCAGAGGGCGCTGTCCATGGTGGCTAAGGCAGGCCAACCTGCTCCAAGCTGCCTGTGCCAGCTGTGTGGTCTTGGGCAGTTAGGACTCAGCAGCCTTCTGAGCCTCGGTTTCCTCATCTGTAAAATGGATTTAATAACCCTGTCTTCCTCGTGGCAGTGTTACAAGGATTGAGTTAATACAGGGGAACTGGACATTGTCCGTAAAGGGACACGTGGGCATCATGTGCCTTCTGGCATGATGCCCTGAGGACAGCTGGATTCCTGCCAAAGTGCATCACGTGAATCTAATCATGAGGAAACATCAGACGAAGCCACACTGAAGATTGTTCGAGTACGTGGCCTATCGTTTTCCAAAGTGTCAGAGTGGGACTTCCCTGGAGGTCCAGGAGTTAAGACTCGATGCTTCCAGTGCAGGGGGCGTGGGTTCGGTCCCTGGTTGGGGAACTAAGATCCCACATGCCATGTGGCACAGCCAAAAGAGAAATTCAGACCAAAGTGTTGGCGTCACCAAAGTCACGGAAAGACCGAGGGAGTGATCCAGATTGAAGAAGGCGAAAGAGACACGACAACCAAATATGCCAAGTGGTTTCTGGATCAGATGGGAAGAGAGGGAGGGAGTGAAAACACAGCTATAAAGGGTGAGACAAGGGTGACTGGGGACAGGCAAGCGTGGACTGTAGATTGGGTCGTCATACTGATGCAATCTTAAACGTCCTGCGTGTGATCACTGGGTTGGGATGATGTGGGAGTATGTCATCATTCTTAGGAGATGCATGCCTCTGTTGATGGGTGAATGGTCATGCTGTCTGACCCTCACTCTAATAAAGTGCCACCGTTATTTTTTTTTTTTCAAAAACAAATTTATGGTTACCAAAGGGGAAAGGTGGGGGGTGGGTGGAGGGATAAATTAGGAATTTGGGATCAATGTAGACACACTACTATATATAAAAGAGATAATCAACAAGGACCTACTGTATAGCCCAGGGAACTCAATATTCTGTAATCACTTACATGGGAAAAGAATCTGAAAGAGAATGGATATACACATATGTATAACTGAGTCACTTTGTTGTACAGCCACAACTAACACAACACTGTAAATCAACTATACTCATATCTATAAACTAAAAATTTAAAAAGTAAAGTAGCACCTCAAAACATCTATTATATATTGAAGAGCATGAATGCCCACAGGACAAAATAGGCACAATTGGTGAATATCTGTGTGGAGGTTATATGAAGGTTCTCCAGGCTATGTATTTGCAGTCCTTCTGTAGGTGTGAAATTTTTCAAAATAAAAAGCTGGGGAGAAAAAGAACATGGGGATTTTAGAAACCAGGTTTCAGAATCATAGAAGGCTAGGTTCCCAGGACTCATATTCCAACACTGGATGCACAAAATCTGAGAAGATGAAAAATCTTAGAACCGTCAGATTAGAGATGGGCTGGGGTCCAGATTAGAATACTAAAACCTTGGAATTCTGGAATCTTAAAACCTTCGACCCTTAGTGTGTTAGGATTATAGAGGCTTAAATCTCAGAATCTTGGAAGAGCTGTGTCATTTGGGGGTCATAGAGGTCATTTTTAATTTGGAGAAACTAAAACCCCACAGAACCACCCTTAGCCTAGTGATGCCTGCAGGCAAGTTAGAAAAAGGTATCCTTTCTTCAAGACACTCTTTCCATGAATCTGGAACTGTCATCATAGACACAGAACTCTACAATGTCCACTATGTGAATAGCACTTCCTTAGACATGTTGCTCTTTTGCAGTGTACAACCTCAACAACTGTACATGACAGTCCTACCTGCCCAGACTGAGGCAGGAACTTACCCAAGGAACAGGGGGCAGGGCTAAGCTGGGGCTGGAACTTCGGTGTCCTCCTCCCAGTCCTAGACCTAAGCTGCCTTGATAAGTGATGCCAGGCCTGTGAATATCAACTGGGTTGGGAGAGTAGAGACATATGGAAAGGTGTCAATTCTTCCTAGCTCTGGCTCCACCACTGAGCAGCATTTACTCCTTCACTTCAAACATCTCCTTCCCAAGGTCATTTGCAGGTGAGAAGGCAGCCTCTGATCCCAGCAAGTGATACCTGTACTCACTTCCTTTTGCAAAGGCTTGGGGTTTTGATGAGGGTGATGCAGACCAGAGGTGCAGGAGGAGTGGAAGGATGAAGAGGTGGACTGACGGCAAGCCCTCACATGGTGAATGCCTGTTCTTCAGTTGAAGGAGGCTAGAGATGTGGGATGAGGGGAAGGATGAAGGGAGGAGGTCAGGGGCGGCCAAAGGGGTCCCATGCTACGGGAAGACAGAATAAAGATATGTGAACAGTTCAGTTTCAACTTAGTAAGTGAAACCTATGAGAAGATCAGCCATCAACACTCTCTTGTATCCTGCTGTATTTTTTCTTCACTCTTCTCACCACTCTCTGACATTTTAATACATTGAATGTATACTTTCTAATGACATGTCTTTCCCAAGAGAGTGTCAGCTGTGTTAGAGCAGGCAGGGATTTCTACATCTTTCATTTATTGATGGTCTCCATTGCCCAGGTTCATTTCTGGCACAGAAAAGACATGTGGTACATGTTATTATTACAGAAAACCATGGGAGCTGGGCTGGAGGAAGCACAAGCTGGAATCAAGATTGCTGGGAGAAATATCAATAACCTCAGATACTCAGATGACACCACCCTTATGGCAGAAAGTGAAGAAGAACTAAAGAGCCTCTTGATGAAAGT
>NW_011494885.1:3598777-3600843 GCF_000754665.1 Bison bison bison
TGACCAACCTAGACAGCATATTAAAAAGCAGAGAAATTACTTTGCCAACAAAGGTCCATCTAGTCAAAGGTATTGTTTTTCCAGTAGTCATGTATGGATGTGAGAGTTGGACTATAAAGAAAGCTGAGCACCAAAGAATTGATGCTTTTGAACTGTGGTTTTGGAGAAGACTCTTGAGAGTCCCTTGGACTGCAAGGAGATCCAACCAGTCAGTCCTAAAGGAAATCAACCCTAAATATTGATTGGAAGGATTGATACTGAAGCTGAAGCTCCAATACTTTGGCCACCTGATGGGAAGAACCAACTCATTGGAAAAGACCCTGATGCTGGGAAAGATTGAGGGAGGAAGAAGAAGGGGATGACAGAAGATGAGATGGTTGGATGGCATCACCGACTCAATGGACATGAGTTTGAGTAAACTCCGGGGGTTGGTGATGGACAGTGAGGCCTGACGTGCTACAGTCCATGGGGTCACAGAGTCGGACGTGACTGAGCGACTGAACCGAACTGAATGGGAGACTTGTACATCAGTTAACAAAACATACTGTAAACCTATAATTCTTGAAAGAGTGTGGTATAGACAGATCTATTGCACAAATACATAAAGAATTTTGTGGTCCCATGAGGACACAGAAGTTAACTACCTTGTTTACTCTTGTCTGTTGAACCCTTAAAAAAATCTGGATGGCAGATGAATAAAAAGGCCCTACTGTATAGCATAGGGAACTATATTTAGTGTCCTGTGATAACCGTAATGGAAAAGCATATGAAAAAGAATACATATATGGATAACTCAGTCACTTTTCTATACAGCAGAAATGAACACAATATTGTAAATCTACATTTCAACAAAAAATTTTTTAAAAACCTCTGGTGCCTAGTAAGTGCACAGTAGGAATAGCTGGCTAAGGTCACAGTTCTGCTCAAAGAGGGGTGAGGAGAGGGACTGACAGTGAGACATGGGAGGGTTCAGAAGGCGGGTGGCTTTACGGTGGAACCAAAGATGCAGAGGCAATGCGGACACCATCTCTCTTCTCTTGACCCCACTTTGTTTTCCCCCACAGCACTTGCCATCACCTGATATTTTTGTATGCTTCATAGTTTATAACTTTATCACAGCTTAAGGGTAGGGACCTTAGCCATCTTGTTCACCGAGGTACACCCCTGGCACATGTAGTAGGTGATCGATAAACATTTTTAGGACTTCCCTGGTGGTGCGGTGGGTAAGAATGCACCTGCCAAGGCCAGGGACATGAGTTTCATCCCTCCAAGAAGATTCCACACGCCCCGGAGCAGCCAAGCCTACCCGTCACAACTCCTGAGCCTTCGAGCTGCAAGTACTGAACCCTGAGCTCCTGGGGCCCGTGCTCCACAAGAGAAGCCACCGCAATGAGAAGCCCGCACACCGCAACCAAGAGTAGCTCTTGCGAGCCGCAACTAGAGAAAGTGCCTGCAAAAGCAACAAAGACCAAGCGCAGCCAAAAAAAAAAAAAAACATTAATTTTTTTACTTTAATAGTGGTGTGGTGGGTGGGGCACTGGTTCTACCAGGTCATGATGGTAGAAACACATCATGGAGCTATACTAAGGAACACAGAGCAGGGTCAAGCACAAGGCACAGGTGTATCATGGACCTGGGAGCAGCAGCCCGCGGTCAGTGGACAGCCACACTGTCCGTCTTGTCCAGCAGCCTGTGCCAAATGTCTAGAATAGTACCTGGTACAAAGTAGACTCTCAGGAATGAATGAATCCAGCAAGTCCGCCCATCGCAAAGTAAGGATGGGCACCAGACGCAGCCAGGAGACGGAGGAGCCTGGAGGCTGCTGGACGGCGGAGCCTGTGACCCGCGGACCGCCAGCCATCCCTGCCCACCAGCCCCCAGGAGACCCACCTGTACTCGTAGTCCGAGCCGGCCTTGGCGGAGCCGTCCTCCGTGCGGTAGTCCACGTAGAAGGTGCTGTTGCCCTCGCCGCCCTGGCAAGTGACCGACAACAGCACGGAGCCGCAGTTCTCCAGGCAGTGGTAGAGGCTGGGCTCGAAGAAGATGCGGCTGGCGCCGTCGTCCTC
>NW_011494885.1:3601527-3607439 GCF_000754665.1 Bison bison bison
TGCCTCCTCCCTCTGTCTCGCTCCTGTCTCTCTTCGTCTCAGCCTCTCCCCGTTTCTCTGTGTCTCTGTCTCTCCCTCCATCTATATCTCTCCCCTCTGTCTCTCCCTCTCTCTGGCTCTCGTCTCTGCTTCTCCCTGCCTATCCCCATCTTTCTGGCTAGGTTGGTCCTTATCTCTTTTTCTCCCTGCCTCCAGTCTCATTCTCTATGTCGGCTGGCTTGTTGTTTGTTTGTTTAAGCTGTAAAGGTATTTATTTATTTATAACTAATATTTATTTCTTTATTTGGCTGCACTGGGTCTTAGCTGCAACATGCGGGATCTAGTTCCCTGACCAGGGATCAAACCCACGCCACCTGCACTGCAGAGAAAGCCCCGCGTCTTAGCCATTGGACGGCTAGAGAAGTCCTTAATGTCAGTTGGTTTTCTATCTTTCCTCCTCTCTTCCTTTCTGGTGGCCCCTGTCTCCTTGTCTCCATTGTCTTTTATATCTTTTTTAGATACCTACCTCTCTTTCCTATGAGATTCTTCTCTGTCCCCCCTGCCTTCTCTCTTTATGTCTTTATGTCTCTCCTTCCCTCACCCTTTTTGTCTCTCCTTTGGTCGCATCCATCCATCCATCCACTGTTTGTCATGCTGCTCAAGTGCAAAGAACACAGACATCCTCAGCCACCACCACGTCAGGGACACGCCCCACCCTGTGGTCCCAGCCCGTCCGGGGTAGTGCTGGTCTCTCTCCATCTTTTTTCTCCCACCTCATTGCCCCTCCGCCCCTTCTCACCCGAGATGCCTCCACTTCTCCAAACTCCACCCATCACCCAGGGTCTGCTCTCTGCTCACGTCCCCAAACTCCCCTATTCCTTTCCTCCAACTCCTCCCCCCGCCTCCACCAGTAAATACAGCCTTTGCCAGATTCTCCTTCCTTAGGATTTGTTTGGCCCTTAGGGATTGGACTCTGACTCTAAAAGAGGCACAAGTTTGGCTCATCGTCTGACAGCCTCATAAAGCAAGTTCTCATGTTTACATGCTACCTCCCCAGAGAGACAGGGCAAGGCTGAGTTTAGACCCCGGTTCTAGAAGAGGGATGCCTGGCCCAGGCTCTTATGTGTAAAATGAGCACATCCCAAGACTGAATGAGCTCATGCACTCCTAGCACTAAGCCTTGTCAGTTACTGATACGTGGAAGATACAGAAAATGTGAAATTAATGGGATCGTTATTACTAGTGGGCTTCCCAGGTGACTCAGTGGTAAAGAATCCGCCTGCCAATGCAGGAGACCCGGGTTCGATCCCTAGCTCAGGAAGATCCCCTGGAGGAGGCCATGGCAACCCACCCCAGTATTCTTGCCTGGAGAATCCCATGGACAGAGGAACCTGGCCGGCTACAATCCATAGGGTCACAAAGACGCAGACACGACTGAGCCCACGTGCACTATTACTACGTTTATACTGCTGTCACCATGTTACTATTGTCTTGAGCTCTGTGCACTCTGGGGCTCAGTCTGCCCATGGTTGGCAGAAGGCACATACAGGAAACATCCATCAATACCTGACAGCTCTCCTTGAAATATTCATGTAAAGATGCATATGCCACCTTTCTCATTAAAGATAAAGAAGAAAAGATTAAAGAGCATTTACAAATCGGATGGCCCCAGTGGTATCTTTAAAATGAGCCTGGTAAGGAAAATATCTTTAAGCTCTCATTTCACAGCCCCTTGTCGCTGTGTTTACTGCTGGTTCAGAGAAAAAGTAGGACTTGGAAATAGTACAACCACACAAAGCCACCGGCAGCCTTGTGAAAAGAAACTGAATTTTCCACGCAAGCTGTAAAATGAACTCTTGCCTTGCACTCATTGAACTGGCCAGTGTCTATGCTGTGGGCGATTCTCTCTTAATCAGAAGCAAGATCTCCAACACCTGAGATCTGCTTTCTTCCCTGCAGGTAAACAAGGTGATTCTAATAGATTCACATCTGCCTTCGAGGGCACCCACTGGTGGCGCAGGGGCTAAGACTGCACTCCCAATGCAGAGGGGTCTGGGTTCAATTCCAGTTCAAGGAACTAGAGCCCATATGCCACAACTAAGAGTTCGCATGCTGTGACTAAAGATCCCGAGTGCTGCAGTCAAATTAATTAATTAAAAAAAAAGAGGACCTCGCTAAAATCAGAAATGAAAAAAGAGGACCTCATTTAAAGAAGAAGTGCTTCCCTGGTGGTAAAGAATCTGCCTGCCAATGTAGGAGACATGGGTTCGATCCCTGGTCCAGGAAGATCCCACATGCCTCGCGGCGACTAAGCCCATGCACCACAACTGTTGAATCTGTGCTCTAGAGCCTGTGCTCTGCAACGAGAAGCCACTGCATTGAGAAGCCCACCCACTGCAACTAGAGAGTAGCCCCCATTTCTGTGCAATTAAAGAAAAGCCCTTGCAGCAATGAAGACCCAGTGCAGCCATCACAGAAAACTATTTAAAAGAAGAAGAACCAATGGACTAGTCCAATCCCTTCCATAGTTCAGATGTGTAAACTGAGACCCAGAGGGTATGGGCTTTGCCTGAGGTCACACAGCACTTCCGGAGAAAACCCTGAGCCAGACCCATCTCCTCCCTGCCCCCATTCAAAGCATCTAGGAGGGACTGGCATCATCTTGATCTCATGCCCATTCTTTCAGTTATTTCGTGAAAGCATTCCAGAAGTCTGGTCTCCATGTCACTCCAGAAGGGATCCTCCAGAACCACTTCTATACCCAGACCTGTGGCATTTCACACTGTTTTCCCTGTGATGAGCCAGCTCCTTCTCAGGAGAAACCTCCCCTCTCCCAATCCCACCTCCTCCCCACAGTGTCTAAAATCCATTTCACAGTTTTGGTGTAAATCCTTGTCACGGACTACTTGGACAACCCAAGTCAGGATAGCGTCCTTTTTAAAATAGTGCCTGAGACCGTGTGAAGCATCGTCTGTACTTTTCACCTTGGCAGCCAGGAAACTCAGCACTGCAGTCAGGAGTCAGTCATAGGAACTGTCTCCCTTCCTCCCTCATCCCTGTCTTCCAGTGCTCCACCTCCCTCTTTTCCTCACTGTGGTTTCTTCCTTCCTTCTGCCTAGATAACATCTGCAAAGAATTTTTTTACCTCTAACTTTAGATCTTTCCTGGAAAGAAACTATAGCTGGCAAAACTTGACAGATATGTCTAAGTAGATTATACACTTGTATAAAGGAATCCTGGGTAGCCTCAAATAAATTATGCATGTGTGTGAGAGAATTAAGCCAGGCCCATGAATAAATTATGCAAATGTAGACGGCAATCATGGGGCTGTGGGAAATAAATTAGGTGAATGTTTTAAAGGAGACTAAGCAATAGGCCCGTTAAGACACTGGATAAATGAGAGGCAAGTGATTATGTGAATGCGAGAGTAAATTATGCAGCTGTGGTTCTAAATTTTTTCCCACTATTGGAATAAATTATGCAAAGTGGTCTTTTCAGTGGGCTGGGTTTATGCCTAGGTTGGACTCGATACGGGTGTGAATTACAGTGAAGTGGTATAAATCATCTCAACGTCAGCAATCAATTATTAATAATGAATGAACTATGCAAACCACGACTGCATATCTGGAAAATACAAAGCTAGATTATGCAGATGCAAAGTCCATGGGCAAACTATGCAAATTGCACCAAGTGACTCAAATCAGTTAGCACTGTCAGAAAACACGGGGCTAGATGCTGCAACTGTAAAATGAATTATGCAAATGGGGGATGTCTAATTGAAAAAGTGGAAATAAATTATGCAAAAGGCAGGGCGTATAGGGAAACACGTGACCATACCTGGCAAATACCTGACTAGACTGTCATATGCCTTACACGGATCACTAGGACTCTGTTAGCACACACGGCACCCTTGTGAGAGTTCAAAGATGCCATTTCCAGATGGGCATATTACAAAATGGCATCTGGTTCTGCATGGATGAGCTCTTTCCAGAGTTTGCAATGCCATCCAGACCTGGCTTGGGGAATACCCACCGGACTCCAGCCCCAATTTGCCCTCTCTGGCCCTATGCCTTTGTGCAGTGCACGACCTGGACAACCATACCCGGTGGCCCTCTCAGATGTGAGCATGCGTTTCTGCAAACACAGGCATTGACTCTCCGAGCTCAGGAGGCCACCCCTCTGGATTGTGCAGACATACATGCACCCAGGAGATGTCTGTGCATCCTTGCTCACCTGGACCACACCTGGGGAAAAGACAGCCAGGATGAGATAAAGCCAGACGTAGGCGAAGATGCTCCAAGAGGCGGTGACAAAGAAGACCCTCAGGTGCTTGATCTTGCGGCTCTCGCCAGCCGGGATGACATAGATGCACACGGCAATGACCACAAACATGTTGAAGGCAGCGCTGCCCACGATGGTGCCTGGGCCCAGCTCACCCGCCTGGAAGTTGTGGCCGCAGACCTCAATGACGGACAGCAAGATCTCCGGGGCTGAGGAGCCGAGGGCCATGAGGGTGAGGTTGGACACTGTCTCGTTCCAGATGCGGACAGTGCCCACGCTGGTCTCACCGTTGGCCTTGGTGATGGTGATCTCCTTCTCCTTGGACGTGATGACCTCGATGGAGGCCATGAAGCGGTCGGCAATGATGGACACACCCAGGAACATGTAGACCATGGCCACAAAGTAGACCACGGCCCGGGCTGCTTTGTCCCCCAGCGACGGGTCATCGGGCTCCCAGACGGGCAGCAGGACCCCTGGCTGGCAGCGGTTGGAGCCCTGGCAACCCCCTGTACTGCTGGCATCACTGTCATTGGCTGGGGGAGGTGGCAGGGACGGGGTCGGGGTGGCCGCCCCTGAGCATGGCAGAGTCCCCAGGAGGAGTGCAAACCCCACCAAGGCCAGGGGAGCCATGGAGGGGGCACGGTCCTGTGGGGGAGGAGGAGGAAGTCTGGATGAGGGGAGCAAACCCCTCCTCCCTCTAGCTCAGGAGTCAGGGCTTGTTGCAGGCAGAGAATGGGGGAGAAGCTGGGGACTAACAGAGGGAGGAGAGAGACCAGGAGAGACAGAGAGACAGAGATTCAGAGACAGGGACACAAAGAGGCACTCTCTCTGTGCTAGGCAGAGACCAAGAAAGGCATAGAAAGATAAAGGCATCATGCACTGCTGATGGACATGTAGCCTCTATGAGAAACTACATCACGTATCCCAGGACTCAGCAATTCGACTCCCAGGAATGTACCCAGGGAAATAAGTCAAGTGTTCAACGAAAGACCCATACACAAGTGTTTACAGCTGCTTCATTGATAATAAAGCTTGAAGCAAGCTGGATGCCTATTGGTAAGAACACAGAGAAGTACAGGGCAGAAGACGCACGTGGTGGAATATTATATAGCACTGAAAAGGGAGTGGACAACTGATACACCCAACATCACAGATGCATCTCACAGACATACCATGGAAGAGTGAAGCCAGGCACAGAAGGACGCAGAATGAATAAGTCTGTGGGTGAGGCAAGGTACTGGGGGGCCCTCAACTCATTCGGTGATTCCTGTGTTTCCCAGTTTGGTGCTCGGAGGGCTCCTGCTTGGGATTTGGGCTGTATAGGTGCTTCTTTGTTTTTCCTGTCTCAGGTAGGGCTGGGGAGGGGCTGCTGGTGGGTCTCTCACTCACATTCTGCCCCGCAATGCTAGCACGTGTCTCTCTGCAGTTTACCTGGGCTTCTGGGAAGAGGGAGATTCCTTAGAAGTTGTGATGTTGTGGCCCCCAGGTTGGGTTTTTTGCCCCATTTGTGGGTGGGGTCAGTCCTTATCTTCCCGCCTCTGGTCCTGGGCTTGAGTGGCTATGTCTGTGTGTCTCGGTGTCCTCTAAAAATGCAAATCATTTCACATCCTTCTATCTGATCAGAACCGCACCACCTCCCCCCCCCCCCCCCC
>NW_011494885.1:3607539-3610037 GCF_000754665.1 Bison bison bison
CATAAGGTCTCACACAATCTGGTCCCCTCATTCTCTTTCTGGTCTCATTTCTCTCCCTCTTTCCCTCCCTCACTTGGCCTCAGCCACTCTGCCTCTTCCCTGCTCTTTGGACAAGTTCTTGCCTCAGGGCCTTTGCACCTGCTGTTCCTCCTTCCTGGGACACTCTTCCCAGCATATCCTCTCCCTCTCCTCCTTCAGCTCCCCACTAAGAGGTCACCTTCCCTGACCACTCTGTTCGAAATGACACCCTCCCAACTTTGGGGAGTCCCCAGCCATCTCACGGATGAGCCGACCAAGGCTCAGATAGGCTTAGTAACTTGTCCAGTGACCGCCAGCAGCCATTCTGTGGCTCCCAGTTTCTCTCTCCAAGAGTGGTCCTGACTTCCAACTCCCCCGCCCCACCCTTGTGTTGCCATGGTAACCCAGTAGCCTATAAAACAGGCCTCAGAAAGGAAGGGAGGGGTCCTCAGGGCCGCCTGCTCCCTGACGCCTATCCTGGCCACCAGCCTCAGTTCTCACATAACATCCATTTCTGTCTGAAAAAGTTCTCAGAGTCTAGCCCACAGCCTGCCCCCAACGCACACCGGTGTCCTCACGACTGAGAACTGGGGGAGGGAGGCAGAATGTTGGCAGAACTTCCCTGAGAAGGAGTGAGTGTGTGTGTGTGTGTGTGTGTGTGTGTAGGCGGGGTAGAGGGGTGATTCTTAAAGGGCCACCGCACAATTACCCCCTCAGCAAGGCCCCTAATGATACGTCTAATTAGCAGCCCCCTAATTAGCAATGACTTAGGCATAATTACAAACCCACCAGGATTCAAAGCAAAGACTCATGCTCTCTCCTCCCTCCCTCCTCATCAGCCCCTAGCTTTCAGGAGAACCCAGGGCCACCTGGGAGTCAAGAATTCATCCATAGCGTCTCACCCCCTCATTCAGGGAAGGGCCACGGCCTGGGAAGTTCTGCCTCGCATCCAACCACCTGTCCCTCCCGCCTCGGTCCTAAGGGGAAACCAGGGTCAGCCAATGGGTGTTCTGACACCCGCCCTCCTTGCCCCGAAGCTGGGCAAAGCAGCCTGGTTCAGTGGCTTTTTCTCCTGCAACACCTGGCTTCCTCTCCCTGCAGCCTTTGGAGAGGAGCGGTCAGGGAGAGAAAGCACTGGATAAACACTTGTGTGATAAGCCACCAAGAGGTCGGAGCCCTGTTACTGGGGACAGCTGGGCTGCTTCTGCTTGAGACTCCTGCCTCTGCCTCTCTCGTTTCCCCAGCTGCCCTGAAACCTAAGCTGGGTATCCAGGGGCAAAAGGATCAGGTGGAGGCCAGGGTGGGACTCCGGAGGGCAGATGGCGGGCATCATCTGTCCCTGGGGCCGTCCCTCCCCTCCCTCCTGGGCTGGTGGCCAGCTGGGTCAGTAGGGAGCGCCCCAGTTCTGCCTTGCCCCCATCTGGGGGCCTCAGAGACCTCATCTGTAGGGTGGGGACTGCAAGCTTGAGCGGGGTGGGGCGGTCAGGCTGGCAGGCCAGGTAGGACCCCCTCTAGTCGGTAAGCAGCGGGTGGTGGTCCCGAACCGCGCTCAGGGCAGGGGCAGGGGGTGCCTGCTGCCTGCCCCTCGGTGGGGACACGGCCTTCTAAACACGCCCGCTTCCCGCCCCTGCGTGAGCCAGGTCCCCCCACCCCGCCCCTGCATACGGTGTCCCCGCCAGGGGACCCCACGCAGACACACGCAGTCTTGGTGTTCAGGCTGTGTGATAGATATATCCATTGGTAAACTGACACCCGGAGGGGCAAAGGGCTTGGTCAAGTCGCGAAGCTTCAAGTCGTGGGCAGGACAGAGGCCCGGGGCTCCTAACCTGTGCTCGATTTAACCCACCCAGAGCCCCTCATGGGCACTCACTTGAGGGCCTCACCCCATCACAGTGTGGGCTACAGGCTCAGCCCCACACCTCTCATCTCCCCCACCTCCTCTGGGGCCCCCCTTCCCAATAGGAAAGAAGAGGATGTATCCTCAAGACTCAGAAGGGCCCTTTCCAGAGCCCCCAAGGGGCAGCAGAGAAGCTTCTGAGCTCCACCCGCCCCCCCTGGAAGACAGGTCTGGGGCTGGCACACTGGAGAGGGATGGAGGCAAGACTGTAGGGAGGACTGGCCTGGTCCTCCTAGGACCTATTATTGCTCTGCCTGGAGCAGTAAAAGGGGCTCAGTAATCGTCCAAAGAATGAATGAGTCATGAAATGGACAGACGGCAAGAGGTACGGAAGTGAGACGGCAGGAGGGACGGGGTCCAGTCAATATGAAGAGGAATGGGAGGGTAGACTGAAGACAGGACCGATTCGGTCTCCACTACGGAGGCCACCGTTAGGCTGCGAGAATGCCTCAGGATGCCAGAAATCAGGCAGGGGCGAGCAGAGGAGCTCTGTGCTCAGGGGAGGATGGGCGGTGCCAGCGGGGAGGATGGGGCGGGGAGCTCGGCTGAGGAAGGGAGCGGAGTTTGGGGGACTCCGTGCCTC
>NW_011494885.1:3610137-3610867 GCF_000754665.1 Bison bison bison
GGGGGGGGGGGGGGGGGGGGGGGGTGGGAGATCTTCTTCCTCCAGGTCTCCCCTGGCCAGGGGCGGAGACAAAGGTGTGTAGGAGGCAGAGTTAGCCAGGGAGAGGAAGAGGGGAGGAAAGAGAGAGGAACAGGGAGCAGGTGCCTGGAGACAGAGATGGAGATGAGAGAGGAAGGGGAGAGACAGGAAGACCCACGCGGAGATGGAAAGAGACAGAGACCCAGGAAGGCTGAGAGCGTAGAGAGACAAGAGACCCAGGGAAACACACAGATGGCGAAAGAGGAAGGCAGGGAGAGAGACCCAGGACTGAAACAGAAAGCTGGACCAGACCCAGGCACGGAGAGAGTGAGACGGAGGGAGTCAGGGACTCAGAGAGACAGGCAGACTCGGCGGGACCGAGACCTCTGAGAGGTGTGGAGGCACAGGAAGGCGAGACCCAGACACAGGAGGGCGGGGGCGGCGGCGGAGAACGCGAGGGGCTGGGGGCTGCCCCAGACGGGGCGGGGGTGTTCGCACCCACTCAGTGCCCAGGAGGCACCCCCTCCCCAGCCCGCCACGCTCCCCGAAGCGCAGGAGGGGCTGAGGATGGTGGCTGCTGGTGGTGGCCCCCGACTCCGCGTTCGGGCCCTGGTACCCGCAATCCAGGATATGCAGCCCCCTACTCTCCATAACGGAGCCCAGGGAAAAGCGGCTCCTCGAACGCCCCCCTCCACCCGCCTGGGGTAGCTCA
>NW_011494885.1:3611389-3617090 GCF_000754665.1 Bison bison bison
GGGCGGGGTTCTGGGGGTCATTCAGCAGCATCGTCCACGGTGCCCCCGCCCCCCACCAACACAGTCTCTGATCCATACAAGGACCAAAGAGGCGAAAGAGCTACAAATAGTTTCAGGCTCCCAGAACTGGAGGGGGAGGGCAAAAATGTTTTTAGCCAGAGTCAAGATCCAAATTCACATGCCGGGCCTGCAGACAGAGCCTCACAGAGCCAGCCAGAAACAACCACAAAGGCAGCCATTAATAATAATAACAATGCAGCACTTATCGCGTGCCAGACATTGTTACAACATTTTTAGTAAGTGCTTGACACGTGTTGACATAACGGACCCGCCTGAAGACCCTGTGAAGGAAATGCTACTCGTCCCATTTTACAGATAGGGAAACTGAGGCACAAAATGGTAAAGTGCGCCTTCAGGTTTACCCTTCACTGCTACGCCACACACGGCCCCAGACTCAGGGGCTGGCAAGAAGTCAGGAAGTGAGTTGCAAAGGATCGGGCAGCATCGGGAACACAAACTCACAAATCCTGAAATGGAGAACAGACACACACACACACACGTGCACAGCCATGCACAGGCTTCACGAACCCACATCACTAGTTAAAAGCCCCCGATCCCACCTTAGGGTCCACTCCCGCCCAGGACAGGAGGTGATAGAAGATTTCTCCTCTGCAGACAGGAAGCAGGAGGCAGACCCTGCTCTGGCCAGTGGCCCATGCCCATCACCACCCGTCCTGGCTGGACACCCTCAGGCTCGCTGCCAGGAGGGAGAGAGACGACCCAGCTCCAGCTGCCTGCGATTTCCCATGCTTGGGCTTGGGCTCTGGGAGGTGAGGAGAAGTCTGGGGCAGCCAAGAATTGGTGGGCTCCAGCCTCCCGAAGACCCACCGAGGGGCACTGGTAGCCAGCCTGGTCTTCTGCGGTGCAGATGGTCAGACTGACGTGTGGACTTCCACGGCAGGAGGTGGACAGATGGCCAGAATGACTGTAGTGCCTACCCCTCCCCACCAGGAAGCAGGAGTCTCCCCTCCCCCTCAACTGCCAGGGAGGAAGCAGTGCCCCATCCCCCAACCAACCTGGACCCCCCTCTCCCCTCCCCTGCTCAGGAATGGGTCCCCAACCCTCTGGACAGGATTCTATTCCTGACAATATTTCTCCTGTCACCCCCGCCCTCCTCTGGTCCCTGTGATGGAGGCCTGGATTCCTTCTCTGGTGCCATGGAAGTGGCCACAGGAGGGACAATTCCTACAGCCACGGGGTCCCCTAATCCCCTGGGCTTTTCTTTGTTATATGTTTTTGGCTATGCTGAGTCTTCATTGTGGTGCACAAACTCTCGTTGCCAAGCATGGGCTCTGGAGTGCATAAGCTCAGTAGTTGTGGCATCTTAGTTCCTGGACCAGGGATCGAACCCATGTCCCCTGGCAGGCAGATTCTTAACCACTGGGCCACCAGGGGAGGTGCCCGGCTCCCATTCTTGGGCTTTTCAATTAGGACTACCCTTAGTCCTTTCTAGCACAGTATAGCCTGGGTCCTGTCTTCCTGGGGCTCGTCTCAGTACTCCCCTGTGGGGACCTAAATTCAATCACTTTCTGTAGGGTGTTAACTTTGACCCCTGGTGTAAGATATGAAAGTAGTGAAAGTGTGAGTCACTCAGTCGTGTCTAACTCTTGTGACCCCATGGACTGTAACCCACCAGGCTCCTCTGCCCGTGGGATTCTCCAGGCAAGAATACTGGAGTGGGCAACCATTCCCTTCTCCGGGGGAATCTTCCTGAC
Organism: Bison bison bison; assembly: GCF_000754665.1. Taxonomy (NCBI): domain Eukaryota; kingdom Metazoa; phylum Chordata; class Mammalia; order Artiodactyla; family Bovidae; genus Bison; species Bison bison. Next base: position 3,613,165 of record NW_011494885.1, read on the forward strand.
CCAGGGATCAAACCTGTTATCTCCTGCATTGCAGGCAGATTCCTACTGTCTGAGCCACCAGGGAAGGTGTGAGGTCTAGCCATAGTAACTTTTGCTAGCGTCCAACTCCAGCATTATTCACAGGGCGTCTGACCTCAGGCCCTCTGTTACAATCTGTGGCTTCCACATGAGTCTTGTTTTTTTTTTAATATTTATTTATTCATTTGGCTGGGCTGTATTAGTTGCAGCATAAGAGATCTTTTTAGTTACAGCATGTGGGATCTAGTTCCCTGACCAGGGATTGAACCTGGGTTCCCTGGTGGCTCAGACAGTTAAGCGTCTGCCTATAATGCAGGAGACCCAGTTTCAATCCCTGGGTGGGGAAGATTCCCTGGAGAAGGAAATGGCAACCCACTCCAGTATTCTTGCCTGGAGAATTCCATAGAGGAGCCTGCTGGGCTACAGTCCATGGGGTTGCAAAGAGTCAGATACTTTGTGACACTGAGCAACTTCACTTTCACTTTCCCCCCTGCATCAGAAGCATGGAGTCTTAGCCACTGGACCACCAGGGAAGTCTCCCATGACAGTCCTTTCCAGCCATATCCTTTCCTCTGAGGCTCAATCTCCTTATCATCCCACTGAGCCCTCACCCAAGATCCAGAGTTTCCCACTGGGGTCTAACCTGAGCTCATGTGCAAACGTCTAACCTCGAAGTCTTCCCATGGAGGATGAACTTCAGTCTTCCTCGGAGGGCCTAACTTCCTTTCTTTTCTCTGAAATCTACACTGCAATTCCACTTCAGTCCCACTCCTGGGTCTGACTTTGGATCCCCAGTCCCCAGAGTCCCCTCCCTCAGTTCTTCCGGGGAAATCCAGCTCCTGACATTCAGCCTGGCACATCGTGGGCCCTCGTCAAACGCTTGCCGAACAAAACGATGGAGACGAGTGTGAGTTTGGTTCCTCTGGATATAGAAATCATCGTCACTGAGCAATTCTCATGGAGGGTGAGATCATCCCATTTTCAGATGGGAACACAGAGGCACAGAGAGGGGAGTGCGGGTCACAGGGCACGCAGGGGCAGGGTCAGAGCAGGACCCACGGCTCCATCACCCTGGGGGTGGATCTGGGGGGGGACCAGCCCCTCCTTCAGGATGTTCCCCCCACCATGTAGGTGAGTGTCCCAAGGCATTACTGCAGACTTGGGGTGGGCAGCGAGTGGGTGCTCAGGAATCCAGGGTCTCGGCAGGCCCGGAACCCACCCTGTCCCCCATCTTCTGTGGCTGACGTCTCCTCTGCTCCACTTGACGCCGAAGCCGGGTCAGGACCAGCTCTGAGGCCTGGATCAGGCTGTGCTGTGGGGAACGAGAGGAGGAGGAAGGAGGCGGGCAGAGGTGGGATGGAGTTGGAGGGGTACGGGTTACACCACCCCCCTCAAAGCTGGAAGCTTAGCCACGACCAGAGGTTGGAGAGAGGACCACCACGTAGTGGGTGGGAACGGGTCTCCATGATGTGGTGAAGGTCAGACTCAGGGGCGTGGCCTTCTGTGAATTTCCAGCAGGAGGGACAAAGCCCAGCCCCAGATGTGTGGGTCTGAGGTTAGAACCTGGGGTGGAGGGGAAGGGGAAGAATCAAAATGAAGGGGAGCTCGAGTTACATGGGAGCAAGGACTGACCACTGAACAGAGGCTGAGGTTAGACCACAGCAGATGGGGACAAAGGTGAGACCCTGGCAGAAAAGGTTAGGCCCACAGGACCAAGAAGGAGCAGACCACAGTGGACAAGAGAGGGATGGAGCCAGACCCGGGTTGGAGGGTCTGAGGTTAGATCCTGAGACAGGGACAGAGTGCGGAGGTCACTGCGCAACAGCTTGAAACAGAACACAGCAAGAGGCTAGTGTGTGCGAGCGAGGCGGAGGGGAAGCCCCTTCCACTCTGGCCCAGCCTCAGATCCCTCCTCATCCTTCATTCCATGCACTGTGGTTCAACCTCACGCCTTTTCCCTGGGGCCTGGCCTCTATCTCCATGTGGTCTAATCTGGACCATTCCCCTGATGGCAAGGCTGAAGGAAGAGGCCCCAGCAAAACCTTCAGAGGAGGCAGTAAGGTTAGACTCCAGCAGACAAGCGCTCAGGTGAGGAGCCTGGAGTCAGGCCAGAGGGAGGGGGAAGGCAAACAGCAGATAAGGAGACAGAGATACCTCGTAGCTGAAGGGTGGGTGTCAGGTCACAGGGAGAAGGTCAGAGGTTATACTACACTGTGCTTAGTAGCTCAGTTGTGTTCAACTCTTTGCGACCCCATGGACTGTATAGCCTGCTAGGCTACTCTGTCCATGGGATTTTTTAGGCAAGAATACTGGAGTGGGTAGCCACTTCCTCCTCCAGGGGATCTTCCCAGTCCAGGGATCAAACCTGTCTCTGGAGCTGTAGACGGATTCTTTACCTGCTGAGCCATTGGGGAAATCTCATCTACATTAGTTGGAGGTTAAATAGAAAGGGATGGTTGTAGGCTGGACCTTGGACCATGGGAATGGGTTGGATGTTAAACCATAAGGGCAGTGAAGCTGATGTGGGAGGGTGAGAGGTCAAAGTACAGGAGAAGGCTGGCCATTTGACAGCAGGTCAAGGGCATGACCGCAGTGGAAAGTTCAGAGGTTAGACCAGAGTGGAAGGGCTCGAGGTTAAACTATGGCAGAAAGCTGGAGACAGGCTGGAAGTGAGATCCTGAGTAGAGTGAAGCGGATCACACGTGAGGAAGAGGGGGTGGCTGCAGGGGGAGGGCCGAGGTCAGGGGGCAGTGGGAGGGTGCAAATAGCTCACGGGATGGATCCAGGCTGGGGAAGGGACAGAGTCAGACAGAGCGGGGGCACAGAAGGACAGAAGTGCGGGGGGCTGAGGAAGGCCAGGGGGACGGGGGTGATGGATGCCGCAGCCAAGCCCCCTTCGCCCCTCGCTATGAGGCCCCAGCCCCCTTCTCCTGGACCAAAAGGAGTCACACCCCACGCTCTGCACCCAGGAGGAGGCCTGCAGCCAAGACTGCCCCCCTTGCCCAAAGGTGGCCTCAGGCCCCAGAGCTCCCTCTCCCCTGAGGACACGCCCTCACTAAGGAGGGTGAGAAGTTCCACCTCAGGGCCCCCGGCTACCTGCAGGATGTGCACGCCCTTCAGGGAGACCACGGCCAGCTCGCACAGGCCGTCCCCGGTCAGGTCCACATGTGCCATGGCCAGCAGGGGGCTGGAGAAGCCCCGTCGCCACAGCAAGCGGAAGCCATGCTGGTCCCCGGGGAGCCCATGCCCGGGGCCACAGTACTTGTAACAGAGCAGCTCCTGCAGGGGTGGGGGTCAGGGTCACACGGTGGGCATCGGGGTCACGGTGGCGGGGAACCAGGGTCACACAGGGGGACTGGAGTCACATGGGGGGATCAGAGTCACACGGGGTTGAGGTCACATAGGGTGGTCAGGGTCACACGGTGGGCGTCAGGGTCACGAGGGGATCAGGGTCACACAGGGGGATGGGGTCACATGGGGGTCAAGGTCACATGGGGTCAAGGTCACACCAGGGGATCAGGGTCACATGGAGGGATGGGGTCACACAGGGGATCAGGGTCACATAGGGCTCAAGGTCACATTGAGGGGTCGGGGTCACATGGGGGGGTTGGGGTCCCACGAGGGAAGGCAAGCGTGACAGTCCCACCCCTTGGGCCCCACCTGTCCGTAGGTGGCCACCAGTACTTCCGGCTGCCCATCTAGATCGATGTCGGTGACCAGGCCACAGAGGACGCTGTCAAACTGGTCGCTGCCCGGCAGGAGAAGCTGGTCTTCGAGCCCCCGGCTCAGCAGGTCGCTGGGGGCCAGAACACAGCAAGAAGACTGGGGTCAAGTGCAGTGCCTGCCACCCTGAGCACCAGATCCTCACGTGTCAGGACTGGAGGCTCTATTCCTGACACGTGAGGATC
>NW_011494885.1:3617198-3620068 GCF_000754665.1 Bison bison bison
CACCAGATCCTCACGTGTCAGGACTGGAGGCTCTATTCCTGCTGAAGCCTGGACACCCTCGTCTCCAAGCTGACCATCCTCCTATGCACCTAGAGGTGCTCAAGGCATCTCCGATCCGGACACTCACACGGTCCCCTGAAGGTGGGATCATCTCACTCCCATGTGGAAACCCACACCATTCCTTCTGGTGACCCTGTCGCCTCCAGTCTGGACACCCGCATAATCCTCTGGAGCCTGAGAGCTCGGACCCAACACTGGACACCTTCACGGCCCACCAAGTATGCACAGCTGGCTTGCACTGGCTCACAGGAGCTGACTGGGACATTTTCAGAAACTCTGAGAGCGTGTTGGCATTGTGTCAGTGACTCGAAATCCCACCGTGGTGAGAGCATTGAAGTGGGCAGACGCTACAAACCAGGGCTTTCTCCCACACAGAGCCAGTGGTTAAATACCTGCAACATGTTCTGTACCCCAGGGAGCTTTCCAGGTGGTGGCAGGGGTAAAAGAACCCACCTGACAATGCAGGTTTGATCCCTGGGGTGGGAAGATCCCCTGAAAGAGGGCATGGCAACCCATTCCAATACTGTTGCCTGGAGAATCCCACGGACAGAGGAGACTGGCAGGCTACGGTCCATGGGGATCGCAAAGAGTTGGACTGAATAACCGAGCACACATCCCCATCCCAGATGGGGCTGGACATCTCAGTTCCCACCCCGAGGTCTCAGCACGTCTCCTACAAGTTCTAGATTTAAACACTTGGTGCTTCTCTCCCTGGGACACGGACATCTTTACCCACCCAGCCCTGAACCACCACACCCAAAGCTTTCCTTTCTGCAGAGAATGAACAGGTTAGGCCATGGTGCAAAGGCATGGGGCCCGCCCGCCCCCATGTGCCCCTCACCGGTACACCACTGCCGGCTCCAACATGCTGGCCACCAGCACGCTGTATTCCTCCCGCTGTGGCCTGTCCTCTGTCTCTGGAGAAGGAACAGAGGTGGGGGAGGTGTGAGGGGACAGGTCCCAGGTCCCTCCTCCCCACCCCTCCATACCTGAGAGGAACACAGGTTAGGCTTCTGGTAGAAAGGCTTGACGATGCGTTGGTTACAGGTGGAGGGTTAGAAGTTAGACCACGAGAGGAGGATGGAGGTCGGAGGTCAGGAGGAGGAACAGGTGTTGGATAACAGTTTAAAAAGCCCAAGGTTAGGGGACTTCCCTGGTGGCCCAGGAATTAAGACTGTGCTTCCAGTGCAGCAGATGCAGGTTTGATCCCTGGTTGGGGAACTAAGAACTAAGATCCCACATGCCATGAGGTGCAAAGTCAAGACAAAATTCAAGGTTAGACCACCAGGTTATATGAGAACATGGTTAGATGAGAATATGAAAGTCCTCAGATCACCGTAGGGGTATCAGGAGTAAACCACAGGAGGAGGGATGGAAGACAGACCACAGAGGTCAGACCAAGAGAAACACCAAGGACTTCTCTGGTGGTCCTGTGGTTAAGAATCTGCCTTGCAATGCAGGAGACACAAGTTGGGGAACTGAGATCCCACACGCCACAGAGCAACCAAGTCTGAGCGCCGCAACTAGAGAGTTTGTGCGTAGCAAGGAAAGATCCCGTATGCCACAACTTAGACCCAACACAGCCAAATAGAGAAAGAAAAAGAAAAACACGAGAGACGGACAGACCAGAGTAAGAGGAACAGATCAACACGTGGAGGGAAAGGAGAGACCGCGAGTCCGGGGACAGTGCTGAGTCCATGAGAAGAATTTGGGGTCTGAATGGCAGCAAGACAAAGAATGCAAGTCCTGAGGCCCGAGACGGGGATCAGGGGAAGTGACACAGAGAGGGGTAAAGGTTAGAGACACCAAGGGGAAGGTGGAAGTTCAACTCCAGGGTAAAAGGTCAGGTTAAAGGTTAGACCACCACCGGGCTAAGTAGCTGGGAGTGAAATTCAGGAGCGTGGGGGGAGGGAGGGGGCACAGTAACTCCTGGGCCGGAGTGGGGCACCCAGGAGGAAAGGAGGAAGGAACTGTGGGAGCCGGACGTTTAGGGAGAGGGGTACAAACGTGGGTGGGGGGAGACGAGCCCACGTCCGGAGCTCACCCTCGGGGGCCGAAAGGCTGAACACGATCACTCGGGAAATGGGGCCGTCCTGAATGATGGTCCACGTCTGCAGGACGTCTGTGTGGAGAGCGAGGACTCAGGGCCCCGCCCTCAGCACTGAGTGCCCGCCCCCGCCCCGGGCCCCACCCCCAGGCCTGAGCGCCGGCCCCGCCCCCAAGGCCCCGCCCCCAGCCTGGAGCGCCCACCCCGCCCCCAAGGCCCCACCCCCCAGTCCTGAGCGCCGGCCCCACCCCCAAGGCCCCGCCCCTAAACATGTCCGAGCCCCGCCCCGTCATCACCTCGACTCTGCTGGTCCACGTGAGCGACGCGGACATAACCGCTCTGACAGCCCAGAGCTGAGAGTCGCCGGGATGTGCCGGGCAGATTGTGCACGTCAAGCCACAGGACGCTGGGGGTGGACAGGTGGACAGAGGGGCCCTCGGGTCGTCACCAGGTCCCAGCCCCCACCCTCCACCTCCGCCTCCCTACAAGCATCCACCCTACCCTTCCCCCCAGAAGAGCCTTGGGCCTCCGCTGGGCTTGATTTCCCTAGGGCTCAATTCCCACCACTAGGATTTCTCGGAGCCCGCCTGCCCCGGTCCCTGCTGGCCTGTCGAGGGCTCGCCTACCTACTGGTCAGGTTTGTGAGCTCTGGGAAGAGGTTTTCCACAGGCTGTTCTTCAAACTGATGCAGTCCCTCGTTCTGGGGGAACAGAGACCCACCACCCGCTTGGAGTCAGTGGCTGGTCTCACACACCGCCCCCCC
>NW_011494885.1:3620168-3626295 GCF_000754665.1 Bison bison bison
ACGCCTCCTCCACCTCACCTCCTTGTACAGATGAATGGCTGGGTCATTCCCACTCAGGAGAAACACGGTCTCCAGTTGATCCCCGACCTGGACCCTGAAAGCAAAAAACTCTAGAACCCCAGTACGGTGGACCTCGAGTGTGGTAGAGTTCGTCAGTTTTAAAACCCTCCTCTTGAAAAAACTCTTGCTTGCGAGAACCCTGTCATTCTAGGCTTCAGACACTGGATCCACAGCGAAGATGCAGAACTGTAGAAACTGACCCCTGAAGAATCACAGGATTGTAGAGCTTTCCAATCTCAGAAACTCAGCACGTTAGAACCTTCTGTTTCTAGAGCCCTCACCTGCTAGAATCTTCATTCTGGATGTGGGTTCAGGAATGAACATGGAGCTCTGAGAATGGGCTGCAGAACCTCAGAACACTAGCATCTCTTTACCCTAGAACCCCAGTGTTCTAGAAATTCTGTTTTCTGTCTCCTTCAAGACACTAGAACTTTTGGAAATTGCCATCATGATATTCAGACTCAGAATTGGTAGACTATACAGATCATAGAACCCAGAATATTATGGGTTAGAAACTTCAGTTTCTCAAACTTTCATCTGATAGACCTGAGGTTGGCAAATTATGACCTGCAGGCTAAATCTAACTCACTGTTTTGTTTGGCCATGCCACATGGCTTGCACGGTCTTAGCTTCCTGACCAGGGATCGAACCCATGCCCCCTGCTGTGGGAGTGCAATCTTAACCAAGGGACCATCAGGGGAGTCTCTCCCCTGTTTTTGTATATAAAGTTTTATTGGAACACAGCCACACATATTCATTTATACAGTTTCCATGGCTGCCTTCTTGTTACAGAGGCCAACCTGAGTAGCTGTGAGACAGACTAAATAGAAAATGTTTGGCAACTCCCGTGCTAGAACACTGGTGTTCCAGAATGGGATTCTTATATTTTGGGATCCTAGAACATCAGTACTTGACATGGTCTGTATTCTGTCTCCTTGAGATATGATAATGTTAGGACCTTAATATTACAGAATCTCAGAATCATCAACTGTAGATCTTTCAGATCTTGGAATCTCAGAGCTAATAACTCAAGAAAAAAAAAAAAGCATTTCTGGATCTTGGAATGCCTTAATCTAGAATATCAAAACTTGAGAGTTCTACATGTCTGGAAATGAGGCACTCAATTAACTCTCAAATTATCTAGTTCAGGGGCTTCCCTGGTGGTTCAGACAGTAAAGAATCTGCTTGCAATGCAGGAGATGCAGGTGCGATCCCTGAGTCAGGAAGGTCCCCTGGAGAAGAGAACGGCTACCTACTCCAGTATTCTTGTCTGGAGAATTCCATGGACAGAGGAGCCCAGTGGGCTACAGTCCATGGGGTCACAAAGAGTCGGACACGACTGAGTGACTAACACCATCTAGTTCAGGGATTGCAAAATGGTAGCCCATCAGCTGAGTATGGTCCACGGCTACCTTAAATGCATGATGCTCTAAAAAACAAAACGAGTCTGATTGTTTATAGGTAGGTTTGTGGTCTTCAGTATGCTACAGCCTCTGCTCTCTCAACACGCGCGCGCACACACACACACACGTGCGCACATACACTCCCTAATGAATCAAGCCTGTGATTTACTTACTCTGCATGGCATAGTTGGAAAGGAGTGAACTGGAGCTCCAGGTTCAGGCAGCTCTCTGCAGGGGGAGTGGAGGCAGTTAGGTACCGGGGATGGGACTGCATCCCCCACCCTTTCTCCATCCCTCCTTCCCTCCGGGCCACACTTACGGGCAATGGAGTCGAGGTTGTACTCAGAGCCAGGCTCGTAGTCACAGTAAATGTTAAGGAAGGGGCTGCCTTTGTCCCCAGAATCCTGGGAGAGGAGACTGGCCTCAGGGGAAGGCAGAGGTAGCAAGAGGGATTTGGGGAAGACTCAGTAAGGAGGAGAAAACGGATAGATGAATGGGCTCCGGGTACCTTAATGAACGTGATCCCCACAACCAGACCCCGCTTTGGGGGTGACTTGTTGAAGGTGTCAATGGAGACAATCTCTGCATCCACTGGGAGAGGAGAGTTCAAAGTTCACATTTCAGGCAGGCTCGTGACCCCAATATTTCCAACCACGGTGACCCCTGACCTCTACGGCTCAGTCATCTCTGACCACCACAAATTATGACTGTTGGGTCCCAATGGGTCCTGCTCACCATCACCAGGGTAGGAGTAATCCTGGTTTCTGAGTCATCCTGAACCCGAACTACTTCAGGCCCCTATTATCCCTGTCTTCTGACCCCAGTACCTCCAGATCACCAGCTTCGACCCCCTTCAATCACCATCACCCTGATCCCATTCGCCCATCATGGTGACCTGGGTCAAGCAGAGCCTCAGAAACTTTCTCAACACTACCTTCCGAGCCCCCAGCCCGACGGCGCCACGCACCGGGAATGTAATTGAACTGCAGCTCCTTGGCCACGGGCCGGATTTTCTGTCGGAGGTCTTGGTAGCGGAAGCCTAGCACCTTGCCTTTAAGGGTGGCGGCCAGCAGCTCCCCGCGCCCGCCCGCGCCTCCTGCCAGCCCATACACATTGCTCTGCGACGAGAAGCGTGTGAAGCTGTCCTCGCGCAGCGGGCAAGGCCCTGCGGCCATGGCCGCCTCCCCCATCATGTCCCTCAACCACTCATTCCCAGAGCCCCCACAGCGGCCTGCTCTACCCGTGGATCGCCGGGCACCCGCGGGGCGCGCAGGCCGATTACGTGAAGAAGCTGCCGTCGCTGCCCTTTACAAAGATGGCCGCCAACCGGGCTGCCCTCCAGACTTTGCTTTAACGCGCTTGCGCGCTCCTGCTTGGTCCTTTTCAAGGCCGAGGCTACGGCGATTTGCAGATGATGACCTAAAGGCTGGACGTGGTAGCCCTTGCTCTGGGATATGCTGAAAGCAGAATAAGAAACACAAAACAAAGTATAACCTTTACATGCCAGGAACTAAGTGCTTATTTATCAATTTACTTAAAACCCACAAGTAGGCAGAGGCAGATACTATGTTTGACCGATCAAGAAATTGAGGCACAAAATAATTTGTCTTAGATCGGCTAGAAGCCGCAGTCAGTATTGGAGCCCAAACAAGATAGCGCCATAGTTTATTGTTTTAATCACATCACTTTCAACTTTTTTTTTTTTTTTTTTGCCTCATAGTGCTGTATACGGGATTTTAGTTCCCCCATCAGGCACTGAACCAGACCCTAGGCAGTGAAAGCGCTAGTCCTAACCACTGGACTACCACGGGATTCTCTACCATCACCTTGAAAGTGGTGAAGTGCATTCTGCTTACCCCAAGGAAACAGCAGTTCTAGCTATCTGTCCTGGCAAATAACCTTCACCTTATTTACTGAAAAAGCCTTGGTGGCTCAGATGGTAAAGAATTTGTCTACAATGCCAGAGACCCGGGTTCGACCTCTTGGTCAAGAAGATCCCCTGGAGAAAGGAATGACTATCCACTCCGGTATTCTTGCCTGGAGAATTCCATGGACAGAGGAGCCTGGTGGGCTACAGTCCATTGGGTCCCAGAGTCAGACAGGACTGAGCAACTAACATTTCACTTTTTCTTTCTTTACTGAAAGCTGACTTTATGTCAGTCATGTTGGCTGATGATCTCACTGAATCCTCACAGCTACCCTATATTGTTTCCCTTCCTTCATTTATTCAACATGTATTGAGCACTTACTCTGTGCCAAGATATCCTTTATGAATTTATCTCAATAAACTCTTGCAACAACCCTGGAAAGAAGTTTATTACCCCAATTTATAGAAAACGAAACGGAGGCTGGGGAAGAATAAATTCCTTGACTGATGCGATAGTAAGTGCTGGAGAAAGGATGAGGTCTTCTGGGATTCATGCATATACGTGTTTGTCCTTAGAAGAGCATCAAGGGTGTGGGGACTCTGTGTATACAGGTATGTTATTTCCAGAAGACACAAATTGGCCAGCTGTCCTGGCCACCTTGAATAATATTCTGTCACCTGCTTCCAGGCAGAAAGAGAACATGCACACACGCATGCAAATGCAGACTGCAAGACCCATGAAGGCAGTGAGTGGATCTCCTTTGTTCACAGTCAAATCCCCAAAACCTGGACCACAAGGCCTGACATGAAGTGAGCATTTAGTAAATATGTTAAGATCCCCAAACTATGTACCAGACCCTTTGCCAAGCAGCTGGGACACTGTTGCCTAAGAAGCATGAGAAGAGAGTTTTCCAAGGCAGATTCGATCTGGAAGGTGATGAAAAGAAAGGAGTTTGTGTCAAATGCAGGTCTAGCTATGTTGGTTAGTGCTGTAACCCCAGGGACTGTACCAGGGCATGGTACACAGTAGGTGCTTAACAGATACTCTGGGATTAAATGGGGGGAGGGGAGTCTTCTTCCACTTCTAAAGAATGTATTCTTCAGGCTTTAAAAAAATAATCTATTTGGCTGTGGCAGGTCTTAATCACAGCATGTGGGATCTAGTTCCCCGACCAGGGTTCTAACCTGTGTCTCCTGCTTTGGAAGGCAGACTCTTAACCACTGCACCACCAAGGAAGTCCCTTGAGCACTTTTAATCTGATTTTAAAGCACAGCCAGGGTTGAAAATCACTACACTACTTAGCCTTATGCAAGTGCCATGGCAGACATTGGTAATCAAGCTGAGGTCTCAGGAGTCTTAACTGAACTCGAGGCAGCGATTATCAATTGATTAAGAGCTGTGGGAGAAGCCGGAGAAGGCAATGGCAATCCACTCCAGTACTCTTGCCTGGAAAATCCCATGGATGGAGGAGCCTGGTATGCTGCAGTCCATGGGGTTGCTAAGAGTTGGACACGACTGGGCGACTTCACTTTCACATTTCCCTTTCACGCATTGGAGAAGGAAATGGCAACCCACTCCAGTGTTCTTGCCTGGAGAGTCCCAGGGACAGGGGAGCCTGGTGGGCTGCCGTCTATGAGGTCGCAGAGAGTCGGACACGACTGAAGCGACTTAGCAGCAGCAGCAGCAGCGGGAGAAGCGGAGGGGGACAGAGGAGCAGGGCAGAGTGTCACATAGAGGCCACTCTCTTGACACAGGGCGAGCCTGAACCTCTCTCGAGCTCCTTCCAGGCTCGAGGCTGGAGCAGCTCTCTGGGGAGCCTGCCCTGGTTTCCCAGGCAGCCCCAGTTCACATCCTGATGTCATACCAGTGACACCAAGTCCACCTTCTGGCACTGGCCCTCCTCCGGCTGTCCTCCCACCCCCAGTAGGGACTGGCCTGGCCCAGGGCCGGCTGGAGGCACGCACACACCAGGCCGTCCACTAACAGAGAGGTCCACGTGCTGGATCAGGAGGAGGAGGTGGTTGGGCCCTGCCCTCCTTCCCTGGGCAGAAGGCTCCTGCTGTTTGCGCTCCACCCCCCACACACACCCACCTGTCCCCCTGATCCACCTGCCAAAGCTGCTCCCTCCCCCGCCTCTGACAGATGAACAGTGCCACTGGGGCTTCCGGCCTTCCCTCCAGGGAAGCGCGGATGTGGGGTGTGAGGCTGGGAGACTTGGTGTGCCTCCTCTACCGTTTATTTTTTGGCCTTGGCTTCCCTGGTGGCTCAGGTGGTAAAGAATCTGTCTGCAATACAGGAGACGGGTTCCATCCCTGGGTTGGGAAGATCCCCCGGAGAAGGAAATGGCAACCCACTCCAGTATTCTTGCCTGGGAAATCCCATGGATAGAGGAGCCTGGCGGGCTACAGTCCATGGGGTCGCAGAGGCCCTGGTAGTGACTGAGTGACTCACACACACACGCCTCATAGACTACAGGATCTTAGTTCCCCAACCAGGGACTGCACCCATGTTCTCTGCAATGAAAGCATGAATTCTTAACCAATGGACCACCTGGGAAGCCCCCTCCACCCGTTTTTAAAAACACATGGCTGCATCAGGTCTTAGTCGTGCCACGCATCATCTTTGTTACAGCTCCTTGGCTTAGCTGCCCCACAGCCTGTGGGATCTTAGTTCCCCAACCAGGGATTGAACCAGTGCCCCCTGCACTGAAAGGTGGATTCTAACCACTGGACCATGAGGGAAGCCCCTCCACCCCTCTGTATGCTGCACACATCCTCCTGCCAGCTCTGAGTTGGA
>NW_011494885.1:3626395-3627785 GCF_000754665.1 Bison bison bison
GGAGGGGGGCACTGCCATCCATCATCCCAGCTAAGGAAGCCAGGGTCCAGAGGGCCCAGGCCTCAAGACCCCAAGCCCGTGGCCCCTCCCCAGACCCACCATGCTGGGCCTCCCCTCCGGGAGGCTCTGACCCAGCACATCCTGCCAGGCAAGACTGCCCTCTTGTTGCCTGCAAAGGGTGCCCAGAGCCCAAGCAGGGTGATGGGGAGTGGTCAGGAGGGCCAAGAAGATGGGACACAGGCCTGAGGGTGAGGGGGAAAAAGAGGGGCAGAAACGTGAGGAGGAGGAGACTCGAGCACAAGCGTTGTCTTTTATTTCCTTCCTCGGGTAGCGGCGGCTTCCCACCAACACCACCTGGAAGCGCAGGGAGGAGACGGAGGGGTGGGCATGGGGACGACCCTAGCAGCTCCAGGGCTGGGTCCATCCTGAGAGGTCGGGGCTGCAGGAGGCAGGGGGCTCCCAGTGCGGGGTGGGGGAAAGGAGCCACCCCCTCCCCAGCAGTGAGAGCGAATCACGGTGGCTACATGGACCCAGAGCTCAGCCAGGGAGGAAGGTGGAGACGAGGAGACGAGACACCGGCTCCATGACTCAGCTGGCTGGGAGAGGTGGGGCTGGATGCGGACTCCGACCCCCGGCAGCACCCACAGTGAACAGGCCTGCGCCAGAGAGCCTGCCAGAGAGCCTGTGTGTCGGGGTGGAGAAGAGCAGCTCTGGGGGCTTAAATAAAGGGCAGGGGGTGAGGGATGCAGTGAGAACAGAGGGTGACCGTCTGGCCAGTGGGCCCGGCCTCGGGGGGCCCCGGAAGCAGTGCTGAGCCCGCGGGGTGGCTGTAGAGTCCTCGGTGGGAGGAGGGAAGGGCTCGCAGCCAGGGTCTCGGGCCCCCCTCTCTCTGGGCTCACACGGCGATCCTCGCTGGAGGGCCTGGCCGGGGGAGAGCGGACGGGGCAGGGAGACGGGCGCCGGGGCCCCGCGGGGCTTAGCGCAGGTCCTCCTCGTCACCCTGGATGGTCTTCTTGATGCGCAGCAGCATGGTGGTGAGCCACTGGTCCAGTCGGGAGATGGAGTCGTACTCCTTCACCTGCGCACCGGGCGACAGGCTCGGGGTGAGCGGCCGCCCTGAGCCCGGCCTCGCCTTCCACCCTGTCCCCAGTCCCAGCCCAACGGGCTCTGTTCAGGATCCTCTAGACGGTCCTGTCAGCAGCCCCTCCCTGAACAGGGGTGAAGGGATGCGTAGCCCTGACCCCGGACAGAGCCTCTCCCTCCTGTCTTTACTGGCTGACGCATGAGGGCTCCCGCCGGGGGAAAAAAGATTTACAGCTGGAAAAACAAAAGGTCCAGCTTTCTTGTTTTAAGGATGGGAAACTGAGGCCTGGAAACATGGCGCAGGCCT
>NW_011494885.1:3627885-3628920 GCF_000754665.1 Bison bison bison
CCTGCGGGCCCCCTCCTCTCCCATCTCCTGTGCTCTGCTGCTGAGATTCCTGCCATCCACCCCGGCCAGCTGTCTGGGGAGGGATGGACTGGCCAAGCTTGGTCCCTGACATCATTCAGGGGTCTATGATTCGTGAGGGGTGCCTGGGGAGAGTCACACTGGACAGATCCAGATCCACCTGGGCTGCGTGTAACAATTCCAGAATGCCTCGCAACAGGGTAAGGACATGGAGAGCATCTCTGTGGGGAGATTGTTATCAGAGAAGCTGCTGGAAGGGGGCCTCCCAAGGCCACCTCTCCTGCACCCCTAGTGGCACCTGCCTCCAGCTTTCCGGGAGGTGAGGGAAGGGGGACGACATGACTCCCTCCCTGCACCCCCAGGGTCACCCAGAGTGCCCGATGTGAGACTCCCTGCACTACTCATCCGGGGGACTCTGAGGGGTGCAGAGACCTTGGCCTTCAGGAGCACACAGACACGGGTTTGAATCCCAGCTCATCTCTAAGATGGGGAGACCACTCCCTGCACCTCTTGGGGCTACTTGTGAGGATTCTGGGGTGACGGGAGAAAAGAATCCACAGCCAGGGCCTGGGGCCAGAGACAAAAAGGAGGAAATTCACAGGACCACGTCTGATGGGGGCTGCCAGCCCCGCAGCTACTCACCGCCTCGGTGTAGCTGTCCACGTTCTGTTCCTCGTGGGCTTCTAACAGCTTCTGCGAAACAACAGGGGGTGGGGCTCAGGAGCCAGGCAGGCCAAGGCCTGACCCGGAGGAGCTCCACACACAGTATCTGGGTGGATAAGCGTCAGGGGTGCCCAGGCTGAGTGGGAGGAAGAGGCTGTGCTCCAGCCTGCCCTCAGCTCAGAAGGTCACTGACACGGAGCATCACCCATGCATGTGTGCCCGTGTGCGGGTGAGAACCCACAGCCTCCCTGCTCTGCCCTGGCTCCATCAACGCTTGAGTCTTGTCTCAGCCAGAAAATGGGGACCCAGATGGCAGATGAGATTGGCGGGGGGGGGGGAAAAAAAAGCCCCCAA
>NW_011494885.1:3629020-3631712 GCF_000754665.1 Bison bison bison
GGGGGGGGGGTAAAAAAAGGCCCCTGAGAAACACTGTACAGGTCTCAGTGGTTGTGCTAACCGGAGCCCAAGCCCCCGATATGGGAGAGGAGCAGCCCAATGCCCCCGCAACACTCACTTTCATCAGCTTGCACTCCCGAGAGTCGGAGAATGCGGGGAATAGCTCCTCGTACTTCTGAACAGCGAGCTGAGGGTCAGCGAGGACGGAGGGAAGGAAAAAGGGAACAAGCTGATGAAGATCCCCTGGCAGCTGCAGGGACCTGGGGCTGCTCCAGCCCTAAGTCAGCTGTCTGTATCCCCACCCCAACCTCGAGAGACACAGGGCTCTGTGCCTGGTGAAGAGGCTCCCCAGAGCTAAGCTCAGCGCCAACCTGGCTGCAGACAGCTGTGGAGGT
Organism: Bison bison bison; assembly: GCF_000754665.1. NCBI lineage: Eukaryota > Metazoa > Chordata > Mammalia > Artiodactyla > Bovidae > Bison > Bison bison. The sequence continues at coordinate 3,629,416 of NW_011494885.1, forward strand.
GGGTGGCAGGCAGGGGACGGGGGCCTGGGGAGGGAGGAGGCTTCCTCAGGCCGGCGCTTGGGGCCTCTCCCTGCACCCAGCCCCACCAGGGTAGGTGCACATGCTTTGTGCCACGCCTGACGCCTCATGTCCAACCCTCATGAGGACCCGAGGAGGGTCAAACGATGGTGACTCCATTCTGCAAGTAGGAACCAGACCCAGAGACAGCAGTGACCCGCACAGGGCTCAGGACACGTTTTGGGGAACTGAACTGGCCTGACCTCAAAGCCCAAGCTCTCACCTGCCCCAGCAGGCACCCGCAGAGTGAGGGTGGGGCTGAGGCGCACCATGTGGGTGAGGGCAGACAGCTGGAGACACCAGGAAACCCCAGATTCCAGCAAAACCCAGCTCCTCTCCGAGCCCTGACCAGGCTCGTGCTGAGAGGCCCTGAGGACGGGTGGGGTGGGCAGGCAGGCTCTGGTTCAAACATCAGCAGTCAGAAAGGTCTGGACTCCTGGGGCAATTTACTAGCCACATGGCCTTGAATGAGAGACTCTGTGTCTCAGCCTCGGTATCTTCATCTGTGAAGTGGGATGACCATGGTGCCAACCTCGTGGGTTACAGTAAGGACTCCAAAAATGCTCCCACAAAAGAAAATGCCTGGCACCAAGCCAGCCTGGAGTTGGAAACGCAAAGGGTACAAGGGTGGAGTGAGTGACATCACGGATAGAAACGCAGTGAGAACAAGCTATTTCCTGCCTGAAGGCGCTGCCAGGGCCAGAGAGGAGCAAGGGACCTGCCCCTCTTGAGAGGCAGAGAGGTGACCTGGCATAGTGACAGACATGGTGCTCCAGGGGTGGTCACGCCATGTGGTGTAACTCTGGGGGGCCCCAGGGCCTGCCATTCACCCTGTGTGTATGTGGGGTAACTCTGGGGGACCCCGGGGCCTGCCATTCACCCTGTGTGTATGTGGGGTAACTCTGGGGGACCCCGGGGCCTGCCATTCACCCTGTGTGTATGTGGGGTAACTCTGGGGGACCCCGGGGCCTGCCATTCACCCTGTGTGTATGTGGGGTAACTCTGGGGGACCCCGGGGCCTGCCATTCACCCTGTGTGTATGTGGGGTAACTCTGGGGGACCCCGGGGCCTGCCATTCACCCTGTGTGTATGTGGGGTAACTCTGGGGGACCCCGGGGCCTGCCATTCACCCTGTGTGTATGTGGGGTAACTCTGGGGGACCCCGGGGCCTGCCATTCACCCTGTGTGTATGTGGGGTAACTCTGGGGGGCCCCAGGGCCTGCTGTTCACCCTGTATGTGGGGTAACTCTGGGGGGCCCAGGGGCCTGGGCTCACCTTGGCGTTTCACCCCGTGTGGTGGTAACCCTGGGGGGGTCCCATGGCCTGGGCTTACCTTGGCGTTGAGCATGTCGATGCAGAAGTGGCAAAGGGCAGCCTTGAAAAAGTAGTCCTTGGCGCTATACTTGAGGAGTGGGCTGTCCATGGCGTTGGTCCCCACCTGAAGGCACAAGGCGGTGGGCAGCCAGAGGGCCGGGTCACTGCCAGGCACTTGGGAGCAGCTAGGAACTAGGTCCATGCCCAGTGATGCCCTGTGAACCCAGGACCCCGAGGGCAAGGAAGCCAGAGACCAGCCCCGGGAAACTCTGCGTCAGGTCTGAGAGACCCAGGACCCGGGCGTGCTGCGGGTGGGTGTGTGGCCCCAGGGCCGAGGCCAGCTGTCTGTGGGCTCCTGGAGATGCCTGAGCGGGTGATGGGGGCGGCGGCCCCGCTGTCGGGCTGACAGGAGGCTGGCATGCTGGTGGGCAGAGGGGCGGCAGGCTGCAGAACATGAGAGGCGGCGCCCGCCCCGCGCTCCTCCGAGGCCAGCTGCCTCCCTGTCTCCCAGCCAGGCTGAACCCACCAGGGGGCCAGGCCTCGCCCAGGAGGGAGCATGCACATCCAGGGGACGCCCCCTCCTGCCCTCTCTGCAGGCTCCTCAGCTGCAACCGGCCATCCCGGGCCTTGTGATTCTTTCCGCTCTCTCCCCATCTGGGAGTTGGCCTCGCTCTGCCCGCGGAGGCCCTGGTGAGCAATGTGGGGAGGACTTGTCTAGGGAGAGCGCGATGACACCACACGGGGCCGTGCGTGGAGAGTGCTCAGCCAGGCCGAGTCCAAGCTGAGGGTATGGGGATGACCGAGGGCGCTGCAGAGAAGTCGGGGGAGGGTGGGAGGTGGGGAGAAGGAGCGCCGGCCAGCAGGGTAGGGCGCAGTGCCTGCCCCAGAGAGCGGGGCTCAGGCCCTGCTGTCCCCACCTGCTCGTA
>NW_011494885.1:3631812-3632137 GCF_000754665.1 Bison bison bison
AATTTATGGTTCAGCGGGCACACTGATATACATTAGCTCGTTAAATTCTACCCTTTGAGCCACTGGCCAGGCTGGGCCCCCGCCGCCCACCTTCTCAATGTCCACCAGCTCCGTCTCGTAGATCTCGGCGATGGAGATGTGGTGCTTGGCCGCGATGGTGAAGCGGCCCTGGGTGAGACGTAAGAAGGGGCTGTCAGCGACGAGGGGGTCCCGAGCTCTCTGCCCAGCTCAACCACATGCCCCTCACCCTGGCCCCCAGTCCCATGAAACTGGATTCTCAGCCCTTGGCCACCTGTGGGAGGGGGGTCCGCCAAGGAGGGTCCTG
>NW_011494885.1:3632237-3633039 GCF_000754665.1 Bison bison bison
CTGAGAGGCACGAGGCTTGCGAGGGAGGCTTCTGCCTGACAGGCCTGCGTCTGAGTGCTGCCCCGACCAGGTGACTGCGGGCATGCCCCCCCACACCCAGCCTCCATGGGAACACAGCAGATGAGGCAACACAGGAAATACGGGCACTGGGACTGGCCAGAGGCCTTGGCCCAGGGGCACATGTGACTGGTCCAGAGAGGTGGGAGGAATAGCCTTAGACTCTGGGCCAAACGTCAAGAGTCCCCACTGCCCCAGAGAGGGCCTGCCTCCCGACCTCCCCTCCCGTGTGGTCAGATGGCCCTTCTCCCCACGCACGCTGCAGCTTCCCCCGCAGGCCCCAGGGCCTTCCCCAAGGCGGCCCGGCTCCCAGAGCAGCTGAGCACCTCCTACCCGCCTCCACCCAGCGGCGGTCCCTGTGCCTGCCGCTCTGGAGACCGAACCGCCCAGCGCAGTGTCTCCTGCAGCACCCAGCGGGGATGGCTACACGGTGACAGCATCGCAGGACCCGCCGGGGACCCGCCGGGGCAGGACGGGCGATCGGCCCCAGGTGAATGTGACGCGGATGGGGCCTGGGCTTGGCGCCTCAGGCTGGCTCTCCCGGCTCGGACCAGCAGCCAGGGCTCATCTGTCGATGAGGACGCTCCCCAGGGCAGGCGGGGCTGAGCTCACTCTGGGCTGGGGGAGGCTGGGGAAGGGGAAACTCCATGGACACGTGAGGGCCCCAACAGTGGTAATGCCTTTGAGTGAGGACAATGGTGGCCTACGGGGGGCTGGAGACAAGACCTGGGGAGGGGCCATCCGC
>NW_011494885.1:3633139-3633938 GCF_000754665.1 Bison bison bison
ATCCGCCCCTCTCACGTGCTGGGAGCTGCCACCAGGAGCCAGGCTGGCACAGAGCTGTGTGAGGACCCAGCCAGCCCAGCCCGGCTCCGGCTCCGGCTCCTGTGACAGTTCCCTTCCCCCCTCCGCCTCCCCTCCCGTCTCTCTTGGGGGCAGGGGATGGGATGGAGGGCGGGGAGGCAATAAGGCAGGGCTTGAAGTGGGGTAAGGGGAGGGAGGGAGCCAGGACATGTGGTGGCCCTTACCATGTCTGTGTAGATCTCAATCGCTCGCATCAAGCAGTTGATGGCCTCTGGAGAGAGAACAAGGGAGGCAAGGAGGAGGAACGAGAAGGTGAAGTCGTTTCAGAGGAGAGGAGAGGAGAGAAGGGAGGCGCCGGGCCGCTGCAGAGGGCTCAGCGGGGCACGGGGGTCCCGAGCCCCAGGAATTTTGGCTTGACTCATTCATGCTGCTGGCTGTGACCTGCTGGGCACGTGCTTTCAGGGGAGCCCTGCCAATACGGCTGCCCTCTGCCCCGGGGCCACCGCGATGTCACCACCTCCCCAGTGACCGTGGGACAGGGCGCAGCCGGCACCATGTCAGACTCCCTGGGGGTTTGAAGCCAGAACTGCTGAGGGCCTGCACTCGGGGATGAGCTGCTGGCAGCCGCAGCCAAGCCTGACACTGGAGGGACAGCCAGGTCCTTCTGCCACCCTTCCACGGTGGGACCCTGAACCAGCCGTGTGCCCTGCCCCTGCCCGGCCTCCACCGTGGCAGGAGGTGGCAGGGTGCTGTGACCCCGAGGCCCCCGCCGGGGGGGCTC
>NW_011494885.1:3634038-3635641 GCF_000754665.1 Bison bison bison
CCCCCGCCGTGGGGTCTCCGTCACATCCCCGTGTGCCCATCGGCTCCTCAGACCACAGGCGTCGCCGACAACACACACACCCTGGGGTGGCGCTCGGAAGGAAGCACTGGGGCACCTCTGTTGGACTCTCGCACGCGACATTTTAAATTTGGAACTTTGAGAAAGGTTGTTGTTTTCTTTTTTTTGACAACTTATTTGGAAGAGAGAGAAGCATGAGTGGGAGGCATTTTCTAGCAGACAGAGATGAGCTCTCGGGTGGATGTTTTTTTAAACGTCATTTTAATGCATCTCGGGAGGACAGTGTGTTGGGGGAGGTGGGAGGAGAAATACAGAGAGCCTGGACAGACCACAGCGGGTGGGCTCTGAGCTGGGGCACAGCTGAGCGTTCACGCAGCCCGGGGCATCGGGAAGGCTCCTGGCCTGCCGCTAGGGCTTCAACGTCAGCAGGGCCCACAGGGCTGAGATGCCACCAGGAAGGCCCAGGCCCAGTGCCTGCTTTCAACGGGGGCTCAAGGTCTCATCACCCAGGGAGATGCATCAACAGAGGCTCTTAGCCTCAGACCTGTGGTTGGTCCTTCAGGGAGTCCACAAGCCCCACTCCCCCAACTCATAGGCCAAAAGGGAGTGTCTGAGAGCTATTCTGGGGGATGGAGGCTTGGGAGGTTGGGTGCAAGGCCTCGGGGGACCCCCCCCCAAAAGATTCAGAGAAGGTACACCACGGGGTGAAGGTCATGAGGCTGACAGGTGGAAGCCTGGGGCAGTAGGGAAGAGGAAAAAGGGGCAGGAGAGAAGGAGAAAAAGGAGGGAACGCCGCGGACAAATACAGCGGAGGAAGCAGTGTTGCTGTCTCTCACGCACACACACTCTCACACGCTCTGTGACAGAGTATTTCCCGAAGCAACTGATGAGCTAACAGCGCAGTGCTAAGGATGCTCAAAAGCCAGGCGCCAGGGCTGCAGCGCACGGGCTCTGCACACCGCATCCTGCCCCGTCCCCCACCCTGGGGGACTGGATGCGACTTGGGGGCTTCCTCTCCCAGAATGCTGCGGCGCATAGCTTGGTCTCCGCAGGCCAAGGGGGCAAAGGCTGCCCCTGGTGAGGTCAGAGCCCTGGATGCAGAGAGGCTGGAAGCTCCCAGGCAAGACAGGAACCCTCGCCCCACCGCCACCACCACAGCAGCTGCCCAGGGCCTGCTGGCGCTGGCCTGAGTGCTGTCGGCCAGAGGGCCCCTGCGGCAGGGGAGGACGGCTTAGGCGCAGCCAGCAGCGTGGATTCACACAGGGTTGAGGCCCCTCGCTCCAGGACAGCTGTCTCTGGAAGCGCAGGCTGCCAGCTGACACCCCAGCTGGCGTGCTAGCGGACAAGCTGCTGACACGCGGCTACAACCAGCTTATTTCCAGTCTCTGGGACCCCAGCCGTGGACAGCCCCGCCCAGCCCTGGACAAGCATGGCAAACCCAGCAACCTGACACCCACCATCCACCTGCGGAAACCTGGAGCCCTGGGAGGCAGGTGGGGTGAGGGCGGTGCTCAGGCCCAGACAGGGGAAAGCAGTGGCCTTAGGTCAGGGCGGACTCTAGAGGGAGAGCGAAGGCAGGCACCAA
>NW_011494885.1:3635741-3655246 GCF_000754665.1 Bison bison bison
GGCAGGCACCAAATCCCGCCGTCCGCCCTGGTGGCCCTGAGGCGCAGGCTCAGCTGCCTGTCCGGGGGCAAGTGGGGAGTTTCCAGGACTCCTGCAGGAAGCACTGACACAGCTGGAGGTGTCTGAGGCAGGTGAGGCCAGCAAGGCCCCAGGGAGCCGGCCACCTGCGTGGGGAAACCCGGCAAGGATCCACGTGGGCCCTCTGGCTCTGACTGACAAGGCAAGTGGCCAGGCCAGACCCCCACCTGACAAGGGCCGGGGGTCACCCCTTTCAGACATACATCTCACGCTGGTGTAGGGCTGGGCCCGTCTGTGCTTTAACTCACATGCGATCTCTGCTTCCTTGACCAGGAAGTGAAGACCCAAAACACGTTGTTGATGGCCCCAGGTCACAGAGGAACAGGCTCCCATGGGCCTCGGAGACCAGTGAGCCCCACCCTCCTTGAGTGGGGGTTGGTCAGTTATGACGCAGGGGTGCTGGGAGCCCCTTCAACACCTCCCCCTGCTCAGCAACAAGAACCTCCAACCCCGGCCCTGCCCATGAGGCTCTCCCCTGCGCCACGGGACCTTCCGTTCCCCGAGAGCCGCCTCTAGTGCCAAACCTGCTCCCTCCTGGCCTCCACATCCAGGGCAGAGAAGCGGGCTGGCTGATGCTGAGACAAACCAAGTCACCCTCTGTGCCCCACGACGGGCACGTCACACACAACCACCGCCGCCTGCCCACCAGACACCTCAGCCATCCTCCGTGCTTCTGGAGGCCAGGCACGGGTCACACCCTCACATGGGCCCTAGCGCCCCCCACACACGCTGCAGAGCCCGCTGCCAGCTGAAAAGCCTCAGCTCAAAAGCTGGGAAAGGATGCCACATGCTAGTACCCGCTGGGGCCTGTCCACCAGAAGCGCTGGGGATTGTTTAAACGGCAAATCTGCCCTATGCACTTGCTGAGAAGCCCGGCCTCAGCTTCCACCCCAGGAACCAGTCCTTCCAGTCACTCAGGTGCGGAGGCCCAATGTCTGTCACAGGTGCCTGGGCAGCATCTCTAGGTCGACCAGTTCCCCAGAGAGAAGGCAGGCTGGGGGCAGGGGCGGGACTCTCTGAGGGGGACGCACAGTCTTTCCGGGGTGATTCAAGCTGAAAACAAACCCACGGTCATTCATCATGTGACCCAAACCCTGGCTCATGGCCACATCACCAGTGGCCTGCTGCACCTCAGCACCAACCAGCCAGGTGCGCTGAGCTTTGGGCAGTCACCAGGACACACCTGGTCATGAGGTCTCCCCTTGGTTCAAGCCACGCTGAGTGCGCCATGTGACCACCGAGGCCAACGTCTGAGAGACACCCGGCTACAGAGGAGAGGCCCAGCAAGACTGGGGACAGAGAACAGGTACTTGGCCCTCACAGACATCAAACCCTCGACTGGGAACCAAAACGTCACGGTGGCGATGATGAATTCGCCACCAATGTCCCCTGAGCTGGCATGTGAACTGGGGCTCACAGATCCGTGGAAAGACCCCGGGCACTGGTGCAAACTGCCCTCTCTTGGGAAGGACAAGCCTTTATTCAAGATGATGCGTCTCCTTTTTTTTTTTTTAATTAATATTTGCGTATTTCCCATTCTCTTGTGAGTGGATAGTGATAATAGATAGTCATTAGAAAAAAAAAGCCTTTTGCTTGTTAAAATTAAAAGTTGGCAACCCATGTCTGGCACCAAGATTAAAAAAAAAAAAAAACAACTAAAATTCCAGCCCCCCAAGATCCAACAGCCTGGTACCCGCTGGGCTGTGCATCTACTTTAGATGAGCCCAGCGGGGGACAAACATGGTTTCCTCACAGTAAGTCAGCCCCAAACTGGGCTTTGGTCCCCAACACACTCTCATCTGAAGGAACTTACTCTCTGGCAACCGCATCTCCACCCGGTTCTCTCCAATCCCCCCACCCTGGGGGTAAGGGAAGCCAGGTCAGGATAACTTCCGCTCCTTTTTCGGCAGAGACTCCTACCTGGCTGGTCTCAGAACCCCCTCCCGCTCCCTCCGCGTGTTAATTCTGACAGCAGAACAGATTTTCCTCTCTCCTGGGCACGCGGTGGGCCTGAGATGTAACTCCCACTCCCACATGCTCCCGGGCTCCGGGAGGGGCGCCACCAGCTGCAGGCACAGAGCGGGAGGGGGAGGCGGAGGCTGGGAGCCAGAGAGAGGCAGACTGACGCCAGGCGGAAGGCAGCCAACGCGCGAGTCACAGCGCGAGCGCCGCCGGCGCGGCGTGGTGGAAAACCTGCGGCCCTCTCTGGAGGGCTCAGCGGGGGCGCGGGTCCACCAGGCTCTCACCTTGGGGGTCGGCTTTCTTGAACGCGTTGCCGGCGTCCACGAAGCAGGTGGCCGCGTCGTGCTTGCTCTGCAGCTGCAAGTGCAGCTGGGCCGCCTGGCAGAAAGCGCTTCCGGCAGCTGGAACAGAAGAGGGTACGCCCTGCCTCAGAGCAGGGCTCCAGGCTCTGGAAGCCGCTCAGATGACGCGTGGGGAGGGGGCTAAGCTCTCGTCAGTCCCTGAGAGAGGAGGAGACTGGCCTGGGGGAACCGAGGTACAGGCCTGGACCTCAGGCCACCTGATCCGAGCGGTGCCCCCCACCCCCACCCGGAAGCTGTCCCCCAACCCCGGGGAGCCTGGAACCAGCATTCCAGAGGGCATCACAGGCTGGGGCCAGGTGGGGGTGCTGGGGGAGAGAGGGGCAATCAAGACCCAGCTGCACCACACTCCCACCACCTCCCCTTTCCAAGCCTGACTTCACCGCCACCCACAGCTCCCAGCCCTTGTGGTCTAACTCCCCAGCTCCCAGTCTCCCCTGGGGAGAACTCACAGGGTCCAGGCCCCCAGGAGGTTCACATCTAGAAAGGGAAAGGGGATGTGGATGCCATGAACTCGAGTGTGTACATGGGTTCTCAGTCCCTCAGTCGCGTCTGATTCTTTGCCAGCCCGTGAACGGTTGCCCACCAGGCTCGTCCGTCCATGGATTCTCCAGGCAAGAATACTGGAGTGGGTTGTTACTTCCTTCTCCAGGAAGATCTTCCCGACCCAGAGATCGAACCCACATGTCCTGCGTCTCCTGCACTGGCAGGTGGATTCAGCCACCTGGGAAGCCCCTATGAACCTGAGTGCATGGGGACAATGCCCACGGGTGGAGGGCAGCTGCAGCAACCACACCTGAAGCCTAGGCTGTCCCGTACTCAGCCGCCCCGTCACCTTCCACAGGTCTGTTCCCGCGTCTCTATCTTCTAATTTGACTTGAGGGAGACAGAGGGAGCCCTCCTCTTCCAGGGGTGGGAGCTGTGCTAACTGGGAGCTCCAATGGCCACATCCAGCTCCGTCCTGAAGCCCCTGCCCTTCCTCTTTCTCCAGCCGAACTCGAATCATGGAATTTCTGAGTTGGAGGAGGACAAGAGGGCCCGGCCCTATACTCTACCTTTAGAGCAGGAAACTAAACTCAGCCACCCAGGTTTTCACTGTGTCCGATTTCTTTCCTATTTTTAAGGGCTCCAAACTTGAGCGCAGAATTTCCAGAAAGGTAGTATCATTGGGGGGAAAAATGGCTTAAGATTTTTGTTTGACTATTTGGGGGAGGGAAAGAGGTGACAAATTTTAAAAGTAAAGCAACATCCACGTGATTGAAAAAGAAATCTTTCAACGGTATTTTGTTTTTGGGGTGAGCATAAAAATACACACAGAATCTGGCTCCAGGCACAGTGTATGCTGTGAAAGCTCAGGAGAAACTCTTCTGATTTTCAGGAACCCAAAAATAATCTCGGAGGAGGAGAGCCCATTTTGCCCACTGCCTCCACACCCGCCTCTGTAGCCCGTCCCAGGCTTCATTTCCTTTGTGGTCTGAAGTCAGAAGTTCCTCCTGGGTTTCAGCACTGTCTCTGCTTGATTTTCTCGACCCAATCTTGCTGTTTCTTTTTAAACTGGAGTGCAGTTGATGTACGATGTTGTGATGTTACGTTAGTTTCCGGTGTTCAGCACAGCGGACCAGTGACACGTACCACGCACACATTATTGCTCTTCAGGTGCTCAGTTGTGTCCGACTCTTTGCCACCCCGTGGGCTTCAGCACGCAAGGCTTCCCTGTCCTTCACTATCTCCCGAAGTCTGTTCAAATTCACATCTGTTGAATTGATGATGCTACCTAACCATCTCATTCTCCGTTGCCCCCTTCTCCTCCTGCCCACAATCCTTCCCAGCATCAGGGTCTTTTCCAATGAGTTGGCTCTTCACATCAGGGAGCCAAAGTATTGGAGCTTCAGCATATACATACACATACACACACTTTTTTTAGATTCTTTTCCCATATAGACCATTAGAGTACTATGTAGAGTTCCCTGTGCTATACAGTAGGTCCTAGTTACAATCTTTCTGATGTTTGAAGCCTTGTTATGACATCAGCCCCAGAAGGGCTCAAGTACTGGCTTTCTGAACCTCTCCTCCAGGCCCTCAGGTAGTTCCCAAACAAATCTCTGGCCCCTCAGACCTCAAGGAGCTCCTCCCCGCCTGCCCGCCTCTCCTCGGGGGACACAGCTCAAGCCGCAGCCTTGCCAGGGTCTGACCTAATCTTCCTGGCCGAATCAGAAGGGCTACTCCGCCCACCAACACGGACCTGAGAGTCTCTGGAGCCATGGGACCTGGGATGCCCACTTCCGGGTAGAGGCCCTTATGACGCTGTCTGTGTGGGCGGGCATCCTGCTCCAGCTGGAGTGAGCACACAGATGGCCGGGGACCTGGTCAGCGCTCCTGCAGTTTGCCAATCTGCTGACCGGAGTCCTCAAAGGGCTCTCCTGCCCCCTCCAGAGGGACAGGTGCTGCTGACACGAGTGAGGAATGGAGCTGCCACCGCGCCGGGCTGACCGCCCTGCGTGGAGACGGCTGAGCCTGCATCACAGCCCCGCGAGGTCAGGACTGTTACCTCCCCTGCTGTCCTGAGGAGAGTCCAGCAACTTCCCCAAGGTCACGTGGCCCCAGTCTGAGCTGGGACACAAATGCCAGTCACTCTGGATTCCAAAGGTCAGGAAGCCACCGGGAGCTGTTCAGGCTCCACAACCGGAGTTCTGGCTTCTGAATTGCTTCAGCCACTCACTCATGTTGGTGTGCTGGGCAAAGGACTGGGCCGAGCCTCAGTTTTCAAGTCTGTGAAATGGGGATATTAATGGTACTGACCCTCATGGTGCTGCTGTGATGGTTGAACTAAACACTGCCTGCTTGGTGCTCAGGGGAGTGCTCGGTTATTGCTGGACCACTTGAATGTCCCTCAGCCCAGAATTCAGACTCTGATGGAAGAATTAGAGAACTGCTTCCGGGGAAACCTGAAATTCTTTTCTACTTTTAAGTAGATGGTGTGTGATTTATAATACTGTCTTAGTTTCAGGCGTACAGCAAAGTGACTCACTTATATATGTGTGCCTTTTCTGATTCTTTCCATTATATGCTATTATGAGATCATGAGTATAGATCCCTGTGCTACCCAGTCAATCCTTGTTGGAAATCTGACATTCTGAATTTAAGGAGAAACCCCTTAAGAGTTCACCAATCCACATGGGTCTATCTGATTCAATAATCTATTACTGATCCTTATCATCTAAGTCTGCTCTCCTGGGTCCTGGGACCCAAGCTGTAAAATGACCCAGCTCAAAACGACCAGATGGCAGGCCAGCAGGTCTGTAGAGCCAGTGACGGCTTTAGAGAATGGGGCCTGCAAGGCTGACCCCTCAGCCAGGCCTTTGGGATGGGGAGCCGAGGGAAAGGAGGAGACAGAGCCACAGAGGGGCTCTAGCAGGGATCACATACCACTCCAGTTTTTGGCCATTTTGAACATGTTCGCTGCTCTGGCGTAGATTTCACATGCTTCCTCTATTTTGGACGAGCCTCTGGGAAAAAGGAAAGGAAAAAAAGGTAAGGAAAAGATCTTATCTGGAACCAAAGAGAAAGCATGCCTTCTGCCCCAGCAACAGTGGAGATGTGCCCTTATGTGTCTGGATGGCGGCCCCCACTTCCCTGTGAAGCCAGCTTTGCGAGTCCAGCTGCAGCTCAGGCCTCCATGCGGGCTCAAGGGAGACAGAGCCGGCAGCCCCCAGCCCCTCCCACAGTTTGTCCAGACCCTCCATGGGCTGGTCCGGGCTGCACCCTCACGGTGGGGACCCTTCCTGACCACCCCCCAAAGCCCCGCCTCCGACAGTCTCCTCCACTTTCTGCTCGGGATGCTCGGGGGCTCCCATGCTTTCTTGAATCCCTTTCCCCATGAGACTGCAAAGCATTCTGGGAGAGGAGTCCAGCCGTGGATGCTGGGTCCCTTCCTGTCTCAGCCCTGTGCCTTGCAGCCTGCAGCTGTTCAGTGAGGCCTCTCAACCCTAAAAGCATGTCACCACCCATTCACGACTTAGCAGGTACGTAATAATACACACACAGAAAGAAATACTGTTTTTAAGTAAGTACACAGAAAACTCCCACTTGTGTTAAAACAAAAAAGTGAGACCAGAAACATACATGTAAACAGCTTATTACTGGGAAAATACACACAGAAAATAATTACTGTATTTTTCTATAAGGTGGGGTCTGTAGAACTGGGTGCCAGGTGTGGGGGACAAACTTATATTCCTTTTTAGTACTGTCTGAATTTTAAAAGCATCTACATATTTTACTTATTTGAGAAAAAAAAGTGCATGTATTTAAGTACTAAGGTTTGCATTGGGTCCCGTGGTCCAGGAGTGAATTACACTCCTAGCAACTTATCCTACGAAACTAAGGTACAAGGATGCTCAAAACAAGACTGTTTAAAGTGGCAAAATCATGGGGATTCCCTGGCGGTCCAGTGGTCAGGACTCGGTGCTTCACTGGTGTGGCCGGGATTCAGTTTCTGGTTGGGGAACTAAGATCCTGCATGCCATGTGGCGAGGTCCTAAGTAAATAAATAAAATGGGCAAGTAATAACCTTCAAAACACTTACTGTGAAACAGTAGGAACCTGGAGGGTTCAGGGGAGGTACATTTTTTCAAAAAATAAAGCTCCTCGTATGGGCAGCTTTACCCAGCTTTCTGACTTCCAAGCAGTACAGAAGAACCTCTTCCTGAACTGGGGGGCCCTCTGTTAGTACCTCATCCGCAAGGCCCCTCCTTGTCCTTCTGTTGTTTCAGCTTCAATAATCCAGCCAGGCTGAGCCCACGAGGTGTGAGTGTCCATGTTTGAACGCCCACCGCCCATATAACTCAGGAGAATGAAACACACGGGCTCAGGAGTCCCAACAAACGGATTTTACATCTCTCCTCCCTGACATCAAGCAGTGTTGCATTTTGAAGAGAAGAGGTGGGTATTTGAGAAAATCATCACAAAATCGTCTTCACTCTCCCATCCCTCATCTCTGTTGTCAACCAGCCCCGGAACCTTGCTGACCCCAGCCGCAGAGGGCGAGGGTGTCTGGGGTGATCCTGGGTCCTGTGCGGGGAGCATCCCTGCCCTCCACACTGCTAGTGCGGTGGGGCCAGGCCGCCCATACTTTGGACTCATGTCGGATGTCTGCTGCAATAATCAAGCCGGAGCCGCCCTCCCTGGAGACTTCACTCAGTAGGCCTGGGCTGGGGCCTGGTCCCAGGATTTGCCAGGGGGGCCCCAGATGACTGAGCCGATCGGGCGAGTCTGGGAGGGAAGAAGCTGACCCAGACCCACCACCTGGGAAGCAGTCACCAGTGGCCTGTCCCGTCAGGTGATGTCAGAAGGCTCCAGGGCGGGCTGGCTGGGACCGGTATTCTGGCCTCCTGGATCCAAGTCGCACCAGCTAAGGGTCTTCTTTAGCTGAAATGTGTCCCCTCTGCCCTCTGGAGCTGGGCAGACACTGCCTCCACCCTCTGCGGTCCCCAGGACACGCTCCCCAACACTCACCCTGCTGGGTCCCACTGTCTTTCCCCCTCAGCTGCACAACACACTGGGCCTGGGGCCCGCGTGGAGCGACGTCCTCAGAACCCACTTCTGGGCTTGGAGAGCTGAGGAACTTTGACCAGCTTCGGGCGGAAGAGATTTCAGAACAGTCTCCTGGGGGACCGTCCCTGGAAGGTTCTCTTGGAAGAACCAGCTGCATTCCCTGAAGTGCTCTCAGGCCTGCCCCCCTCCCATGGATTCCCAAGGGCATCCTTTCCTTCTCAGTGAAGTCCCGTCCAGACCCCACTGTCCTCAGAGAAATCTCAGGCTCCCAGATGAGTAGGAATGGCCCATCCCACCCCAGCGAGGCCTGAAGCCGGATGATCAGCCACGAGCAGAGTCAGCCCAGGCCGGCTCCCCGTGGCTCAGTGAGACGGAGCAGACTCAGACACAGAGCCTGTCGGCTGCTAGGCTGAAATTCTATGATCCCAGGCTAAGCTGGGCCGATCCCGTGCTGGGTCAGTCATTCTAACTGTGGGGTGGAAAAGCCAGAGGGACTAACATCTGCTCAGGCCTCCGGGCTGGCCTCCTCAACGCTTGGGTCCCAGCCGGGTCCCTGGCTAGTTGATGACAGGAGACTCTCTGGAGTGCCAGCCTCTTGGAAGTGGAGACGCTGAAGGCGAAAGTCGTTTTGCTTCGGGTCCCTGAGACCCCAGAGGAGAAGCCGTTCGTTCACCAGGGGGACAAACATCTCTGCACTGAACATGTGCCAGGCACAGCAGGGGACAGCAGCACACGAAGGGGAAGGCCCTGATCTTGGTGAACAGGACATCAGCAAGACCCTTCCAGGGGGACCGGGGGCGAGGGCTTCTTTGAGTGGGCAGGTCAGAGAAATGCTCTGTGACTGCTGAGATTTTCAGCTTAGTCCTCAAAAGATGACTCAGGAGCACCCGTATGAAGAGGGAGTGCATGGCAGGCAGAAGTCACGGCACGTGCAAAGGCCCTGAGACACGAACAACCCCAGCCAGGACAAGGAAAAGAAGAGGGCCGGGACGCCTATGCTGCAGGCAGTGGTGGGCCACAAGGCTGAAGAGGCAGGCGGGAGACCCCAGGCTGGCAGCCAGGAGAAGGGTCCGGGCCCTGCAACAAGGAGGGTTCTGGAAAGGAAAGGAGGGGCAGAAGAAGACCCCAGCTCCTCTGCTTTTCTAAGCTGTCTTCCCACGTGACAAATCTGCATGGCTCACTATAGGACTCCTCTCCTGAGAAGCTAGGCTGTCAAGAGTTAGGTCAGGCCACTTCATGTCACTTATCCAAGGGCGGCCTCCCCAACAAAACCTGCCAATTCCCTGAGGGAAGGAAAGCAGGCCTCCCTCGGACCCCTGCCCAACTACCAGAGAAGCTGGCCGGTCCTGCGTCACTGACGAGTCCGGGGGGCGGCGCCTGTGACAGCTGGCTGTCTCTCCCCCTCTGATCCCCCCAAGCTGCCTGTGATCCACGCCTCCCATCCCACGGCTTCTCTGAGCCATGCCGGGAATAGACAGAACTGGTTTGGGCCGGCCTGGAGCAGGGCGGTCTATAATTACCCCCGCTCAGCTTTGCCTTCTCCCCCTTTCCAAGGCGGAGGAAGCGGTCTCAGGTCTCCCAGGCACGGACACCAGCCTCCAGCGACCGCCATATGGAAGGAGGGAACCATGCCAGGAATGCACAGACGGCTGGTGGGAGCCGGGCCAGGGGGTCCGCAGGGCAACATCTCAGCCTCCCTCCTTCCTTCCTTGGTCCCCTGGGCACTTCCTGGAGCCCAGAAACACGTCACAACCCACCCACCCGAAGTCTCTGGGGGTCCTAAGAAGGCATGCAGATGGAGTCACTCCCACTTGAAGTCCTCACTCAGTCGCGTCCGACTCTTTGTGATTCCATGGAATTCTCCAGGGCAGAATACTGGAGTGGGTAGCCATTCCCTTCTCCAGGTGATCTTCCCAACCCAGGGATAAAACCCAGGTCTCCCGCGTTGCAGGAGGAATCTTTACCAGCTGAGGCACAGGGAAGACTTGTCCTTCTGTGGTGCCCAAGCCACCTGCCCTGGGTCCTCTCCTCAGCCTGGAGGTCCCCACCTTGATTCTCAGCTGCTGCCCGGGTGGGTCAGTCTGGCCCTCCCCTCCTTCTCCACTGTCCATCCTCATGACTCCGTACAGCGGGCAGCTGGGCACTGCCTGAAACAGCACAGCAATCCCCACAGTCACCCTCCAGGTCTGAGCCCGGAGACAGAGGCGGCGGGGCTCACAGAAGCTCAGGGGCTGGCCCAAGGCCCAAGCCTCTAGCTCACTCGGCGATCCGGGGACCTCCTTTCGAGTCTTTTGAAAGAGCAAGGAGCAAGGCCCCTACCTGCTCTGGCCTCGCCTCTTGATTAAACAGCCAACACTGCTCAGGCTTCCCTCACCTGAGGAGTAGATGCTGCTGTCAGCTGGGGTTGTTCAGTTGCTCCGTCGTGTCCAACTCTTTGAGACCCCACAGACTGCAGCACGCCAGGCTTTCCTGTCCACCACCAACTCCTAGAGCTGGCTCGAACTCATGTCCATTGAGTCGGTGATGCCATCCAACCACCTCATCCTGTCGCCCCCTTCTCCTCCTGCCTTCAGTCTTTCCCAGCATCAGGGCCTTTTCCAGGGAGCAGGCTCTTCGCATCAGATGGCCAAAGTATTGGGGCTTCAGCATCAGTTCTTCCAATGACTATTCAGGGTTGATTTCCTTTAGGACTGACTGGTTTGATCTCTCTGCCGTCCAAGGGACTCTCAAGAGTCTTCTCCAGCACCACAGTTCAAAAGCATCAATTCTTCGGCCTTCTTATGGTCCAACTCTCACATCCATACACGACTACTAAAAAAACCACAGTGTTGACTATACGGACCTTTGTCAGCAAAGTGATATCTCTGCTTTTTAATGGGAAGGGATTCACTAAGCCAACCCCCTCCCCATGCCCCACAGCCCGAGCCATCCTTGCGGAGCAGCAGGTGAAGAAGGAACATCAGACAACAGAGGAGGCACCCCCCGGCCAAGGAGCAGCAGGCGGTCCCAGCCTTGCCCCACTGCTGACTGCACAGGGCTGTCCAGAGCCAGAGCCACGGGGTCTCTGGTCATCCCTCAGCATCTCCGCCCAAGAGCCCTAAGCCCCTCGCTGGCTCTGCAGTGTGCCAAGATCCCACAGAGCAGGGCCTGGCCCCACTGTGATTGCACAGGCCCCAGGAGGAGGAGAAAATCCAGTGTCTCGCGCTAACTGCCCAGCTCTGAAATGCCTGGCTGGGCAAGGGGGAGAGAGAGAATGGACTTGGGAGACCAGGGACCTGGGCTGAAATCAGCCTCGGGCACTCTGCAAGCTGCGTGACTTGGGTGAGCGATTCCTGAGCCTCAGTTTCTTTATCTGTAAAATGAAGACAATGAGCCCGACCTGGGAGGTGTCTGTGAGGCTCAGAGACGCAGTACCTGGCGCACAGCACAGAGCCCAGCTTGGAGCATGTGCACGACTGGATGCTGTTATAGGAAGGAGGAGAGAGACGCTCTGAGGGCTGCCTGCAGCAGCAGAAGTCTAGAATCGCTTGGGGTCGGTGGAAAATCTGGGGAGCGCAGTCAGGCAGGCCTGGATTCCAGGGCCGGCTCGTGGCACCCCAGCCCCTGCTTCCTCATGGGGAAGTGGGGAGAAGAGTCCACCCCTGCAGGCCTGCTGGAGGCACGAGGAGCCCCGCAGGAGGCACCCAGGAGAGTGCCCCCAACACAGCAGGTGCTGAGCCAACGAGCTCACTCTCACGAAGCTGGGGGAGAGAGCAGATTCCTACTGTTCACTTCCTCCTGCACCTCGGCATGGGTTTCATCTTCCCACCCCGAGCTAAGCCAAGGGGCACCCCTCCCCTGCTTTCCAGAGAGCCCGGGACCTCCCACCTACCCCACCCCCAGCACATCCCAGCGCCCCTCCTGACCATGACCTCAAAGGCAGGGGCCAGGCGCCTTCCTGCGATTCTTACGCTGATCCCCTCTGCACGTTTCCTTCATCCCAGCCAGAGAGCCCAATGGTTTCCGTTCTTAAAAGATGTTTCTGGGGCTTCCCTGGGGGCTCAGTGGTAAAGAGTCCGCCTGCCAATGCAGGAGATTCGGATTTGACCCCTGATCCGGGAAGATCCCACGTGTCGCAGAACAACTCGGCCATGGGTCAGGCCAAGACAATTGAGCCTGTGCTCTAGAGCCCAGAAGACACACCCACTGAGAGCTTGCGCCCTACAACAGGCAAGTAGTCTCTGCTCACCGCAACTGAAAAGCCCGCACAGCAAGGAAGAAACCAGAACTAATAAATATTTACTTAAAAAAAAAAACTGTTTCTGAAAGAGCCTTGCCGCTTACTGAAATGCAAGTCACTCAGTCGTGTCCAACTCTTCGCGACCCCATGGACTATAGAGTCCATGGAATTCTCCAGGCCAGAATACTGGAGTGAGCAGCCTTTCCCTTCTCCAGGGGATCTTCCCAACCGAGGGATCGAACCCAGGTCTCCCAGCTGAGCCACAAGGGAAGCCCTTGCCTCTTAGCAGCCCCAGCCTAAACAGGAGCATTCATACCTCTGTGTGACCACCTCCACCGAGAGAGGCAGAACGCCTAGACTGCAGAGACATCAGGGCCGGGTTCCTTGGAAACCTGGGTCCCTTCAGGAAAGCCTCCACTCGCAAGAGCCGCCGAGTGCTGAGTGGGGGATCCTGGCAGTTGGCAGGGATCAGTGAGTCAGTGCCCAATTCCCCGGCATCAGAGGTTCTGCCTGCTCTGCAGGCGGAGAGCGGTCTGGAAGCCGTCACTCCCAACCCAGGCTCACCAAGGGCCCGGGGGACACCCACCTGGACCTTGGCCCCAGTCTCTGGTCAGGCAGGTCTCAGGAAAGCCAGCCTCCAGGGCTCCTGAGGGTTTCTGGTGCCCAAGGACAGTTCAAGCAGGAACTGTGCCACCATGATCTCCTGGCTGCTGTCCGTATACACAACATGGCACCCTGTTATCTCTAGCTCTCCAAGACTTCAGGTTCAACTTCTAAACACAATACCTAATATTAATAACAGCAGCAAGCACTTAATAAGCACTCTCCAGGATCACAGCACTTTACATACATAACCTCAGTCTCTCCTTACAACAACCCTAGGGAGTATGTATCACTCTCACTTTCATTTCACACGTGAAGAAACTTGCTAAACACTCTGGTATCTGAGTGGAAGGAAGTTTTTATTTTGGATGTGGGAGAGGGAGTCAGAGGAAGACGTCAGGGAGGGGAAAGCCCCGAGGAACAGAAGCACTGTCTGAAATCCCGAAGGGGCAGAGCAAGGACGTCTGGGTCCATTGGGAGCTGGAAGGAAGAAAAAGCGCATCTTGCTTTTTCCTTGTCCTCTCTCCTCTTCCACACTTACACTGTGTTTGGGAAATCGCCACCTTTCTGCTTCCAGGGCAGAAGTCGGGGCTGCTCTCCCATCTCCTGTCTGGAAGCTGAGGGAGGGGAAGGCAGCAGGAAGGAAGGAACAGAAGCAGCTTGGATCTGAGAGCCGGCTGGTACCGCCTCCCCCCCAGGCTGCTGGTGCGCCAAAGCCCCCTAGTGTCTGGCGGCCCTGAAACAACAAAGGGCAAAGGGCTTAACATCCCAGGCAACCAGGCTGCCCTGGATCCCAGGCAGATGTGACCCTGCCTGGCCCTTTTGATCTGAGCAGAGACCTCTCAAACTGGAATGCTGCCATCACTGAGGTTCCTGAAAGGCGAAGGGGGAGCTGGAGGGACGAGCTGAGCCCTGACACTCCCTCTTGCATTCCTGGAAAGGGGGCTTGTCAAACGTGGAAGCCAAGCAACCCCAGCTCCAGAGGGCAAGTGTTAGGAGCGGTTCCTGCCCGCAAGGCATGTCCTCCTGGGCTGGCCTTTCGGGCAGACAGGCTCTGGCATGCTGGTCTCAGTCTCCATCTGCAACCCTGCCCTGCACCACTGCGAGTGCTCTTAGAGCTGAAGGCTCTGGGGTGAACACACCTGCTCTTCTTTCTTTCAGACATGTGGAGAAAACTGCCATGTGGGTGAGGAAGATGGGGAAATCAGGGGAAGGAAACTCCCTGAGACGCGTAGTTTGCCAACATCCTCCTAAACGGAGTGCCCAGAAATGGGCCTGAGCCTCAAAGAAAAACTCTGGATGGCAGCAAGAGGGTTTTGGGATGAGACAGGCATGGGTATGAACACCAATGCCCACTCAGCGGAAGACTGAGCACAAAGACCTGCAACTCTAACCCTACAAATCCACCTCCAGAAGGACGTTGTGAGGACCACATAAGAGGACGCACATCGAGTGCCTGGCCCAGGCCTGAGTCAGAGTCAGAGAGAGCCCTTAATAAACATTATCAGATGTTATTACTGTCACTGCCTTCACCCTCCCCCACGCCAGCTGCTGGAGTCCTTTCTAAACAGGAGGTCTTCAGCACTGGGCCTCCTGTGAACTGAATGCTTGCTTGTGTCCCCTGCCAAAACTCATGTGTTGAAATCCTAAGCTCCACAGTGATGGTATGAGGAGGTGGGCCCTTTGGGAAGTGACTAGGTCATGAGGGTGGGGCCCTCATGACTGGGATTAGTGCCCTTACAAAAGACACCACAAAGAGCTAGTTAACCCCGTCTCCGCCCTCCCACAATGTGAGGACACAGTGAAACGACAGCTGTCTGTGAGGCAGCAGGCCCTCACCAGGAACCAGACCTGTCAGCACCATGACCTTGAACTTCTTGGCGTCCAAAAATGTGAGAAATAAGTTTCTGATGGTTATAAGGCACTGAGCTTACGGTATTTTGTTACAGCAGCCTGAACAACCTAAAACAGGCCATTAAAATCCTCAATGCTCTCCAGCAGCTCTGCAAATCCAAGCCTTTTCTCAAAAAGCCCTCCAGGATGGGGCCCGGTTCTTGTTCAGTTTCATCCCCTTCTGCCCCGTCTACCTTTGTGGGCTGACACAGAACCCCCTGGAGTAAACCTTCAGACGCTGACCTTCACACATCTGGGCCTTGCTCAAGCTGCCTCTTCTGATGGAAGCAGTGCTCTCCCACCTGAAAGGACCCCTGGAACTCCTGCTCATCCTTCTAGGTGGAGGCTTCTCCTCACAGGAAGCCAGCCCTGGTCTCTCTGGATCTCTGCTCCCCATCATTTCTGGACAAACCTCCCCTTACCCTAGATCTCTGTTCACACAACTCCCACTGCCTGGAACACCCTCTCTAGCCCCCACTCCTGTGGCACGTCCCAGGGTTCCCGGGGGCCCAGCTCATTCCTCACCAGGGCATTCCTTAAGCTCATGCAGCTTCCTCTCAGGTCAGGAACCTCCCACCAATGATAAAATGCAGCCCTTAATCACATGTGACAATTTTGCTTTACTAGTGTGTTAGCAAGTCTTCATCTTGCCTTCCCAGCCAGGTGACAAAGTGTTTCAGGCCCTGACTTGGCTGCTCCTTCCAAGCATGGCCCAACAGTACACTAATCCCCAGGGACCAGACACCAAAAGCCACCCAGTAAAACCATGACCTGACCGAAAACTGAGCTCTTGGCCCCACCCCAAACACTGCACTTGAGTTTCTCCCCTTGTGAAGGAAGCAGAAACACAGACACGCTCTCCCCACTCTCAGCCTCTAAAAGAAAACATTCCTCACCTAATCAATACAGTCCATCAGCTGCGGATGTTTTTCCACACTAGGTAGGTCTCAGCCAAGTTACTCAAGTTCTTGTGGTGGATAAGTAAACATTATCCACCACTTGCAACAATGAGCAGTTCCCATCTCCTCTCCTGGGAAGAACACTCCTCCTCATTTCTTACCAACCTCCTAACACCTCTCTCCTAAAGCCCCAGTCTTCCCCCGCAAACCCCTTCCCCAGCCTCTGCCTCTCTGCTGCCAGGTTCCATGGCCCCTCCTCACAGTTCCTCCTAACTCTCTACACACCCGCCTGTTCCCCTGCAGCTCTCCTCCCAGTATCAAGAACAACACAACCTTCCTCAGTCCTCCCTGGCTCTCTCTCCACTGGAGGTCTCAAGCCCCTTCCGCTAACCCTATCAAGCCCTCATGGCCCGAGTTCCTTCCCCAACCCCTTTCAGCTCCTTACTTATCACACTGTCTTTCCCTGCTCTGACAGGCCCCCACCCCCACTTCTCCCATCAAACCCCGTCCTTGATCCCCATCAGTCCCGAACAGGCTCCATACCTGTTTCCTTCCTGGAAATGACACTGATGGTAGCTAACACTTTCAGAGTGATAACCACGTCCAAGGCTCAATTCTACACCCTTTAAACGTGCCCTACTTCAATACTAGTGGCAAATGCCTGAGACAGGTTTCTCTAAGACACCACCCCCCCATAATAAGGGAAGTTAAACAGCTTGCCCAAGGTCAAGAAATGGCAGAGCCTAGGCTTCTGACCTCAGCTTTTGACCCTCCTGAGCCACTAAAATTCCTCAAACGACAGTCATCAGAACAACTTTTATGAGCCAACATGAACTCATGTGAAATGTCTGCGACAAGCATTAGGGGCTGGTTCTGTTTCCCAGGCCCCTTCAGCCCTAACCTGGGCATGCCAGTCTCATCCTGCTCACACTGCACACCCCATCTTTACTCGAAGATCACACAGCAGGCCTCCGGCCCCTTAGGTTTTCTTATCTCCCTCATCTCTCATTTTTATTCCACCAGTTCCTAAACCAAGCTTCATCCCAACTTAGTCTCCAGTCTCCCAGCCCTCTTCTTTCAAAGGATTCTGAAGGAATCCTCTGAAGGAAGGAATCCCAGAGATTCCTCTGTTCAGATCTCACTTGGCAGTCAGATCTCCTTACACTAGTCACCTGTGACCAGGGCCATATCCACCTAAGACACCTCACGCTACTCAGACTGGGTTCACCAATCGTAGGATCATCTTAGCCCTGACGCCCGGGCCAGAGTTCACATAAATCCATCACCCCAGGTCTCGGAAAGGGGACGCCCTCGGGCGTAAGTCCTCAGTCTCAGGCCCCAAGACTGCCGTCTGGGATCTTTCAAATAGGCTCTCCTTGAGCTCCAAAAGGCTTCCTGGCCTGGCTTCCCTCCAGGCTCCCTCGGTCCCCGCAGGCCACATTCCCTTCAAGGCCTGAAGCCCCTTTCTGCCTCAAGATGGTTTCGCCTCGGCCCGGGTGTCCTCAGCCTACGGCCCTGCCACAATCTCGGACAGTCTCTCCTCAAATCATGCTGTCAGTGCTACAGTCCGGCGTCCTGGCCATGGCTTGTGTGCCCTCTGCTGCCTTAGACCATGTCCGTAAGCCCGCAATCACCCGCGTCCTCTAGGCTCGAGCTCTTCGTCTCTACCGCCGCCCCAGAACATGACTCCTCCGTCCTCTTAGCCGAGATCCCGGCCGACCCCTGCGCCCGGTTCTTACCCGAAGAGGCCCGAGAAGAAGGACTGCGAGTTCTTCACTTTGCGCTCCGCCTCGGCCAGCAGCGCCATCGCCTCCGCCTCCTTCCCGGAGTTGTCCATAGCGGCCGCAAAAGTACTCAGCAAACCGCCGGAGCCCTGCCCTCGGAGAACTCAGCTACGGCCTGGTCGCAAGAGACAGGTCGGGGGAGCTTAGTGGGCTGCGCTGACGTCGCACCGGCGCGCGCCTCCTGCGGCCAGGAACCACGTGATTCGAGCTGGCCAACCAACGGCCTCGTAGCGCGGCTTGCGCACCGCAGACCACGCCCTCTCCAGCCGATGCACGCCGCCCCGTGATTCACGGCCTCCAATCAGCGACCCGATTTTTAACGCATGCGCATGTATCTGCCTTAGGGTACCTGGTGCGCTGGTTGATAGCCCACGTGACTCAGCATAAGCCAATCGTAGCCCTCACCGCCAAGGACCCGCCTCCGAGGGCAAGCTTTCTGGCTTCTCCTCCACCAATCAACTTCAGCCTTTGGCTCCGTCTCAGACTTCCCTGCGGAATTTAGACACTAGTCAGCTGATCACTGATCATCACGTGATAGCTCCATGCCGGAAGACCCTGCCAATCCTCGCCTGGGTTTGACAGCTCTTTTGCGCAGAGCTTAGTCCCCGCCTCCTCTCTTTACCTCCTGAAGGTCTCTTTGACTTGGAAAGGCGTCAGTGGGTAGGAAGGAAAGCGGTCTCCGTTTTCTTGCGCCCTCTGTCGACCTATGCTGAAATTGGTTTGGGAAGGCCAGAGAAGGCGACATATCTCATTTTATTGTGCTTTGGTTTCCTGCCCTTCCAAGATACACGTTTTAAAAAAACAAATTGAAGGTTTGTGGCAATCCTGCATTAAGCAGTTCTCTCAGAGCTGTGCGGTTTCCCAAACAGCATTGGCTCACTTAGTGTCTCAATGTCATGTTTAATAATTCTCACAATATTTTAAAGTTTTTTGTTACTCTTGTTAGGATGACCTGTGATTGGTGATTTTGATGTTATTATTAGGACTGGCTCAGACAATGATTAGCATTTTTTAGCAATAAATTATTTTTAAATTATACGTTTCTAAAATAATGCTGCTGCTGCTGCTGCTGCACCCTTAATAGACTGAAGAAGTCTTGCCTGGTGAGTTACATGGACAGAGGAGCCTGGCCGGCTAAAGTTCATGGGGTCTCAAAGAGTCGGATGCAACTGAGTGACTGACACACACAGACACAGACACACACACACACACACACGCACACACAATGTAAACTTACTTACATGCACTGGGAAACAAAGGGAAAGTCATGTGACTGGCTTTATTTATGAACTGAACCTGCAATGCCTTAGAGGTATGCAGAGGGGAGCAGAGGTTGTCTAACTCTGGTTTCATTAAAAAAAAAAAAATCTGGTGAAACTGTTAAAAATTTAGGTTCAACCACATCTAGCACCCAGATCTTAGTTCCTAATACTCTTTGTTCTCCAATAAAAGGAACGAGATCTCCTTGGATAAAAGGCTGGTTCTAGAACATTACACAGGATGAACCTGGAGCATCTTGTAGTTCCAGAAGGGAAGTCTCCTGGCCTCCATCTCTTTGTCTCTCTGCCTCCACCCTCCCACACACACCCCACACCCCCCACACACACACCATGAATCTCCTTCTCTCTCCCTCCTTCCCTCCCTCCCTCTCTCTCTCTCACACACACACACACACGCACACACACACCCCATGAGCTATATCAAAGAGACAAGAGCCAGCTGATAGAGCTCCCAATGTCAAAGCTGGAACAATCTGAGAAACAAGCAGCCCTGGATTATAACCCAGTCTATAAAATCTCCATGAGCTCAGAGCTCCCAATAGTCAAAGCTGCAACAATTTGAGCAACAAAGTAGCACCTGATTATAACCCAGTCTATAAAATCTCCATGAGCTTGCTCAGTCGTGTCCGACTCTTTGCCACCCCGTGAATCACAGCACGCCAGGCCTCCCTGTCCATCACCAACTCCCAGAGTTCACTCAGACTCATGTCCATCGAGTCAGTGATGCCATCCAGCCATCTCATCCTCTGTCATCCCCTTCTCCTCTTGCCCCCAATCCCTCCCAGCATCAGAATCTTTTCCAATGAGTCAACTCTTGGCATGAGGTGGCCAAAGTACTGGAGTTTCAGCTTTAGCATCATTCCTTCCAAAGAAATCCC
>NW_011494885.1:3655346-3667043 GCF_000754665.1 Bison bison bison
AGTCCAAGGGACACTCAAGAGTCTTCTCCAACACCACAGTTCAAAAGCATCAATTCTTCGGCGCTCAGCCTTCTTCACAGTCCAACTCTCACATCCATACATGACCACAGGAAAAACCATAGCCTTGACTAGACGGACCTTTGTTGGCAGAGTAATGTCTCTGCTTTTGAATATGCTATCTAGGTTGGTCATAACTTTCCTTCCAAGGAGTGTCTTTTAATTTCATGGCTGCAGTCACCATCTACAGTGATTTTGGAGCCCAGAAAAATAAAGTCTGACACTGTTTCCACCTTTTCCCCATCTATTTTCCATGAAGTGATGGGACCGGATGCCATGATCGTCGTTTTCTGAATGTTGAGCTTTAAGCCAACTTTTTCACTCTCCACTTTCACTTTCATCAAGAGGCTTTTTAGTTCCTCTTCACTTTCTGCCATAAGGGTGGTGTCATCTGCATATCTGAGGTTATTGATATTTCTCCCGGCAATCTTGATTCCAGCTTGTGTTTCTTCCAGTCCAGCGTTTCTCATGATGTACTCTGCATATAAGTTAAATAAACAGGGTGACAATATACAGCCTTGACGAACTCCTTTTCCTATTTGGAACCAGTCTGTTGTTCCATGTCCAGTTCTAACTGTTGCTTCCTGACCTGCATACAAATGTCTCAAGAGGCAGATCAGGTGGTCTGGTAATATAAATGACTGAACAAATAAATGGTGGAGAATAAGCAAATATTCCGTGTATAATTCCAAATAATTTATGTGATATTCCATTCTCAAGGTGGAATGTACCTCTTCAGTCCTTCGTGTAGACTGTGCACAGTGACTTTCTTCCGGAGGACAGTGTTGGGGGGCGGAGGCGCTACATTTACAATGTAGAAGCCTGACAAACGTTGTCAGTCAGGTGATGGAGGCTAACAGCAACAGTGACAAGTCACGCCGAGGCTATGTACTCTTAATAACGTGTGATGATGACAGTGGCGCTCCACCTCTGCCGTCTTCCTCATGCTCTGATCGGGAGAAAAACGTCAGACTAACCCGGGTTGAGGCACACTCTCCAAAATACCTGACCACGACTCCTCATAACCGTCATCAAAAACAAAGGATGTCTGAGAAGCTGTCACAACCGAGAGGAACCTAAATGTGGTGTCCTGTCTAGGGAGGATCCTTGCACAGAAGAGGGACGTTATGTAAAAACTAATGAAATCTGAATAAATAATAGACTTTAGTTAATAAAAACATAGCAATACTGGCTCATTAACTGTAACGAACGTGCCATACTAATGTCAGATAATAGTAGGGGAGGACTTCTCTGGTGGTGCAGTGGTTAAGAACCTGCCTGCTAGTGAAGGCGACCCGAGTTCAATCCCTGGTCTGGGAAAATTCCACATGCTGAGAGGCGACAAAGCCCTTGCACTGCAACTAGAGAAAGCCCTTGCAGCAATTAAGGCCCAGCACAGCCAAAGATAAATGAATAAATAAAAATTTTAAAGATAATAATAGGGGAAACTGGGTGTGGGGTATATGATGATTCTCTGTAGCATTTCCCCAATATTCGTGTAAATCTAAAAACTGTTCTACTAAGAAAGCATCTTAAAAATTTTTTTAAGTCCCAGGGCCCTACTGCCAATGATTCAGATTCTGAAAGTCTGTGGTAGGGCATAAGAATGTGCATTTTTCCCAGGACCCCCAAATGATGAGGATGGAGATAATTCAGGGTTGAGAAGACCCTCTTTTCTGAGGGTGGAGTTTGGCTGAGGGGAGCCAATCCACGGGAAACTTGCCCAGCTCTCTCCTGAAGTTCAGAGCCTCTTTGGGACCACCACTTGTGGTTGCCACTGCATTCGGACCACAGATAAGATTGCGGGGGAGGCGAATCTGGATAACCACAAGCAGCTTGGGTTACCTGCCCGTCTAAGCAGCGCAACTGTAAAAGTTTCCATTTGTTTTAAGCCATTAAGTTTCAGCTTGTTACGCAGCAATAGATACCTAACATACCACCAAACCATGAAGCCAGACACTTTCATTTCCACAGTCAGTGGGCCGCACCTGAGAAGGTGGGACCCACACAGTGACAGCGACAGCACCTGCTCTCGATGGGCAGCAGCTGCTCAGGTCACCCCAGGCACCTGCCAATACCTGATTTCCATTTTCTCATCCACAGATACTTGGAGGTGGGCATTTTCCAGTTACAGAAGATGACGACTGAGACCCAAACAGGGGAGTTGAAATTTGCCCAAAGAGGCAAAGAGGGACAGGGAGCCAGGCTGTCAATCCCAGATCATCCGATGCTGGGGTCCTTTCCCTTAACTGCAGTATCCACACTGCTTCAAACTCAGCTTCCTCCTCTGCTCTCCTCCCTCCCCCTCTTTGCAGATTTACTGAGCTGTGAAGTCTCCTTGTGTGTGTGTGTTAGTCACTCAGTCATGTCCGACTCTTTGTGATCCCACAGACTGTAGCCCGCCAGGCTCCTCTGTCCGTGAAACTCTCCAGGCAAGAATACTGGAATGGGTTGTCATTTCCTTCTCCAGAGGATCTTCCCTATCCAGGGACTGAACCTGGGTGTCCTGCACTGGGGGCAGATTCTTTACCATCTGAGCCACCAGGAAGTCTCCTGACACTACCCTTTACCCTGTTCCCCCAGCCAGCCCTTCAGAAGGCAGCAGAGTCACGCCTGAAGCCGTCAATCCTCTGATGGGTCCCTCTTCCCCATCTCAGTTAACAGCGTCTACTCAGCTGCTCAACCCCGAAACCTGTCGTGCCAGCCTTGGCCCGTCCTTTTCCTCACCAGCTGTCCATGTGATGTGTGACCCGTCACCAAGTCTGAGTGCTTCTAACACGATCCTTAATGCCTGTGTTCCTGGCTCTCTTCACTGCTACCCCAGCCCAGACCATCATCTCACCCTAGAGCCTTTTGGCTTCCCGACTTGCCCACAACCTCCACATGGCAGCTGGAGCTCTGAACCACCTCCCCCGGTTCCCGGGGCAGTCTGTGCTTCACGCTCTGGCCCGGAAGCCAGGTCTCAGCCTCAGTGGCGTCCTCCATGCACCCCTCCCCATCCACTCACCAGTGCCCGCCACACCCTGCCACCCCTTTGGACTTGGCCCCTTTCCTTGTGTCACTTTGGGGCGGACACAAAGTCTGACTCCACGGGAGCCATCCCTGCTTCCTCTTCTTTTCCTGGCAAACGGGATTCCAGTTTTGATTGGGTGACAACAAACTTAAGGCAAAACACTGTTTTTTTTGCAGGCCCGGAGACAGATCCCCAGTGTCCAGGGTAACCATGGCCATTTCCTTTCCTGCTGCCAGGGATCAGTTTAGAAAGAACATGGGCTACCGTCCTGGCCAAGGAGGTACGAGGCGAGTTCTGCTGAGCGCTGCTACAAGGGGTTTCTGTGTGTGTGTGTGTGTGTTCATTCACGTCTGACTCTTTGTGACCCCATGGACTGTGCCCCATGGACCCGCCAGGCTCCTCTGTCCATGTGATTTCCCAGGTGAATACTGGAGTGGGTTGCCGTTTCCTTCTCCAGGGATCTTCCCAACTCAAGGATCAAAGTCACCTCTCCCACGTCTTCTGCATTGGCAGGTGGCTTCTTTACCACTACCGCCACCTGAGAATGTCCTAATGTCCCTGGGAAGCCCCGCTACAAGCTTTCCTCCCTCTAAAGAAGGGAAGCAAGGCAGGGCAGGACGTGCTCTCTGCCCTGTACCCTCTAAAGGTTGGGGTGCTGGTGGAGGAGGAGGGGGTCCTTGCTCTTGCCAACGCTGGTCACTGCTGGCAGGCCTGAACTTCACAAGAGAGGTGCTCGCACCACTACCACATGTCCTGAGAGCTTAAACCTACACTGACCCCTCTGTTACTATGGCCAAAACCACATCCACAATCGATATCTAAACTGGTCTCTTTGCTGACTCATCACTGCTACCTTCCGCTCCTAAAGTGTGAGCTCTGTGAGGAGAGGGGCCCTGTCCCTCCGTGTCACCATGTCCCCATTGTATGGACTGGGCACTGTCTGGCCTAACAACAGCAGGTGCTTAATAAATGCTGGCAGGGACTCAGCTTACTCGTCTCTGTGGTTCCTGCGCAGGGACTCAAGCCTTCATGGGATCAACATGCGAGGAAGCCAGAAGAGAGCTGCTTAAGAACCCAATTTAATAAGATTTACAAGTCGACACATACAAAAAAAGACAAACCAAACCTAAAAATGTACAAGTCACGTCAAGCCTAGGGGCGGAATCTAGAATGCAGAGAGACCCTCCGCGAGGAGCGCCGGCGAGGTGGAGATCCGATGGTAATTCCCACTGATTCTCTACATCTTGGCCTACTGAATAAACGTAACCAAAGCCTGAAACAGAGGCTAAGACTGAAGAGCCACCCAGACCTAACCTGCTCCCTCCCCTAGCCTCACTGCTCCAGGAAGAGTAGAACTGAGAAGGGTAGAGACTATGAACCTAAGAGAATGGAGCCTCCGATACAGCGGCAGGGCCTTCACGGCAGTCAGATGACCGTGCATCCCCTGCTCGTGATCCAGTGCCTGCCGTGTCTGCAAGCTGGGCTGCCCCCTGGCGACAGGAACGGGTCAGGGAGGCAGAGGGGCACCTTGGGGAGACTTGCTGCTTTGCCCCCGCTGCCACCCCGCCCTGAATCACCACTGCAGGGGCCCCATGTCAGCCCCCAGCTCCTCCTCCTCCTCTTCCTCCTTCAGCTGGAAGGGCTTCACCGGCCACTTGACCCTTACGATGGGCTCCACGTGGTCCTGCAGCCGGTGGCGCTTCATGTGGGCATTTCGACTCTTGATCTTATCGAACACCCTGCAGAGGCACCAGAGGACGTGGGGATCAGAGCAGGGGGAGGCGGGTGGGGGCACCATGAGAGGATGGAGCGGGGCTGAGGGCAGGCGGTCCCTCCAGGGAGCCCAGTACCTCTCACACTCCCGGCAGGGAAAGGCGCCCTGGCCCTCCACACTCCCGGGTGCCTCGGGGCTCCGCTTGGGGCCAGTGCTCGGGCTGGAGTTGAGGATGGACTCCCTCCTGTAACTCTTGGTCTTTATCTTTAGTTCGGGGGTTGGACGGTGGCTGGGTCTCTCCCGAGGACTGCAAGTGACCTGCAGGGGTGGGCAGAGATGACAAAAGGGTGCTGAGCCACCCCCTCACCCTGCTAAGGGACCAGCACGGACCTGGAGCCCATGCGAACATCGCCCATGGGAAGCCCCTCCTGCTGGGAGCACCCCCACCCCCACCCAGCGCAGATGGGCACCAGGCCTCCGGATCGGGCTGAACTCCAGACCCCTGGCCCCAAAACCCCCTACCTTGGCTTCCGCCCTGTCTACTTCATCTGGCTCCCTCCTGACCCTCTTTTCTGGCCCTGGGGCTCGGCCACAGTCAAACTTGATCATTTTTTTCCAGATGTAATAATACTCGACACACTGGGCTACGGTCTTTGTCTGGATCTGATGGGGGAAGACAGAAGCTGGCTATGGACAGCGCCTCAGGAGCAGCAGTGAGTGGGGCCTCGATGCCCTAAAGCCCCTCCCCCTCAGGGGGCCAGCTGCCACTTTTTGAAAACCCTCCTGAACTCTCTCCTGCTATGGCTTGGTGGACCC
This sequence comes from Bison bison bison, assembly GCF_000754665.1. Taxonomy (NCBI): domain Eukaryota; kingdom Metazoa; phylum Chordata; class Mammalia; order Artiodactyla; family Bovidae; genus Bison; species Bison bison. The sequence continues at coordinate 3,660,947 of NW_011494885.1, forward strand.
CTTTACTAAAGGGGCAGAGAATCACAGACTCCTTCTGAGGGGTGAGGGGCTCAGAGAGGAAACCACCAGAGCCCACACCAGCTAAGCTCGCACGCTCTGAGCAACACGGCCGGCCCAGGAACCCTTCCGTCCAGGGATATGTACACAGAGGTATGTGTTCACTGTGACACCATATGGAGCCATGTGTCTACTGACCAGGACTAATTAAAGCAGAGCACCCTCATGCAGTGGGTACCGCATGGCCTCTGTGACAGCTGGGCAGGGCCCTACAGTAAGTACTGAGGGAAGAGGCCCCCAAGAGGACACACAATGGGACCTCCTTAGTGATCCAGTGGTTAAGAATCTGCCTGCCAATGCAGGGGATACAGGTTCAGTCCCTGGTCCGGGAAGATTCCACATGCTGGGGAGCAACTAAGCCCACGCACCCTAGAGCCCTAGCCCTACGAGAGAAACCCCTGTAATGAGAAGCCCACAAAATGTAACTGGGGAAAGCCCACGCACAAAAAGGAAGACCCAGTGCAGCCCAAAACGAAGTTTATAAAAAGAGAAGGGGACACACAATGGGATACTCCTCAGCAAAATGATGAACTACTGGCACACCCGACAGCGCGGATGAAGCTCAAAACCGTCATGCTGATTATAAGAAGTCAGACAAAGCAGAGCACGTGCTGCGCGATTACTCCATTTCTATAAAACTCTAGAAAATGCAAACTAATTTACAGTGGCAGGAGGCAGACAGGAGTTGATGGCAGGAAGGAGAGGTTACAAAGGCGCAGGAGGGAACTTTTGACCCCATGGACTGCAGCCCACCAGGCTTCTCCGTCCATGGGATTTTTCAGGTGAGTATACTGGAGTGGTTGCCACTCCCTTCTCCATGGGATTTTCCCAACCCAGGAATCGAACCCACGTTTCCTGTGTCTCCTGCACGGGCAGGCAGGTTCTTTACCCGCTGAGCCACCAGGGATAGGTACGTCAAAACATCGAATCTTACACTTCGATTATGTGCAGTTTTGTGGATAAGTTTTTTAAAAAAGAGCAAAATAATCCACAGGGTATCAAATATACAACCTCATCATTTTTTGAGAAAGTGTACATATGTGTGTAAACTGTACGGACAGTAAAAGCCTGGCAGGTTACAGTCAGAAGTAGGACAGTGGGGTGGGGCCTGGAGGGCTTTATTTTGAACATGGGCTTCTTTTCTGTACTGTTTGGGGCTGTTCCCAGCGATGGCTTTTTAAAGTTGTCAGTCGTTCAGAGCAGGAGCAGAGGGTTGCTCCCGACAGGCCCTGCGGCTCTAGCCCCTCGGTGCGGTAAGGGAACCTCATCTATGCCAGCCTGCCACGTGCGCCTTACCGTCTTGTGTATCAAGTTAAAGTCCTTCTTGTGGGCACAGAATGCCTTCTTAAAGAGCCTCTTCTCCATGGGGGTCCAGATGTCTGAACCTAGCAAGAAATAGCCGGGGGGCATTTCTTCCTCTGGGACCACGGTCACGGCCCCTCCTTCTTCAGGCTGCTGTGACCCGGCACTGACTAGATGCCAGGATCTCTGCTAAGCCCCTTTCTTGCTTGGTCTCCTACAATCTTCAAGAACCTTAGCAGGTAGGGGCTACTACCATCCCCACTTGACAGATGCCATAGCTGAGGCAGCCACTGGTTAAGGGACTCGCCCAAGTGCAGGCGGATTCCAGGGCTGAGTGCCTGCCCCCAGCCCTCCCTGGCACCCCCTTCCCGGCCAGGCAGAGCCCAGGAGGGAACGAGTGGACAGAAGGTAGGAAGCAGCTATAAAACAGCGCCCATGGGGTCCCCCGGAGAGTACAGGCCCTCCCGGGAAGGCAGGTGAGACCCTGAGACAACACCGCTCTGCCGTGGAAACTGACTGGCCCTCAGGGGCCTCAAGCCAGGCCCACACCATGCCAGCAGTCACGCTCCACTCACCTGTGTAGCGGTAGCTGGCAAGAGGGTGAGTTCGCGGCTTCTGGGGTCCTCTGAGTAAGAGGGTCTCCAGGGCAACCTGGAACAGGGGGCACGGGAGGTGGAGGCCCGCCTTCATCCTTTCATTCATTTGGAAACCCCGGCAGCATGCCCTAAAGTCACGCCCACCGCAGGGCCACGTGGAGCCAGCCCACCTGTTCACCCGCCCCGCGCCTGCGCCTCACCTGGATGTCGCCCTGGGCTTCGTGCAGGCAGTGCAGTGCCAGCTCCAGGTTGGTGCCCCCGCCGGGCATCACGCTGGAGCAGGCCACATTGCAGAGCTCCGTTACTGTTTTCAGGAGGGGAGGAAGCGGAGACACAGAGGGTCAGGGGGAGCCAGAGAAGAGGCCTCCCTGAGGGCACCGTTAGGGTGGGAGAGACTCCTTGTCACCACCTCCCTCTAGTAAAGGCAGGCTGAGGGAAGGGAGGGACCTGGAGGAAGGGCTCAACCCTGCTCCTGGCAGTGGGTGAGAGGGGAGGTGGGCCAGGGACCACAGCGGGAGCAGTACTGTGCTGAAGGCCGCCTCTGTCCACCCCTGACCCCCGCACACTGCTTCTTGCTCAGGGTGGGAACTCGGAGGACAAACTCCCTGGAGATAGAGGAGGGCCCTTGGGACCCTGGCCCCAAGGTCTCAGCCACCTCTGTCCTGCGTTTCCGGGTTGCTCATCACATCTCCCCACGGCTTCCAGACCAGAGAAGCGACATGCTCATCAATCCCAGCCAAAGAGCTGTCCTGGAGCTCTGGAATTTCAGCCTGAAACCGGCTTCCTATGTTGATGTGTCTGAAACGAGGACACACCCACAGGTGTACAAGACTTACGTACAATGCGTGACCAAGGTGGGAAGTAGAGCAGAGACGCCCCGTGAGTCCGCTCTTGGGCCACGGCCCTGCTCTGTGGATGCCCTCTGCCGTCTTTCAGACACACGAAGTGTTCGTTACCCCAACAGACACACGCAGGCGTTCCAGAAGCCTCCTGAGGGACACTCAACGCCCTCCTCCGATTTCGTCGCCAGGTTTCTGGCCTCAGCCGTCTGGGGTCTAGGACCGGGGAGGTGTGTGCTGACACCTGGCCTGCCTCTACATCTGAGGTCCCCTCATCTAGCCGCAGTCCACGGCCCTGCACGCGTGTCCCCCTGTGCCACCGGCAGTTCTCTCCAGAGCCCCAGTGTTCTGGGCCTTCTATCCTCAGGGAGCCAACTACGGTATGTCCGGACAGATGGACTGCTGAGGGGGGACAGCCGGAGAAGCCCAGCACTTCTCTCCTGGAGAGGCTCAGCACCTAGACCGGGTTCCCTGGGATGAAGGTGCCGACAGAGCCACACGGGAATGCGCAGAGGGTAAGAGCATCCCCATTCTGGAAGGATCCTCAGGTTCTGTCCCAACTCACGGTTCAATGCTGATCTTGGTGTCGTCCTTCACCAGACAGATGCCGAAGGAGCCATCCAGGGGATCTGGAAAACACGTAAAGAAGAGCCTCAAAAAGGCTGGCTACAACTGACCTGTGAGGCCCTTTCTGACTCCCTTTCTGGAGCAGCTAATAGACCCACTACTGTATATAAAATAGATAATCAACAAGGACCTCCTGGACTTCCCTGGTGGTCCAACAGTTAAGAATCCACCTTGCAAAGCAGGGGACATGGGTTCGATCCCTGATCTGGGAAGATCCCACATGCCACGTGCGCCACAACTACCGAGCCAGCGTGTTGCAACTTCTGAAGTGCGTGTGCCCCGGGGCCATGCTCCGCAACGAGAGAAGCCACTGCAATGAGAAGCCTGCACACCACAACTACAGAGCAGACCTGGCACGCCACTAGAGAAAGCCCGCACGCAGCAAGGAAGGCCCGGTGCAGCCCAGCAAACAGAACAGAACCAAAAAAACCCAAGGACCGACTGTACAGCACAGAGAACCATACTCAATGATCTGCAATAGTAACCATACTCAATGATCTGTAATAGTAACCATACTCAATGATCTTCTCTATGGGAGAAGAATCTGAAAAGAACAGATAAGTGGATAACTAAACCACTTTTGCTGAACACCTGAAACCAACACAACATGGTAAATAATCATGCTCCAATATACACGCCAATAAAAAACTATACTCCAATATAAAATAAAAAAGTAGAAAAAAAAGACTGCATGGTATGAAATTATCTCAAAAATTAAAAGTAGAACTATCATATGGTCCAGCAATCCCACTTCTGGGTATTCATCCAAAAGAATCGCAGTCAAGATCTCAAAAACACATCTGAACTCCCATGTCCACTCCAGCACTATTCACAGGAGCCAAGAGGTGGAGACCACCTCAGTGTCCCCGATGGGCAACTCCACACATACAGGAAACGGGGTGTGTGCCTACGAGGGGGCACTGTTCAGCCGTCAAAAAGGAAATTCTGCAGAATGCAACAGGGCAATGAACTCTCATACAGTGCTCGTGGAAGTGTAAAACGACCGTTTTGGAAAAGTCTGGCAGTTCCTTAAACAGTCAAACAGTTACCCTATGGACCAGCAATGCCACCCTGAGGCATACACCCAAGAGAAATCAGAACTTAGGTACGACGAAAACTGATGCCTAAGGGTTCTTAACCAGTGCTCTTTGCAATAGCCAAGGGACAAAAACAGCCCAAATGCTCACCAACTGATGAGTGGATAAATAAAAGGTCACCTGTCCAGACAATGGTGTATCATTCATCCATAAAAAGAACGAAGCCCTGATACATACGACGGGGTGAACCCTGCAGATGTTCCTCCAAGTGAACAAACCACACACAAACTGTCACGTATCACAGGACACCGATTCGATGAAACGTCTAGAGAAGGCAGACCCATGGAGAGAGAAACTAGACCAGTAGGTGAGTGCTGCCCAGGGCTGAGGAGCTGGGGGGCTATGGGGCCTGTGTGTAACTGCTTGTGCATATAGCACATCTCCTGAGGAGATGAACGTGCTTAGGATCAGACTGTGTGACGGGTGCACAACCCTATGAATATTCTCGCAAACACCGTACACTTTAAACGGGTGGTTCCTGTGATCTGTGAATTATATCTCAGTAAACCTGTTTAAAAATTACTCAAAAGACTGGGCAGAAGAAGGGTGGCTAGGTTAAATGGCCTGTTTTCTTTCTGCCTACAAAATTACAAGCAGCTAGAAGGCTGCTGGACCCAGATAGTCCTGGGATAGTTATGAACAGCAACGGGACCGCCAGACCGATGCAGCCACAGGCCAGGGAAAACGGCTGAACCGCATGCTACCAGAGGGGTGGGTCTGGCCTGCCGCGGCCACCGGAGGGGGTGGGGATCAGCCTCACTCACTGAGCACCGTGCTGATGAGCCTGTCAGGGCTGGCCTGAGCGGACGTGGAACAGAGGGTGTTGAAATAGAGCCCTGAGCCCTCCCGGATGGGGCTGAGCATGGGCGGCGGTGTGTAGGGCGAGCACTGGAACAGCCCCTTCAGGAGGCGGTCCACCAGGAACACGGGGGAGCGCAGGCGGCTCTGGTGACACCCCCCCGGGCCCGGCTGCCCGAACGTGGGGGGCGGAGGAGGGACGAACAGCGCCTTGGGCTGGGGGCGCTTCTTCCGCTTTCGGTGCTGGCCATTCTCCTTGCTGTTTCTCTCGTCCCCATCCTTCTCCTGTCCCTGGACAAGAAGAGGCTTCAGAACCCCGAGGGGTCACCTGAGGCCACCTGCCCCAAGCTCAGTCATTAAGACGGCAGGAGAGCAGGACAGGTAGTGACCACAGAGACGTGTGCCCAGCCTGACCGTGCCCACAGCCCTCAGCAGAGGCAGCCGGGCAGGGCCACCATGCCTGCGCCAGACCCCAGACCCTGAGCTGGGCGGTGTGCGAAGCTGGAGCCTTCTCGTGCATCCACACCCCCAGGGAGAGGCCCTCCCTCAGACCATTTTGGAAACTCACTGATCTCGCGGCTCAGTATGCTCTCTCTCACCTCCATGCAATCCGCTCCCCCCCATCCCCATCTTACTCCTTCTCGTCTTCTGGATCTCAGCTCTAACACCCCCTCCTCCAGGAAGTCCTCCCTGGCCTGCTCAGGCTGGTCTCTGGTGCCCCCTTGGGGCTCCCACAGCTCCCTCGGCTCCCCTCCCAGCCCAGCCCAGCCCAGCCCACTCC
>NW_011494885.1:3667167-3667355 GCF_000754665.1 Bison bison bison
TGGGCCGGGAGCCCCAGGAGACAGGCTGCTGTGGTTGCTGCCGTGTCCCCAGCGCAGAGTCAGACACAGAGGAAGTCCAGTGGAGGGTGAATGAATGAATGGATTGAAACTAAGCTCTTCCAGAGTCAGGAGTTCGGGGCTTTTCCCACGGCTCCCATTGGCAGGGGGGGGTGGCGGGGGGGGGGGGG
>NW_011494885.1:3667455-3671076 GCF_000754665.1 Bison bison bison
GGATGGAGGTGGACTGATCGGCACTCACCTTGCTCCCTGGGGGGCGGTTTGCTGGGGCCACAGGGACCCCCAAAGAGGCTGTGGTTGGGTTGTCCAGGCACTTTCTGGCTCCCAGGGGACTCTGCCCATCCCCCTCTGGCCTCAGCACCTGTCTTGAGGGCTTGCAAAACTCCATGCCAAACACCTGCACACAGAGAAGAGACAGCCCTTTAAGGGGAAGAGGTTGGGAGCAAGGGCCCCTCCAGAGGAGCACTGCCCTGGCTCCCAGCCCCCAGCCAGGCCCCCACCTCTCCCCAACTCTGGTGAGCTGAATGCAGCCTCACGCCCCTTCACCTGTGGATCCTGCTTCCCTCGAGGTGACGGCCACTGGTCGCTGTGAAAACACATGTGGCTGTTCAGCCCCTTCTCTGTATAGAACATCTGGCTGCAGTTCTTGCAAATGTACGTGCTCCTTGGCTCTGCCCAGTCTGTGGAGCCCCTGTTGTGCTGGTGACTGCGGGGAGACGTGTCAGGAGGCAGGAAAGGGAGAATGGGGCTCCATCCCCAAGCCTGGATACCCTGACAGCTGCGGGTGAACTGAAGGAAAGGAGACGATGCCCCGATCCCCCACGGCCTGGTGCTTGCCCCTTCAGGAGGGCAGCACCCACAGCTCGCCCCTGGGTGGCAGGTCAGAGCCAGCAGGGGACTCCCGGGGGTGCTGAGCTCCCCAGGCCGGGCAGGGAGGGGCTACTGCACTTACCAGCCGCCGGTCACGTTCTCCTCCTTCATTGGGTGGGGGAGCCGGTAGATATTTCCACCCTGGAGACGAAAGCACACCTCAGCCGACAGATCAGAGATGAGGTGCAGGAGTGAAAGCTGTGAGGCACTTAGGGGAAAACACGGCTGTAATTCTTAGTGACCCTGAAGCAGGCCACAGTTCCTTGGGTGACTCCAAAACCAAAGACAGAACAAATCAGCAAAACGTAAACTTTCTTTTTAAAAAAAAACTGAAACCTTCTGTGCTTCAAAGGATAGCATCAAGAAGTGAAAAGTCACAGGCTTCAAAAACAAACTTATGATTACCAAAGGGGAAAGGTGGGGAGAGGGAGTTTGGGATTAACAGAAACACACGACTATATACAAGACAAGTAACCAACAAGAACCTACTGTATAGCACAGAGAACTCTACTCAGCATCCTGCAATAACCTACAAGGGAAAGAATCTGAAAACTCATGGATATGTGTACACGTATGACTGCGTCACTTCGCTGTACACCTGAAACCGACACAATGCTGTAAGTCAACTAGAATATAAACTAACATTTTTTAAAAAGTGAAAAGACAGAATGGGAGAAAAAGAGTCGCAAATCACGTATCTGGTAAGGGTCTTGTATATGTAATACATAAGGAATTCTCACAGCTCAAGAGTAATAACACAAACCAACTTAAAAATGGGCAAAGTCTCTGAGCAGACACTTAACCAGAGGATGTATCAATAGCCAATAAGCACATAAAAAGATGCTCAAGACTGTAGCCATCAGGGAAATGCAAATCAAACCATAATCAGGTTATCGCTTCCCACCCACTAAGGCGGCTGTATCAGAAGGAAACAGCTGGACGATGACAAGTGTTGGTGAGAAGCTGGAGCCCTCAGACTCTGAGTGGGAAGGTAAGACGGTTTTTGGAAAAGTCTGGCAGTTTCTGAAACAGAGAGGATTACCCTATAATCCAGCAATTCTGGTGTTACCTCCCAGGAGAAATGAAAACATATGTCTAAACAATAACAGACGTTAAGGGCAGCACTATCACAATGGCCAAGTGAACACAAACCAGATGCCCACACGTGTGCGTACAATGGACAACTACTGAGCAATACAAAGGAAAGAAGTTCTAATCCACGCTACAATACGGATGAACTCTGAAAACATCGTACTAAGTGGAAGAAGCAAACGACACAAAAGGCCACACAACGTATGATTCCAATCATACGAAGTGTCCAAGACAGGCAAATCCATGGAAGCAAAGGTGGACTCATGATTGCTAGGGGCTGGGAGGGATGGAGAGACTGTGGTAGACAGCAGGGTATGGGGTGTCTCTTGGGGGTGATGGAAGTATTTAGGCAAAGAGCAGTGAAATGCAAGGGTGCACAGCCTTGTAAACATGCTCAAAAGCCACTGGGTGGCACATTTTTGAGTGGTGAGTCAGGGACTTGCTGGTGGCCCAGTGGTTAAGACCGCATGCTTCCAATGCAGGGGGCATGGATTCAACCCCCGGTCGGAGAGCTAACATCCCACATGCCTCGCAGCCAAAATAAAATAACCAAATATAAAACTGAAAACTTAATCTCAAAAAATAAACAAGATGGTGAGTGAGACAGCATGTAAATATTAAAGCTATCAAAAAAAAATTAAAGAAGAGGATGAGATAGCTGTGGCCTGACAGAAGGATGCTGGACCTCAGAAGGTCAGCAGGAGGTAAGGCCGAGCCCTCTACTCCTGGGACCTCGTGGGCGCCACGTGGGGGACCTGAGCGCTCCACGAGGGCCGACCGGCACAGCGCCAGCAGCTGGGGGCCAAGTCAGACCTGTGACCCGTGACTCACGACCAGAAAAGACACGGCATTTCACACGGCAACGTCAAAGGCCGAGGAGCGCTACCTTCACATCCTCTGAAGATGCGAAGGAGGCAGATCCAAAAGGAAGCGAGAGGGAGAAAGGAAGCAAACAGAAAACGTGTAGTGAAGCAACGTGACACCGAGTGTCTCTCCCAACTCGAAAGCCCTGTTTCGTGCGTGCGTGGTGGGCTCGCGGTAGGGGGATGATGGGAGGGACCACCTCTTCTCTGAACCCTCCCTCCCCCTCTGTACAACTGCATCTGAGGATTCGCTGAGGTTAAACAAGGTGCCTGGACAAGTCAGAAACCCAGAAGTGGGTAATGACCAGACTCTGCCTCCTGTAGGGTTAGGTCCGTGAGACGGCCCTGGTACCTGGATCCTGTTGAATATCGTCAGTTTGGACTTGGAGTCCCTGGAGAGGTCTGCTGGAGGCCCTGCCGACGAGAAGGAAGCCATGGCCACCTGACTCGGGGAAGCCGCACAGCACATATCCATTTTCACCTTCTCCTTCCGGAAGCCTGAAAAGCGCTGTGCTCTGGAGTTGCCGGAGAAGAGCCTGTAGCCTCCACCCCGGGAGCAGGCCGGGCCCTTTTCGGCTTTTGTGGCCCCAGAGGCCATGCCATTCTCAGCCTGGGTCTGCTTCCCTGGGAGGTGGGTTCCAGATGGCTCGTCCCCTCCTAACTGGGTCTGACGCAGGCCCCCGGGAGAGAAGATATCGCCCAGATCCAAGGTCCCTTTTGAGGACCTCAACTGCTTGGCCAGAGAAGAGATGTCCGGGTTCCCGGGAGGGTCCAGGGATGACGCTGTGAGGGCTGGCGGAGCAGCAGCCACTTTTGGCCCACCCTTTGCATCCCGGCTCATGCCGCCAGGTGAGGCCTCCCTGGGGAAAGTGGATGTGGATTTTCTCCGGCGGGCTGGGGAGCCCTCTGGCTCAGGGTTCATGGGGCCAGCACGGAGAGAGTCAACAGTGGGCGTCAGAGACGGGGGCTGCTGTGGCCGTGGCCCCTGCAGCGGCTTTCGGGGGGCCCG
>NW_011494885.1:3671176-3686253 GCF_000754665.1 Bison bison bison
CAGGGGGCCCTGCTTGCCATTGGGAGTGGGGAGCTGGGAGGAAGCGGTGGCCACCTGGGCATGAGAGAAGATCCGCTGGGACTTGGTGATCATCTGGAACACCTGCATCTGCTCGTGGCTCACCAGGGACTCCTGCGACTTCAGGAAGAGCTGCCGGAAGAGCGGCGTGGCATCCGACGAGAGGCTGCTGGGCTTCAAGCCAGGATCCTGCGAGCCAGGGTCCCCGGGTTTCGGCCACCGGAAGGAGTCGCAGTCAAACTTGCTCTTCTTGGGAGCCCAGCAGTCATCATCCCCACTGGCACAGGCAAATCTGGGGTCCCCCGAGGCCTCCCCGGGAGCCTTCAGGAGCATGGGAGGGAAGGGCGGCACGTCCTCTGGGCCGAGCCCCAGGCCAGCTGAGGGTTCCCCCACTGGGGAGGTGCTGCTGAGCCCAGGGCCAGGCTCAGAGGCCTCCTGGGATGGTGGCTTATGGACGACAAACATACCATTCCCTTTGCTCTTGGGGCAGCCCGACAGGTTCTGCAGCCACTGGAAACTGTGGCTTGATGGCTGGGAACCAGTGGTGGGGATTGTCTGGCCACGGAACAGAGGCAGGCAGGAGGGCAGAGGGGCGCCCTCGGGCCAGCCCTCCAGGGAGGACGAGAGCTGGAGTGGCTCTAGCTCGGCTGGGTCGGGGCCGCTGCTCTCCGCCGCCCGTGAGTGAATGGCCGTGAACACGTCAGCGGCAGGCTCCTTCCTTGAGGGCCTCGACTCCTCGAGAACGTCAGGGCCCAGGGTCCCCGGGGTGCCAGCTGGGCCGCAGCAGGAGGACCCCGAGGACGGGCAGGAGCAGGCCACGTTCCTCCCCTCACCACTGTCCGCAAGCCCAGCCGGCCCCGGGGAAGGGATCTTGTGGTGGACGATGCTGTTCACGAGGCAGCGCAGGAAGTCTCGGTTGGGCAGGAGGGAACCGGGGGACCTCAGGCCGGATGGTGTGGGCTGGCCTGCCACCTCGTGCATGTGGGGTGAGTCCCCACAGGCCTCCTCCTCCGGGGGCACCTCCTTGAGGATGCACAGGCCGTGCTGGACCTCGTAGTGCCGGCGCAGCGAGCGGTAGTCGCAGTAGCTCTTGCTGCAGCCCTGCTCGATGCACACGAAGGGCTTGGTCTTCTGGTGGGTGAGCATGTGTCCGGTCCTGGAAGCACACGAGCACGGGGTCATGGGGGGTCTTTTGTGCGAGTCACCTGTCGCAGGAACCCAAGCACGTCCCCAGGGGCCATCGGGGCAGAAAATGGGCTCAGACCCCATGAAGAAAGACCCCCGACTAAGGTCAAGGTCATCTAGAACGGGGGCTCTTTCCCGCACCCTTAGGCAAACCCCTAATCAGAGAAAAAATCGTGGGAGCCAAGTCAGAGTTCCCCAAAGCAACACCAGTCTCCAGAGTTGCTCCCTGAGGACTTGGGCTCAGCTGGCAAGTGAGTTTTGAAAAAACACTGTTTACTTCTTGGATGTTCATAGTAGCAAAGTGAAAAGCCATAGAGAACATAAAGCGAACCTGCTTAACTTTCCATGTCTCTCCAAGTTATTTGCCCACAGAATCACCTTTTTCCAAAGAGCCCCTTTTAGCATCCTGAGAACCAGAGTTCGGAGAACGCATGCAAAGAAGTGTTAACTTGGGGGTGCTCCTTCTTTGAACAAAGGAGTCTCTGCCTTCCCAAAGGATTCCTCTAGAGAGCCACCTGCGACCCCCATCGCAAAACAAAAAGAAAAAAACTACAGATGCCCAGTCAATAAAGACTCTCTAGAAAACAGCCAAATTTGCCTGTAATTTCTGCAAATATGAATGAATACAAATGTCTTATATTTGTATCCCACTTGTACCTACGTTAATTTATTACAGAAATAAGCAAATGGGTAAATCACCCTCTGGGTTCCCAGCAGCCCTACTCTGGATGGTTCTGATAAATGAGGCACAATAAATAAAAAAATTCTCCCCCCAAAGGTGAACCCTTAGCTTCCATCTGAGGGAAGCAGCAGAGAAGGGATCAAGAGACCCAGGTTCTGGCCCTAACTGTTACCATCCTGTGACATGAGCAAATTGCTTCCCATCCCTGGCGGGGAGGGGGGTGGGGAGGGGGTTAGGCAGCAAGGACAGAATGAAAGTGGGATTCGCTGATGCTCTGTGCAGGCTGTGCTCCTCAGCTGCTCAGTCGTGTCCGACCCTTTGTGACCCCATGGACTGTAGCCTGCCAGGCTCTTCTGTCCATGGGATTCTCCGGGCAAGAGTACTGGAGTGGGTAGCCATTCCCTCCTCCAGGGGATCTTCCCGACCCAGGGACTGAACCCGCGTCTCTAGCATTGGCAGGTGGATTCTTTACCACTGTCTCTCCTGACAAGCCTGGGCATGCTATCAAAAGGTGATGGATAATCCTTCCCACTTACAGGTCTTTCCATTTGAAAAGTCTTGTCTTTCCTTCCTCAGTAGCAAGAAAACCTTATCATTTCTAAGGCATGAAGAACAAAGGTAATTCTGCTCTTACACTGGGCTTGCTTTTTAAAATCAAGAATTTAAAAAAAAAAGGGAGAGTGAACATTCCAAGCATTTCATAGCCTCTCATAGTCTCTTATCCCAATGCATACCCCTCACAGAGCACAGATCTGTTCTCTTCAGGCACCTGCTCTAAATCTTTCTGCACAGAGTTAGCCCAATTCCCTCCAGGACAAAACTGCCCCTGGGGTGTGTCTTTAAACCACAGGGGTCCCGTCTGCCAATCACAGCAGCACTCGCCTCTCTGGAGTGGGTTTGGGGGCTGGGGCCGTGTGGGTCTGGCCCCCGGAACCCTGGCAGCTCAAGGAGACCAGTCTGCGTCTGAGCACAGGTTGCACACCCCCGGGGGCCTCGACAGGGCGGGTGCAGGCTGATGGGAGGGGTGCTGAGGCCCAGGTGCGCCCCCGGCCCCTACACTGCATGTGAGCACAGGCTGCACACCCCTGGGGGCCTCGACAGGGCGGGTGCAGGCTGATGGGAGGGGTGCTGAGGCCCAGGCGCGCCCCCGGCCCCTACACTGCATGTGAGCACAGGCTGCACACCCCTGGGGGCCTCGACAGGGCGGGTGCGGGCTGATGGTAGGGGTGCTGAAGCCCAGGCATGCCCCCAGCCCCCTGGGCAGACGTCCTGACCCGGCCCCTACGCACAGGTGGTCCTGCCGCTTGAAGGCCTTGCTGCAGATCTTGCACACGTGCTTCCTCTCCTGGCTGTGCGTCAGGTAGTGCTTGCTCAGGGAGCTGGCACTGCTGAACACCTTCCCACAGAGGCTGCAGTCCAGGAGTGTGTTCTGAGGGGAGCTGTGCTGCCGCTTGCCTTTCCGTGCGCTCCCCGAGGTGGCCCGGCCTCCTTCATCCGCTTCTTTGGGCACCTTGAGGGCGCCCTGCCCCAGGTCTAGATGGAGGGAGAAGGCACAGGCTCTAGACCTCCAGGGACCTCCACAGACCACCAGGCCAGGGCCCCGGGGGCACGACCTCACCTTGTAAGGAAGCCTGAGACTCGGGATCTACACACTCCTCCAGCAGCTTTGTGGAGTCACTGTCCTTCCCTGAGTACAGGGACAGGGTGTCCAGGTTGTCCTCCAGCGGCTCGCTGGGCGCGTCGGGAGCCGGGAAGCTGGGGTCCAGCTCCAGACCTCTCAGGCCACCGTAGAGCAGGTCCCGCGAGCCAGGCCCCAGGTCCCGGTTGATGGCGTCGCTGCAGGTGAGCGCCTGGTTCTCGGGAAACGAAGGGAGGTGCATCTCGGAGGGAAGGGCACCCTCGTCCCCCAGGCTGTACTGGTCCATGGCTCTCCACCGCCAGGGCTCAGCCAAGAGCTACTCTCCAGACAAGCAGGGCTGTGTGCGGAGTCAGGGAGGAGAGAGCGGGTCTTGATGGTGGCTAACTCCTGAGAACGAACGAGGAAGAACCACAGTTACGAGAAGCCAACATGTACGGTGGACAGAGTGTGGACTTGGAATTCACACAGACGCGTACTGGAGTCTGTTCTCTGCCACTCAGCAGCCATGTGACCTTGGGCAGTCACTCAAGTACTACGAGCCCTAGTTTCCTCATCTGTAAATTCAGCATGAGTATCTCCATCGTGAGACTCTTGTAAGGAATAAATTAAAAAGGTTTTGGCGGCATGGTGGACTGAACCGATCTCTTTCTCCAACTATAAACTCATGAGATAAAATACAATTTTTAGTAGAGAGCCAGGCTCAAGAGATAGGTAAGACCCCAGGTGCCAGGAACAATGAAGAAACGCAAAGCCAGAGGTGTGAGTTGGCCCACGAGCGGGCCCAAGGTGAGGTCAGTCTCCTATATGGGGCCTAGGGCTATCCTCCAATATGGCGTCCACCAGTGAGCGACACGTGGCGATGAAGCACTTGAGAATGTGCCCCCAAACTGAGACCTGCGATCAGTGTAATTTACATACTGGATGTGGAAGACTCAGTACCAAAAATAACTCATTTTCATATTGATTACACGTTGAAATGAAAGCATTTTGGATCTACTGGCTTAAATATGATATTGAAACTAATTTCACCTATCTATTTTTGTTTTCTAACACGGCTATGAGATTGCTCTAAATTACATTATCTGGCTCATATTATATTTCTATTACAGAACACTATCCTCGAGGCTGTAACAGACAGATGGAAGAGGAAACAGGGCCTTGAGTTCACAGGGACGAGCTGAGGCCCTGGAAGAGTCAAGCCATTCACAGGAAAAATAAATAAATTAAAAGAAAAACCCTACGCACAAGTCTAGGGAGGCATTCCAAGAACTAGTTAACAACAGGATGAGAGACAACAAAACCTAGTAGAGAACAGAAGACACAAGGGGCAGGGGTGCTTTTAAAAAGAAAGAAATGAAACTTCTAGAAATGCAAGGTTCTAACTCAGAACTCGCTCAGAGCAGAGTGGAAATGGAGAAGGCGTCTGTCAACAACATTCAAGGCAAGGAACCAGATACTGCAGCCAGGGGCAAAGGATATTCAACTGAGACTGACCACAGACACTACTGAGACCGGGAGAAAATAAGAGTGAGATGCTTTGGGGGAAAAGGGCTTCAAAAGACTTCTGCACTGGTGTGCGTGCTAAGCTACTTCAGTTGTGTCTGACTCTTTGTGACCCCATGGATTGTAGCCCACCAGGCTCCTCTGTCCATGGGATTCTCCAAGCAAGAATACTGGAGAGGGTTGCCATGCCCTTCTCCAGGGGATCTTCCCGACCCAGGGATTGAACCCACATCTCCTGCGACTCCTGCACTGCAGGTGAATTCTTTACCGCTGAGCCACCAGGGAAGTCCTTCTGCACTGGTAGTTTCTTAGAAAGCTAAACATAAACATGGTCTCACCATACGATCCAACCATCCCATTCCTAGATATCCACCCCAATGAGCCAAAAACTTAAAGCATCTTTATTCATGACTGCCCCAAACAGGAAGTAACCAAGATGTCTCTCAACAGGGGAGTGGATAAGCTGTGGTTAGTCACATAATCGGATATCATCCACCAATAAAAAGCCAGGAGCGAGTAAGCTACAAAAAGACATGGAAGAAAGAAGCTTAAATGCGTATCACTAAGTGAAAGAAGCCAGTCTGAAAAGACAGTACATCCTATGATTCCAACTACATGATATTCTGGAAAAGGCAGAACTATAAAGAGACGTTAAAATTATCTATGGTGGCCAGGGTTCGGGGGCAGAAAAGAGGGATGAATAGATGAAGCAGGGGAGGGATTTTCAGAAGGAAAGTTATGACCAACCTAGACAGCATATTCAAAAGCAGAGACATTACTTTGCCAACAAAGGTCTGTCTAGTCAAGGCTATGGTTTTTCCAGTGGTCCTGTATGGATGTGAGAGTTGGACTGTGAAGAAGGCTGAGCGCCGAAGAATTGATGCTTTTGAACTGTGGTGTTGGAGAAGACTCTTGAGAGTCCCTTGGACTGCAAGGAGATCCAACCAGTCCATTCTGAAGGAGATCAGCCCTGGGATTTCTTTGGAGGGAATGATGCTGAAGCTGAAACTCCAGTACTTTGGCCACCTCATGCCAAGAGTTGACTCATTGGAAAAGACTCTGATGCTGGGAGGGATTGGGGGCAGGAGGAGAAGGGGACGACAGAGGATGAGATGGCCGGATGGCATCACCGACTCGATGGATCTGAGTTTGGGTGAACTCCGGGAGTGGTGATGGACAGGGAGGCCTGGCGTGCTGCGATTCATGGGGTCGCGAAGAGTCGGACACGACTGAGCGACTGAACTGAACTGAAAGTTATTCTGTATGGCACTGTAACGGGAGATACATGCCCTCACGTGTAAGTCAGAGCCTACAGAGCTACACAACACGAGGAGCGGGCCTGAAGGCAAACCGTGGACGTCTGCTGATTTAAAAAACAAAACAAAACCTTTAACACATTCCATATTCCAGGGAATCTAGAAGGTGCATGCCCAGGGCGGGCCAGTGCTCAGAAAAGGCCTGAGAAGGCTCTAGCTGTCACCCCCGGCTGACCGGGGTTTTGTGCAAGCAGGAAGTGAAGGCGAAAGCAGAGTTGTGAACTGCCTACTGAACGTCAAAGGCCCGTCTCAACTCCCACCCAGAGCCCAACTCGAAGACTGAGAGTTGTCTCAGGTGGGGTTGGTTTTGTTGTATTCCCTTTGGACAACTGAAGGGAATCTCTGTCCAATCTCTCAACTAACAGAAGAGAGACTTCATTGACCACACCGACCAAAAATACAGTCTTTATAAAAATAGCCCAGAAAAGTCACTAAACGATTACAACAGACAGTGGGCATCAGCAAAGCCTGGAATGGGGGATCTGATTACTAGAGTCACCACATTATAATGTTCAAAATGTCCAGTTTTTCAACAAAAAAATTAGGACACATGCCAACAAAGTACGGAGAAGGCCATCTATTGCCTATGAATGGCATCAAATAATATGCAGCCTTTTCTTCCTGGCTTCTTTCACTAAGCAGAGCATTTCTGAGTTTGATCCCCGCCTGGGGCACGAATCATCACTTCATTCCCTGTTTATGGATGAACACTATTCCACTGTCTGGATTTTCTCCATCCATTCATCTGTGGGTGGGTATTTGGGTTGTTCTGAGCTATCAAGAGTAATTCTGTCCATAGAGAGACATTTAATAGACACTTGATGACTCACTGATAACAAATGGAGTGGATCCTAGAGAAACTGGAGCTTGGGTCTAGTTTCCTAGGCCGTAAGTGTCTGTTGTCTTAACGTTTCATGGTGCAGTATAACAGAGCAGTTGCACCCTCAGCGTGTCTGAGTGTCACACTACGCTTCACCTGTGTGTCTGTGTAAGTAGCCTGCTGAGGGCCCTCGAATTAAGGCTCAGTGCAGGTCAGAAATCCTGCACCAGAACTGAGGGACCCAAGTGAGTCTCAGAATTCAGAATCTGGGGTGGGGGTGGTTAGAAAGGTAAAGCAATGCATATGCCACATGTGAGCAACCCCCGGGGGCCCAGGGCGGCACCTGATGACCAAATCATTCTTTCCTCATCGATACCTTGACCACTCAGGCTTCCCTTGTAGCTCAGTTGGTAAAGAATCTGCCTGAAATGCAGGAGACCCAGGTTTGATCCCTGGGTCAGGAAGATCCTCTGGAGAAGGAAATGGCAACCCACTCCAGTATTCTTGCCTGGAGAATCCCATGGACAGAGGAGCCTGGCAGGCTACAGTCCAGGGGGTCGCAAGTCGGATTTGACTTAGCGACTAAACTACCACCCCCACACCTTGACCACTCAGAGTAAATGAAATAAAGACAGCGAAGAGCAACGTGTGAGTTCAGGTATGGCCACCGAATGAGGCCGCAGCCACCTCAGCATTCTCAGAGCTTTTGGGGATTCTAAATTGCAGACAAGAGAATGTGGATTACAGAGGTTTATATTCCGGGACAAAAGGGATTTCTCTGCCAGTTCCAAAGTTGCTTCTGCAGGGCTGCTATAAAGTATTCTCAGCACTCCAAGAAGGAAAAAAACCCATTGCTTTCACTTCCTATCAATAAAAAATGAGCAAATAATACAAAACATAAACCATCATTTCAAAGAAACAGAAAGCAATATCTTACAAAGTCAAATTGTAAATGTTTTCTCCTTGTTAGACATCACACTAAGTGTTCTACTTTATGAATTCACTCTCCACAACATCCCGGAGGTCGGTTCTATTATACTCCCCCCCCCCGCCCTGGCCCTGCTTTTTTTCCCACTTCCATTTAACAGAGAGGAAAAGGGACTCTGAGCAAGTAACTCATTTGTCAGAAGTCACACACCTAACTGGGAGTTGAAACCAGATCTTAAAACCAGATGTTTAGACTTTAGAGCTTGTGTTCTTACCTGCTACACAATACTGATTCCCTGTAAGTTAAACTATAAATGGCACTGCACCAATTATACTAGAAAACACGAAAGGTGCAGGACGAGGGCGGGGCGGGAGACAGGCTACATCTCTGACTTCCCCAGTGCCCAGTCGCCTGCCTTCCAACATACTGGTACAGTCCATGTAACAAACTGGTCCGGTTGCAACCTTGGGCAGGCATGCCAGAAGTTCAAAGGCCATGCTTTGCTATCTACATCCTTTTCCAGAGAGTAAAGCAAACCCTCACTCAACCAATATTGAACTTGCTCTTGTTCTGTCAACAGATTTCAATTCAACAAGTTTTAGCACCTGCTAGGCAGAGAGCTCCCTCCTAGGCCCTGTAGGGCAGTGTGTCTTGAACCTTGGAGACATTCCCAAACATCCAACTACTCTTTCCAAGAGTTCTGTTATTTTGTGCATTCGTTTTGAGAACCTAAAAGAACATCTTTATATATGGATTACTGGATGACTACTTTATCACCTAGGGCGTGTGCAAGAGTGTGCTCAGTCATGTCCACCTCTTTGCAACTCCATGGACTGAAGCCTGCCAGGCTTCTCTGTCCATGGGATTTTCCAGGCAAGAAGACTGGAGTGGGCTGCCATTTCCCCCTCCAGGGGGACTTCCCAACCCAGGGATGGAACCTGCATCTCCTGCACTGACAGACGGATTCTTTATCACTGGGCCACTTGGGAAGCCGCTGATCACCTGGACTACTACCATTTGGTAACAACGCCCCAGGGGAGGTTGGTAACTGCACTAACTGCAGTAATGCCCAATGGGACAACTTTAATTGCTGCAGGCTAATGAGAGGAGGACAGAGGTGGACTTGGCTCATGATAACGCTTTTGGGCTCAACTAAAGCCAACGGACATCATGGTACAAGGGGAGGTTTTGCTGCTGCTGGAACTGAGAAAAGGAATAGGCGATCTGAGACACCACAGGGCATGCTAAACCCAAAAGGGCCCGGTGTGGTAGTCTGCAAAAGTCTTTGTCTCAAGGAAGCAGTTTAAGTTTTAGCAAAATAGCATCCCTCTCATTAAATTAACATTTGTAATATGAGTTACATTAGTTTGGTTGCTTTGTTTGTGTTTAATTTGCAAGCTGACTTTGGCTCTACAGTGGCATAAGAGCTGTAAGCTTCAGGAACTTGTACACTTTATCATCACTTAAGCTTTGTTCATTAGTTTAAAAAAATTTTTTTAAATAACACTGGGGATCCAAGGCAATTTTAAGTTTTGCCTTTTAAAAAGACCCATCATTCCACGACTGGTGGGGGTAAGAAGTCAAAGGGAGTCTCCTGTGAAATACTACAACCTCTGGGGAAAATAACTCACTATAAGATTGTAGACAGCAGCCATAAATCCGCAACGAACTAGGTAAATAACACCCACAGCAGCTCTGTTTGGCAGGGAGGCAGGGGACAATCTGAATATCTACCTGTCTACAAAGATGTTTTATTTAGTCCCCAGTTAATTTCATTATTTTTCAATTATTTATCAGGTTGAAAAATCTGTCAGCGTTCTTTCAGACAGAGTGAAAATGAAATGTGAAATGTGCTGGTGCTCAGGACAGAGTGAAAACGAAATGTGAAATGTGCTGGTGCTCAGGACAGAGTGAAAACGAAATGTGAAGTGTGCTGGAGCTCAGTCCTGTCTGACTCCGCGACCCCATGGACTGTAGCCTGACCAGGCTCCTCTGTCCATGGGATTTCCCCCAGGCAAGAACACTGGAGTGGGTTGCCATTTCCTTCTCCAGGGGATCTTCCTGACCCAGGGCTCGAACCTGCATCACTTGCGTCTCCTGCACTGACAGGCGGATTCTTTACCTCTGCGTCACCTAGGTTTCTCTTTGGGGCAGATAATCATGGTCTGAAAGAACTGTCTGCGCTGGTGGCAACGTTCCAGATCTGCACTGTCCAGTGACAAGCCCTGGGCATGTGTAGCTCACAAGCAGCTAGAAATGTAGCTGGTGCAACTGACAGATAAAGTTCTTTGTTTTACTTACTTTTAATTAAATTAGCTACAAGTGGCTAGTGGCTGTCACATGGGACACTGCATTAAGAGAATGTTTCCAACTTCTACCTAAAAACCTGGGGGGAAAAATCGGATGCTCTGTCAACGCCGAGTCTACAAAGCAACAACTGGCTGGAACTGCCTTTCTTCATCTATTTATTTTCTATTTTTTTTGGCTATGCCGTGCAGCATATGAGATTTTCGTTTCCCCGACCAGGGGTCGAACCCATGCCCCCTGCAATGGGATTGCGGTCTTAACCATTGGACCACCAGGGAAGTCCTCACAGTTGCCTTTAGACACAGTGCACTCGCCAGTTTGCCAGAGTCCCCACCACTCCCTGGTGGCTCACAGCCTCCCACCCCACTCATTTACCTGCCTGCCAGGCTCCTCTAAAGAGGGCCTGGCAAGACATCTGTATTTTTTAAAATATTTATTTGTTTGGCTGTGCTGAGTCTCAGTTGCAGCATGCAGGATCTTTTCTTCTTTTTTAGTTGTGGCATTTGATCGCCTAGTTACGGCATGTGGGATCTAGTTCCCTGACCCGGGACTGAACCTGGGCCCCCTGCACTGGGAGCACAGAGTCTTAGCCACTGGACCACCAGGCACTGGACCATTCAGGTGTCCCAAGACACATGAATTTATAATGGTTGACTTGTGCAGTTTCCCTTGACCACTTTCTCTCCACTCGGCTTTACCAAATGAAACCCTTCAAAATCAGATCGAAACAGCTCCTCCACTTTGGAGAGTACTCCCAACATAATTAAGTCAGAGATTATTTCTCCCTCATCAGAACTCTGATAATCCAGTTAACACTTAACTCAAAAGACCTATGAGTTTAATTCTCTCTCAGGTTCCCCCAGACTATAACCTCCAGCATGACTTCCAACTCTGCCTCATGTATCTGTACTTCTCACAGCATCTTGCTGGGCACAGAAGGCTGATCAAAGGAGCTCTCAGCATCCCTTTCCTTGATGAGTGACAGCATTCCATCATGCCACCTCTTGCCCTCTTTGGAAAGTCCTAACCTGCTAACATGTCAGCTTTCCCCCTCTGCCCCTGCCCCGCCCAAGTGCCACTTCCTCTTTCTCTCTCTGCATCAGGGTCACCAGGGACGGAGTGAGCATGTCTGGGTAACATCAGGTTGCTGGGAGCTGGAAGATAGGAGAGACTTCCAGCTTTTACCCTACCTACACCAATTCTTTCTTATTTTCCCACACCAAACACTGCTGTCAACTCTAGGCCTATTGTATTTGACCCACACTGTGCTTTTAAGAATTAGATCAGCAACATTTTTTTATGTTTCATGGGGAAGATCTTAACTAGATATGTGAATTTCTGGCTTCTCTTGAAGATGGTTAGATTTGATATTCGCTGCTGGTTAACAATAGGATACAGTGAGGGACAAGAGACTTCCCAAGTGACTCAGTGGTAAAGAATCCACCTGCCAATGCACGGGTTAGATCCCTGGGTCAGGAAGATCCCCTGGACTAGGAAACGGCAACCCACTCCAGTATTCTTGCCTAGAGAATCCCATGATAGAGGAGCCTGGTGGGCTACAGTCCATGGGGTGGCAAGAGTTAGACATGACTGAATGACTGTGCATGCACACATGAGGGGCAATGGCCATCTCTGTACTGGGTGATGGCCTCTGGTTCCCGTGGTCCTCACTTATCTTCCTGCCTGGCCCCCATAATCATCAGCATTATAATAACACTAGCACACATTTACTGAAGATTTATCATGTTCCAGGCTCTACTGCAATCACGTATATATCATTTAATTCCCACAGCGCCCCTAGAGGAAAAATCAAGGAAAAATCTTCCTCTAGCCATGTAACCAATATAATTTTAACTATTAACTCATTTCCATTGATCACTCGTTGGAAAAGAGAAAGACATTGAGGAATCAGAAGGCTATGACTGCACTTGCCAGAGTGAATTCTTACACAGAATTAACTAAACGAAGAAAAGAGACGTCAAAGTTTCTCACTCCACAAGCTGATCCTAGCAGAAAATGCAGATAATCATTAAAATCTAGAACATTTTCACAGTGAGGACAACGAGAGGACCCCTGGGGTCCTCAAGCGCCTTTCAGGTAGTCTGTGAGATCAAAACTATTTTCATAATAATATTTACATGTTATCTGCTTTTCTTATTCTAGTGAAACTTTAGAGGATTTATCTCAAGAGGCTGCATGCAGAAGCGGATATAAGACACCAGATGACTCTAAAAATGTAAAACAATGCCACTTTTCTCACTAAATGTTCTTTTTTGAAATAAAAGTGCCCATTAGGTTAACATATAATGGGTTTACTATTGCTATTTTTAAATGAATTCATATTTTAAAAATTTATTAAACTCCTAATACAGCAAATATCAGCAGATATAAATTCTTCAGCCACCTGCTGCAAAGAGCCGACTCATTGGAAAAGACTGTGATGCTGGGAAAACTGAAGGCAAAGAAGGGAGTGGCAGAGGATGAGATGGTTGGATGGCATCAATGACTCAATGGACATGCATTTGAGCAAACTCCGGGAGATAGTGTAGGACACAAAAGCCGGATGTGCTGCAGTCCATAGGGTCACAAAACGCTGGACATAATTTAGCAACTAAACAACCACAGTTCACATGCACAAAAACACCCTGGGTGGGGTCTTCAATAATTTTTAAGTCTAAAGGGCTCTGAAGACAAAAAAGTTTGAGAACTGCTGCTCTGAAGGGAAAAAGTCCAGCACATATGCATGGCCCAAACATGATATATACAAGATATATATCCGTGTATGTGTATCTAACCTAAACCCAAATTCCAAACTGGTGGCCAGCAAACACGTTTTGCAAGGGCCCCACACTGTATTTAAAAACTTGTTAAATTGGTTCTCAACACTTACCAATCAAAATATTTCACATAAAGACAGCATTATGGCTTCTTCTCAAAAACAAAAACTTCTGGCAACACTGTTGTGACATTTCTACTTGGCCATTTCCACTGGCTGCATCACTAGATGGGGAACACAATCTCTGTTTCACCACACTCTGGACCTTTACCTGCCCATCCCCGGTAGGCATCTACATTGCTGAGCTAAAGAAGAAAAAGATTCCTTTGCAATAAATAATCAAACAGACATCAATCTAATAAATGTCTGCATTCCTCCAGATCAGTCAAAATGTACAATAAGTGATCCTCTTTCTTATCTGTTCTCCTAAAGCAGCAACTTGTGTAATGGCCTTGGACTGATCAGAAACCCTCCTGAGAAAAAGGAATCCATCTGAAAACGGAGACATTCTCCAACAAGTGCAAAGCAAGGAAACTCACCAGGAGAAGGAGTGAGTGAATCAATCCCCAGGGAACAGAGGGGCCCAGTGTAGGCCCCACAGAGAAAGGGGTTCCGGTGACAGTCAGATCATTGGCTATTTCTTCCTGGAACGCTGGACAGTAAATTCAGGACCCTTATTCAACTTCTTCTGCCCTGAAAGCAGGTGGTGGAAAGGAAGGGGCTGTCAGAACCTGGGTCCCCAAAGAAACAAGGGCACGGGTGTGAAACTGGGGGCGACTGGTAATTTTTGGAAGAAAGAAGAAAGCAATACTAAACTGGGGAGATCTAGGTAGGAAAACCGATTTTGATGTTCAAGGAGTTATTTTTTCTTTCTTTTCTTATTTTCCTCCCCTTGGGAAGGAACCTGGAGAGCTTTGCTGGGAGAAGTCTAACTGAGGTGGTACAGGTGATGAAAGGGGTTTGTGTTGGGATTTCTGGGGAAGAGTTGGAAAGAAAAATATTAGACAAGAGAGAAAACGGAAGGACTGAGTTGGTTTGTTATCAGTGGAAAGATATTCCAAACAGGGGGACTCATGGTGGGAGGAAAGAATTTTTGCTGGAAAGTGATCCTCAATGAAGAAAAAAAAAATTTTTTTTTTGCTAGAGAAAGTTCCTAAGGGGAGGGGGAGGGGCGAAATCAAGGCGTCTAGGCGGGCTTCTTGGTTTTGCTGGAAGATCCTAAATAGAAACAAATCTGGGTCCTCTAAAGTGGGGATTTTGGGGAGGAAAGCGGATTTTTAGCACCAGGGCCTGGAAAAGCGGAGGGCAAATGCAAGGCCGAGATGCAGAAAGTGCGGAGGTCGGGTAGGGCCCGCGGCGCGAGCTGGGGAGCTGCGAGGGGGCAGTTGGGGCCTGGGGGGCGGGGTAGGAAAGAAAAGGGGGTGCAGCGAGCCAGGGGCCTCTGAGGAGAGTCTTCTCCAAGGGGGAAGGGGCTGCGGGGATGCAGCGGGGCCCGGAGCTGTTGGGGTGCAGAAGGTGCGTGCGTGACGCGGGGTGAGGGGCGCTCGCCACGCCTGCTGCGCCTCTCGAAAGGGAGCTGGGCCCCCCTAAAAAAGAAACATAAAAACGAATTAGATTTTAAAAGGGGGAGGGGTTGACGAATGAGGAAGGGGCGGGAAAGGGCAGGGTAAGAAGGAAGGGGAGGGGGCAGGGGCAGCAGCAACCGGGTTTTACCCGCCCCGGGGGCTCGCGCGTCGGGCCTCGAGCCTCGCGGGCATCCCAGCGGCCCCCAGCCTGCCCCCGCGCCGCCTGCCGGCCGGGCGCGCACGCGCAGCCGGGCCCGCCCCTGGAGAGCCCCGCTCACCCGTGGCGCGGGCGCGCGTATGTGGCCGAGGGCTGCCTCGCGCCGCTCAGAGCGGCCTCG
>NW_011494885.1:3686606-3694883 GCF_000754665.1 Bison bison bison
GTGAGAGCAAGGGCCCCTCGCAGCGTCGTGGGACCCTCGAGGCAGCCCCTGTGCTCCCTAGGGGCCACCGAGCTCTGCCTGCCAGGGGGTTGGGAAGACGTGGGGCTGGAGAAGCACGAAGCGGGACACGATCTCCTCTGCCTTTTTAAAGCCAAATCCTGAGCCGTCTGTAGATCGGGCTCTGAGCTGAGCTATGTTTCGGGACCAGGAAAGAGGAGGAAACCGGGAGCAGCACTGGCTTGGGAGTCGGGGTGGTTGATGATCGGTCAAGAATTTTGAACCCTGGAACGACTTAGACGGGGATTTAATTCCTTAGAAATTGTGCGCTGAAAACCTATAGAGACATCAGATTCGTGGTTGCCTGGGTGGTGGGGATGGAGGCTAAGTTTCTAAACTCTAAGAGGATCTGCTTGGGATGATGGAAGTATTTTGAAAGTAGGTTGTAGGGGGTGACTGCACAACGTGATGACTTTACTAAAAATCCTTGTGTTGTACACTTTACATGGGCGACTTTCATGTAAATTATAGTAAAGTTCTGATGTTTTTAAAAAATGTGATCCCTGGGGTAGGTAGAACAGAGAGGAGAGGAAAAGGACTGGCATTCCATCTTTGGATTCCTTCATTCAGCAAATATTTATTGAGCTTCTGTTCTGATATACCACAGTGTATGAGTCAAACAGCCCTGCTCTGGCTTATGTTCTAGAGAAGCACTGTCTGATAGAAATATAATACAAGCACTAAATGCCAGCCACATAACTTTCTGTTTTCTAGTGGCCATATTTTTCAAAGTTAGAAAAAAGTGGGAAATTAATAATACAATTTAACCCTAAATGTTATTTCAACATGTAACCAGTACAAAAAGTTTTAAAAGATAATTTGCCTTGGGGGTGACTCTTTAAAATCTGGCACATGTTTTACATTGACAGGACATCTCAGTTAAGACTAGCCACGTTTCAAGGGTTCCATGTAGCCAAACGTATGGCTTAGGTACCAAACAGCAGGCATATCTTTAGTGCGGGCAGGCAAAGACATTTAGAATACAATGTGGTTATACTTTTTTTTTTTAATGTAAGGAAGGACACTACACTGTGTCAGAAGATGCTATTTTGTACAGGTCAGTAAAAGCCTCTCTGGCAAGGTTACACTGAGCAGAAACTGGAAGGCGGTAAGGAAGGGAGGTATAAAAATATGGACTGGGTCGGGGAGGGCAGAGTACTCACCTTCCCTGGTGGTCCAGTGGTTAAGATTCTGAGCTTCCCTGGCAGGGGGCCCAGGTTCAATCACTGGTCGGGAACCAAAATCTAGGATGCTGCATGGTGCAGACAAAGTAAAACTATCTGGGGGGAGGAGCAAGTGCAAAGGCCCTGAGGTAGGAAGATGTGGGATCCACCTTCAGAGACCACTGTGGTTTGAACCATGTAAGCAAAGAGTAAACTTGGGGCAGGTCATGTAGGACCTTGTAGGTTATGCAAAGACAGGCATTAAGCATCTGCCTTTAATTTAGGAGGGTTTCTTTGTTTACTTAGCAAACATTAAAAAATACTGAGTTTCAGCAGTATGATCTCTCCTCCTGATGGAAGAAAATGAGTACCCTGGTCAATGAGTAGATGGGAGTTTTAAGAACAAGCCGTAAGGTCCTGAATGAAAATGACATTTTTTTTTTTGTCCTTTGACAAATACCAATCAATTTATGACCAGAGAAGTTCCTTGCAACACACAACACCAAAAAGAGCATTCAGAAATTATTTTAAAAGACTGAAAATTAATGTGACAACCCAATTAATAAAGGTATGTGGAGGCATTTCATACAAGAGGAAAAATAGGAAAAATGACCTAACAATAGCAAGATTTTAATGCAAATTAAAGCCACAAATATTAGGTCACACCCACCAGTTCGGCAAAATTAAACATTTTTTTCTGTCAGGCATAGCAAGGGGAACTTGCACAGTGCTGGTCATGGGTAAAATTGGTATTCACATTGGATAACAAGTTGGAGATACTGAATAAAATTTAAAGCATAGGACTTCCCTTGTGCTCCAGTGGTTAAGAATCTATCCTTGCAATGCAGAGGACACAGGTTTGATTCTTGGTCTGGGAAACCCACATGCTGCAGGGCAACTGAGCCTATGCACTGCAACTACTGAAGCCCTTATACCTGAAGCTAGAAGCCACTGCAATGAGAAGTCCATGTACCGCAACTAGAGAATAGCCCCCACTCACCCCAACTATAGAAAGACCACATGCAGTAACGAAGACCCAACACAGCCAAAAAAATGTTAAAGATGTAGTGTGTCCCATGCCCCAGCAATGCAGGGATTGACTGTAGAGAAGCTCTGGTTCATATGCATTTGAGATGGACATAAGAAGAGTCATAAGCAGTAATGTCTAATAACCAAAAAATAAAAAATCAACTTGGATTGGATGATTTCTGGAACAGAAAAAGGACATTAATAGAAAAGCGAGTGAAATCTCAAAAACCGAAATTCAGTTAATACTAGTGGATTAGTGTTGATTTCATGTTTCTGACAAATGTACTCTGGTAACGTCAGAGCTGACATTAGAGAAATCTGGGTGAGGGGTCTATGGAGGTGTATGTCTTTCCAACATTTTGTAAATCTAAAAATCTTTTCAACCTAAAATTACTTCAAAATCAAAAGGTTGGGAAAAAGAAAAAATGTTCTTCTGAATAACTTGTGGTGTTGTATAGTTATTCAATGGAATATTTTATAGCAGTGACGATCATTTTCAATTACTACAGTACAGATGTGCTTCCATTTACTTATAAAGTTTCAAAACATAGGCCAAAATACACAATATACAGTTTGCTGCTGCTGCTGCTAAGTCGCTTCAGTCGGGTCCGACTCTGTGCGACCCCATAGACGGCAGCCCACCAGGCTCCCCCGTCCCTGGGATTCTCCAGGCAAGAACACTGGAGTGGGTTGTCATTTCCTTCTCCAATGCAGGAAAGTGAAAGTGAAGTCTCTCAGTCATGTCCGACTCTTAGCGACCCTACAGACTGCAGCCCACCAGGCTCCTCCACCCATGGAATTTTCCAGGCAAGAGTACTGGAGTGGGGTGCCATACAAATAAAGTGAATTGGGCTTTTTAAAAGCAAAGGAAAGAGAAACACAAAATTTAACAAAGTAGTTACTCCTGAGGGGTGAGGGACATGAATTGAGATGGAGAAGGGCCCATAAGAGAAGTGCAGAGGAAATGGATTTTTTTCCCTTATGGTGGGCCCACTCATTTTATTCTTTATAATATAGATATATTTGATTTTTAAACTGTATTACAATGTTTAAACATTTGTAGCTCAACATTTTTTTTAGATTTGGGGGTGCAGCTGTGGAACCAAGATTTTGGGCTCTGGAACAATTCAAGTAATTCCTTTTATTTCCTCTCAATCCTTGACAGTCTTTTGGGTGCTGTGCTTTGAAAGAGGTACCAAAAAAGGGGGAGAGATGGGTTAAGAAAGAAATAACAAGTTAATTCCAAAGGGAGATGAGAGCTGTGAAAGAATTGAACACAATGATGTGATGGAGAGGATCTGGATGCTTAAGAAGCTGGATTTTCAAAGCACAGTCCCCAGACCAGGAGCTCCACCAGTTTGTTAGAAATGCAGAAGGCCAGGCCCTATCCCAGTTCTCTTAAGGCAGGAGGTCTTGAATTTAATAGCAAAATTCCCATGGGATTCATGTACACCTTGAATTTTGAGAAGCACTGCCTTAGCATGATCCAGGAAGACTTCTAGGAAGAGGTGGCATTTGAATTGAGAGCTCAAAGTTAAGAGTCAGATGGTCAAGGAGAGGTCTAGAGCAAAAATTCCAGGCAAAGGGAGTGTCAGGTACAAAGATCATGATACCAAGTAGAGGTCTGAGGAGCTCAAAAAGGACTAGAGGACTTCCCTGGCAGTCCAGTGGTTAAGACTCCGTGCTTCCACTGCAGAGGGCACTGGTTCCATCCCCAGTCTGGGGACTGCAGCATAAGATCCCATATGCTGCAAAACACAGTCAAAAAAGAAACTGTCAGAGAGGACTAGTGTGGCCACAGCAAGCAACACAGGGGTACTGACGAGGTTAAAGAAGCAGATGAGGTCCACCCAGAGCCTGGTGGGCTCTGGGAAGAAGTTTGGATATTATGTGAAATCGTTAGAATCCACTGCAGTGTTATATGCAGGGAGAGACACAATCAGATGGACATTTACAAAAATGTCCCTCTGGGCCTGCAGTGGCTTCATATTGTGACAGTTTAGCTAACCTGCAGCCACATTTCTCAGAATTCCCTTCCATATATGGTTCTGGGTTAGGCTTGGCTAGAAGAGAAATCCACAAAACATTGATTTGTTTAGCAATTTTAATGTAATATATAGTCCATATTCAGATTTCCCAATCATCCTTCAAATTCTCACCTTAATATGAATAATATTCCAAGTAACAGTTAGAGCTGTCTTAAGGCTTGGAGAAGGCAATGGCAACTCACTCCAGTACTCTTGCCTGGAAAATCCCATGGATGGAGGAGCCTGGTAGGCTGCAGTCCATGGGGTTGTGAAGAATCCGACACAACTGAGCGACTTCACTTTCACTTTTCACTTTCATGTATTGGAGAAGGAAATGGCAACCCGCTGCAGTGTTCTTGCCTGGAGAATCCCAGGGACGAGGGAGCCTGCTGGGCTGCGGTCTATGGGGTCGTACAGAGTCGGACACGACTGAATCGACTTAGAGCAGCAGCAGCAGCAGCAAGTTTGTCCTAAGGGCTTCCCTGGTGGCTCGGATGATAAAGAATCTTCCTGCAATGCAGCAGACCCAGGTTCGATCCCTGGGTCAGGAAGATACCCTGGAGAAGAGAATGGCTACCCTCTCCAGTATTCTTGCCTGGAAAATTCCATAGACAGAGGAGCCTGGTGGGCTCCAATCCATGAGTCGAAAAGAGTCAGACACAACTGAGTGACTAACGAGGTTGATCACACATAATTGCAAAGAATATACCTCTTAGGGGTGGCACACAGCGTCTTCCAGTAGTTTCTCCCCTTGGTGTGACCCAATTTTACACAACCAGTCCCAAACATGAGAGTAAGTGCAGTATCTCATGCCTGGAGATTATGAATTAATTGACAAGCCCGTGATCCAGTCATTGTTCGGTTTTAAAACTTCCCTAGGTGATCACAGTATGCAGACAAGTTTGGGAATCACTACTGTGACTGTAGGAAAACCTGCCCATCTCAGAAGTCAAATCCTGGGACTTCCCTGGTGGTCCAGTGGCTAAGACTCCGTGTTCCCAATGCAGGCAGCCCAGGTTCGATCGCTGGTCAGGGAACTAGATCCCACGTGCAGAATCTAAAAGTTCACATGCCACACTGCAGATTCTGCATGCTATAACTAAGACCCAGGGCAGCCAAATATATTCAGTAAATAAATATGTTTTTTAAAAGAGAAGTCAAGTCCTCACCACGTTCTTCCTTGGCCATTGATAGATAAAGCTGCCTTTATAGCCCTCTCCACCTCCCACCACTGCCTGACTTGCATGAAGACCACCGACCTGATCCTTTCAACTGTTCTCAACAGTGCTTCTGATACTGGGATCAGAAATGTTAGCTAGTCACTGAACCTCTGGAAGCCTGGGCAGAAAAGGAAGTCAAGGTGGGGAAGGGGTGCCTAGATTTACACTCAGAAAAGTGCAGGCATTTGAGGAGAAGTTGATCGGTGAGGTTGCTGAAAAAAGAGGAACCAGAGAAGTGGAAGGAAAACCATGAAAAATCAAGCCCCAGTGAAGTGAAGGGAAAAGACGCTTTCTGAGGACTGCCCTGGTGGTCCAGTGGCTAAGATTCCTTGCTCCCAATACAGGGGTAGGGGGCGGGTTTGATCCCCAGTCAGGGAACTAGATGCTGCAACTAAAGATCCCACATGTTGCAAGGAAGATGGAAGATTCCACGTGCCGAAACTAAGACCTGGCGCAGCCAAACAAATAAATATTAAAAAAACAAGATGCTCTCCAGAAGGTGTGAGAGGTCCACCCTGGCCACACGTCTCTCCTTCCTGCCTTCCTCACTTTCCTGTCCTCACATTCATCCCTTGAATTCACTTCCTTTGAGCATTCTCGAAGCCCTTGCCCCTCTCATCCTCTGAAGTACGCACCTGGCCAAACTCCAGCCATCTGCCTTCTCCAAGCCAGCTGAACAACGTAGCAGGAGGAAACTGCCCAGCCGGCCCGGCAGGGTTAACCCGAACCGGGGAAATCACAGACCTCAAGGGGGCGCAGGATGTTCTCTCTGTGTCTCTGGCGAGCTGGCTTTCTGTCCCATTGCAATTCGACCTGTTCCCTTTCAGGCCTCCCACCCACCCAGCCCTCTCATCCAGCTGGTGGCCACGTCCCTCACTTCCCTGTGCAGACTGAAGCTCTCATTTGGGAACCTCTTCATTGCCCAGTACCAGAGCACAAGCCTCTGCAACTTCCCATTCATTACCAGTCCCCCAACTCCTGGGTTCCATCCTGTTCTTTTTTCTTTTTCACCTTCTTTTCTTCCTTCATCATTCCTTTTCTGTTACTTCTACTGCTCCTCCTTCTAATTCTTCTCCCCCTCCTTCTCCCCTCTTCCTGCACAATCTCGTCCCACACCAGCTGCTGCAATCCTTTCTAAAAGGAAAATGGGACCCCTCCACTCTTGGTGGGAAGAAGGGTCATAATATTGCAGACAGATTTAGCTACTACTCTCTTGCCTGAAGGTGTGTAGGGGGTGATAGTTAGCTCCCTCTGTAGTAAAGGCAACTTCTTTGCAGCCAGCAGTCTGAGAGGTAATGCTCTGAGACCTTGTGAGCATCCTGCTTCCCAC
This sequence comes from Bison bison bison, assembly GCF_000754665.1. NCBI lineage: Eukaryota > Metazoa > Chordata > Mammalia > Artiodactyla > Bovidae > Bison > Bison bison. The sequence continues at coordinate 3,693,433 of NW_011494885.1, forward strand.
CAGCCTTCCTCCAGGGATGTTGGTGTCTGATTCTGCCCTTCTCCTGGAAAAATGTTTCCCAGCAGTTGACCGTGTCACAGATGACCACAGCCTGGACTCAAGTGGTCGGTATGGAGATGGTGAAAGATGACGACTCTGACTTTAATTGTAATAAAATCCCTCACTGTGTAACTAATGACTAAGTATGTGTCTCCTCTGCTCATTCTGTGAGGATGGGGGCCATGCTGATTTTGGTCACCAGGTCTTCAGTACCTAACAGGACCTTCTAGTAATAATGTAAAGGCACCAGGGCTTCCCTGGTGGCTCAGTGGTAAAGAATCCACCTGCCAAGCAGGAGACACGAGTTCTATCCCTGAGTCGGGAAGATTACCTGGAGAAGGAAATAGCAACCCACTCCAGTATTCTGGCCTGGCAAATTCCATGGACAGAGGAGCCTGGCGGGCTACTGTCCATGGGGTAGCAAACAGTTGGATACGATTTAAACAGACTTTCATTTTCCTTCTTTTCACCAGTGTACTAGGCCCTTCACATTCACTCCCCAGTTGAGCGAGGGTTTGCTGCTATGCCCACTGTACCCACAAGGAACCTGAGGGACAGAGAGGAGACCAACTTGCTCAAGATGCAGAGCCAGTAGGTGGCAGAGCTGGGGTATGAACCTGGAGGCCTCATTCCAGAGCCTGCTCTCTTCAATGTCATGTTCTCTGACTTCAGAAAGAAGCTGCAATGCCACTGTGGTGGAAAACAGCATGGAGGGTCCTCAAAAAACTAAAGCAAGAATTGCCATATGACCTCTCCTGGGCATATATTTGGAGAAAGCCGTAATTCAGAAAGTGCACCCTAATGTTCATAGCAGCACTATTTACAATAGCTAAGACGTATAAGCAATCTAAATGTCCACTGACAGATGAATGGATAAAGACGATGGGGTAAATATGCACAATGAGATAGTATTCAGCCATAGAACAAGAATGAAATAATGCCATTTGCAGCACCGTGGGTGGATCTAGAGAGTATCATATAAAAAAGTGAAGTAAATCAAACAAAGACGAATACCATATGATATCACTTTCATGTGGAATCTAAAATATGACGCAATGAACTTGTGAACCTATCTGTGAAACAGAAAAAGACTCATGGACATAGAGAAAGACTTGTGGTTGCCAAGGGGAGGGGAGTGGGAGAGGGAAGGCTTGGGAGTTTGGGGTTAGCAGATGCAAACTATCACATATAGGCTGGATAAACAACAAGGTCCTGCTGTATAGCACAGGGAACGCTATTCAATATCCTGAGATAACTCATAATGAAAAAACAGTATAAAAAGAATGTATAAATGACAGAACCATTTTGCTATATAGCAGAAACTAACATTGTGAATCAACTTACTCTTCAGTAAAAAGAAGAAATCCTTTAAGACTGTAATGACATTCTCCTGAAAAGAAGAAGCTGAGGTT
>NW_011494885.1:3694983-3714362 GCF_000754665.1 Bison bison bison
TACGACTGCGTGCGGGGAGTGAGGGGGAGGGTGGGCAGGAAGGAGGGTGGGGGATTTAGGAATGTGTTCCAGGTTATCTCAGCTTCCTCTACTTAAAATTCTTTAGGGGTGGATTTTTGTCTTGTTTTTTTTCTTTCAAACATGAGAAGTGTCCAGACTTCACAAGATGGGTTTTCTGAGCACAAGCAGGGCCAGCCCAGCCTGGCAGATGGGTCCATGCTCTGTCTCGCCACATCCGTTTGGGACACAAGGCTCCAGGATTCCAAAGTGCAACTTTTTCAATGAAGGAAACAAAATCTAAGTGTGTCCTATGTCTGCAGCCACCCAGGCACCCGTTTTTCCTAACAGGAAAATCCAGGCTCACAAATACCATCCCTTCCTTACCTAAGTCCTTGTAGTTTCTCCAAGTGGAGTCCAGAAAAGAAGAAACGACGTAAAAAAAAATAATTTGCCATCTTTGCACAGGTGACATGGGTGGCTTCTTCTCTCATTTCCACCAGAACTTCTCACCTCATTTCAACAAGATCATAGTCCCTCTGAAATTCACGCCATTGTTCTTAATTTCAGTGATAAAAGTGGTTCTCAGCTAATACGTGGCCTCAGTTCCAAAGCTGTTATTCTTTGGCCATGTCATTCTTTCCTTCTTAAAATGTTAACATCATATCCCTGGAAAAGGTATGTTTTGTTATTATTAGTAGCGAGCTGTGAGCTGGATTTGGAATAAGTTTCAAAGGAAGACTTGAAACTTATTTCAAGATAAGAGAGAATTTTGGATTTCCTTTGTCTTTCAATGAACACAAAAATAGTCATCGAGGATGCCCACATGTTTATCCTAGCGTTCAGCCTCTCCTCTGTATCAGCTAGCTACAGCTGTGTAAGAAATCATCTTGAAATTTAGTAGCTTAAAAGAACAACTTTTTATATATATATATGTTATCTGGGTCATCTGGACAGTTCTGCTAATCTGGGCCAGGCTTCACTGACCTTGGCTGGGCTCATTCATGAATCTGCCATCATCTTCTGGCAGGTTAACCAGAGGCTGGCTGGTTTCAAATGACTTCAACTAGGATGACTCACTTCTTCTTTACCTTTCCCTCACATCCCTCCAGCAAGCTAGCCTAGGCATGTTCTCACAGCAAGGAGAGAGAAGAGAAATACTCAGAGCCTCTTAAGGCTTAATCTGCAATCTACTGATGAAAACAAGTTGTATGTTTCAGTTCAGGGGATAGGGAAAAAACTCTGTCTCTTGATGGGAGGAGCTGCAAAAGCACACGGCAAAGGGCCTGGATACAGGAGGGAGGAAGAAGGGCAGCCTCAAAGTAGAGAAGAGTTTGCTGTTGTTGTTCAGTCAGTCATATCTGACTGTGACCCCATGGACTGCAGCATGCCAGGCTTTCCCATCCTTCACTGTACTTTGCTCAAACTCATGTGCGCTGAGTCAGTGAGGCCATCCAATCATTTCATCCTCTGTCACCTTCTTCTCCTCCTGCCCTCAATCTTTCCCAGCATCACGGTCTTTTCCAAGGAGTCAGTTCTATGCATCAAGTGGCCAAAGTATTGGAGTTTCAGCATCAGTCCTTCCAATGAATATTCAGGGTTGATTTCCTTGAGGATTGACTGGCTTGATCTCCTTGCTGTCCAAGGGACTCTCAAGAGTCTTCTTTAGCACCACAGTTCAAAAGCATCAATTCTTCAGTGCTCAGCCTTCTTTATGGTTCAACACTCACATCTCTTTGTGACCCCATGGATGGCAGCATGCCAGGCTTCCCTGTCTTTCACTGTCTCCTGGAGTTTGTTCAAATTCAGTTCACTGGGTCGGTGATGCCACCTCAACATCTCATCTCATCTCAGGATGCCATCTTATCCTCTGCCACCCACTTCTTTTGCCTTCAGTCTTTCCCAGCATCAAAGAAGAGCGGTCCCTTCCTATTTCTGCTTTTTTCCCATTAGTGAAAGTCTGATTCCCGTTGTCCAGTTGCTTCATATGCCCCACGTTCCTGTTTTCTGATTTTAATCTTCACTTCTTTCTGTGGGTCCCTTTGATCTCTTTCAGGGCTGCTTTATCTCAAGTCCCCAGCCCCACCTCCACCCATTATCACTGATGACGCCCCTCTTACTTTAGGATCGGGCTGATTCCTGCTTCCCTGCCTCTTGTTTATTTCTCCCATCTCCTGTGAGGAAGTGTTTCTTCTCCAGTAGTCCACCCCTCCCACTTTCTTAGCCCACCTCCCAGGCAGTCACCCTTCTGCCTCCCTGTGGGTCAGTCCTCCTGTCTCTAGAAGCTTCCACCCTGGTCCAGGTGTCACCATTATCTCTTGTCTTAGACTCACAAGAACCATATGTATGGGGGTGGTGAGTGGTTGGGCTTCCCCCATGGCTCAGTGGTAAAGAATCCACCTGCAATGTAAGAGTCATGGCAGATGCAGGTTCCATCCCCAGGTTGGGAAGATCCCCTGGAGGAGGGGATGGCAAACCACTATAGTCTTCTTGCCTAGAGAATCCCATGGACAGAGGAGCTTGGTGGACTACAGTCCACGGGGTCACAAAGGGTCAGACACAACTAAAGAGACTTAGCAGGCAGCACGGTGAGCAGTAGTGTCTGGGTATTAATCTTGGTTCTGCTGTGAACTAGCTGGGTGACCGAAGGGGACTGACTTTACCTCTCTGTGCCTCAGTTTCCTTCTGCTGTAGACTGAATGTTTATGTTCCCCCTTCGTCTCACAGATCTATATCTTGAAACCTAATCTCCAGTGTGATGTTATACAGAGACAGGGCCTTTGGGAAGTGAGTAAGTCATGACAGTGGGGGTTCTCATGAATAAAATAAATTCCCTTAGAAAAGAGACCCCCTAGGGTCCCCTTACTCCTTCTGCCCTGTGGGCACGTGGCAGGAAGGTGGCTGTTTGTGAGCCAGGGAGCAGGACTTCACCAGCCACTGAGTCAGCCAGCACCTTGATCTTGGATTTCCCAGCCTCCAAAACTATAAGGAAAAAAAAGAGTCTGTTGTTTATAAGTTACCTGGTCTATGGTCTTCTGTTACATCATCCTACACAGACTTAAGACACGTCTTCTATGATACCTTGCTCACTTCTGTGACTTTCCTGGTGGTCCAGTGGTTAAAAAAAAACTCCTTGCTGCCACTGCAGGGGGCGCAGGTTTGATCCCTGATCTGGGAAATAAGATCCTGCATGCAGCATGACCGAAAAAAAAAAAAAAAAAAAGAATGACTCACTTCTATAGTGATAAAACTATCTGCTTACATGGGTGTTTGTTGTAAGGATCTGAAAAGCAACCTTGTCTGAAGAGCTGCAGCACTTGGCGCTGCTCTGGTCCTGGAAATTGACGGGGCTGAATGGCCATGACGGGATGGGGGTGGGGGACTGACTCCACCTGATGTGCTGGGTCTGTGCTTGGTACACCGCCGGTCCTCCCAGGGAGCCTAGGGCTTAGTTCCATTTTCCCCATGAGACAACTGAGGCTCAGACCGCCTCAGGGTCACAGTTGCCCAAGGTCAAGGTTACCGAATGACTGAGAAAGATTTGAACTGAGATCCATCTGATGCCTGAATTTCTGTCTCTGACTGTGAGCACCAGCTTCTCCCTTGTCTCCCCAGTCAGCCAACGGGAGGCAAAGAAGGGGTAAGGCTGATCAAATGCCTTCCTTCCTAAGATTTTTCAGTGACATGACTCAGTCCATTGCACAATCCAGGATGGGACCCTGTACTGGCGGAAAACATAGCTATAAAGGACGTTATTGAAGTGAGGCGAGAGATTTGAATTTGTGGATTAAACAATTGTACTGTTGTATCAGTGTTACATTTCCTGATGTTGATGACTGTCCTGGGGCTTTTGAAGAGAATGTTTTTGTTCTGTAGCTCCATGCTGAAGTATTTATAGGGACCAAGGGACAGGATGTTTGCCACTGACTCTCAAATACTCAGAAAAGAGATAAAACACATGTGGCCAAATATTATTGACTGACAAACCTAGGAAAGAGGAGTTCTTTTTACCCTTCTTGCTTGTCTTCCGTTGTTTGATCTTATATCTGGTGAAAAACAAATCAGCAAAACAAACCATTCATCCCGCTCCCAGCAGATACCCAAGAGATAGGAAAATCTATGTCCATACAAACCCTTATACACCAAGGTTCAAAGCAGAATTATTCACAGCAGCCGAAAGCAGAAACAACCTAAATATCTGTCCACTGATGAATGGATAAACCAAAGGTCAAGTGAAAGTCGCTCAGTTGTGTCCGACTCTTTGTGACCCCATGGACTATACAGTCCATTCTCCAGGCCAGAATTCTGGAGTAAATTGACCCAGGGATCAAACCCAGGTCCTCCCGCATTGCAGGCGGATTCTTTACCAGCTGAGCCAGCAGGGAAGCCCAAGAATACTGGAGTGGGTAGCCTATCCCTTCTCCAGCTGATCTTTCTGACCCAGAAATCAAAGCCGGGTCTCCTGTATTACGGGTGGATTCTTTACTAGCTGAGCTACCAGGGAAGCCCTAAACCAAAGGTGGTATATGCCAATAGTGGAGTTTTTTTTAAATTGAAATAAAGTTGATTTACAATGTTGTGTTAGTTTCAGGTATACAGCAGGGATTTAGTTATATGTGTGTGTGTATATATATGGGCTTCCCAAGTGGTGCTAATGGTAAAGAACCTGCCTGCCAATGCAGGAGACATAAGAGACACAGATTCGACCCCTGGGTCAGGAAGATCCCCTGGAGGAGGGCGTGGCAACCCACTCTAGTACTCTTGCAGGGAGAATCACATGGACAGAGGAGCCTGGCAGGCTACAGTCCATAGGGTTGCAAAGCATCGGACATGACTGAAGTGACTTAGCACACATGCACAGATATATATGTATGTATTCTTTCCATTATAGTTTATTATATGATATTTAATATAGTTCTCTGGGCCACACAGTAGGCCTTTGTTGTTTATCTATTTTATATATAGTATAAAATTAGCATTATTGTATCTGCTAATCCCAAACTCCTAATTTATCCCTCCCTGTCTTTTCCCTTTGGGGAACAATGAGTTTGTTTTCTATGTCTGTGAATCTGTTTTGTAAATAAGGTCCTTTGTATCATATACTTTACACTCCACATATAAGTGATGTCATATGACATTTGTCTCTGACTTACTCCACTTAGTATAATAATCTCTAGGTCCAACTATATTACTGCAAATGTCATTATTTAATTCTTTTTATAGCTAAGTATTATTCCACTGTGGGTTTCCCAGGTGGCTCAGTAGTAAAGTTTCCGCCTGCTGATGCAGGAGAGGCAGGAGACATGGGTTCAATTCCTGGATCAGGAACATCCTCTGGAGGAGGAAATGGCAACCCACTCCAGTATTCTTGCCTGTGAAATCCCATGGACAAAGAAGCCTGGCTAGCTATAGTCCATGAGGTTACAGAGTTGGACACAAGTGAGTGCCTGAGCGTGCACACACTGTTTCATTGTATATATGTACCACGTCTTCTTTATCTATTCATCTTTGGATGGACACTTAGGTTGCTTGTCAATAGTGATGCTATGAACATGAGGGTACATGTATCTTTTCAAATTAGAGTTTTTTCCAGATATAGGCCCAGGAGTGGGATTGCTGGATCATATGGTGGTTATAGTTTTCTTTTTTTTTTTTTAAGAACCTCCATACTGTTCTCCATAGTGGCTGCACCAATTTATATTCCCACCAACAGTGTGTATGTGAGGGGATTTCTCTGTCTCCACACCCTCTCCAGCATTTATTATTTGTAGACTTTTAATGATGGCCATTCTAACCAGCGTGAGGTGATACCTCCATGTAGGCTTGATTTGCATTTCTCTGATAATGTGTAGTGATGTTGAACATCTCTTCATGTGCTTGTTGGCCATCTGTATCTTCTTTGGAGAAATGCTATGTAGGTCTTCTGTCTATTTTTTGATAGGTTTGTTTTTTTGTTTTCAAGTTGTATGAGCCGTTCGTATATTTTGGAAGTTAAGCCCTTCTCAGTTGCATCATTTCTGAATATTTTCTCCCAATCCGTGTTGTTGTTTAGTTGCTAAGTCACGCCCAGCTCTTTTTTGACCCCTTGGACCGTAATAGCTCAGCAGGCTCCTCTGTCCATAGGATTTTCCAGGCAAGAATACTGAAGTAGGTTGCAGTTTCCTTCTCCACCCAATCCAGAGGTTGTCTTTTTATTTTGTTTACGGTTTCCTTTGTTGTACAAAAGCTTGTAAGTTTGATTAGGTCCCATTTGTTTATTTTTGCTTTTATTTCTATTACCTTGGGAGACCCTACAGTGGAATATTATTCAGCCATAGTAAATAATGAAATTCTGATTCACGCTACAGCATAGGCGAACTTTGAAAACATTGTGCTCGGAATTCCCTAGTGGTCCAGTGGTTAGGACTCTGCACTCTGATTGCCAAGGTTCCAGGTTCAATCCCTGGTCAGGGAACTAAGTTCCCATAAGCCATGAGGCAGAGCTAAAAAAATAAAAAGAAAACATTATGCAAAGTGAAAGAAGCCAGATACAGAGGCCATATATGATAGGATTTCATTTATACGAGAGGTCCAGAATGGACAAATTGGTAGAGACAGAAAACAGATTAGTGGTTGCCTAGGGTTGGTGAGGAGGGTGGGGGATAGGAAGGGACTGCTAATGATATAGGGTTTCTTGTTGGAATGATGGAAATGTTCTGGAACTAGATAGTAGTGACGGTAGCACAAGCCTGTGAATGAATATACAATAAACCATGGAGCAGCTTCCCTGGTGGTCCAGTGGTTAAGAATCTGCCTTGCAAAGCAGGAGACATCGGTTCCATCCCTTGTTGGGGAAGATCCCACATGCCTCGGGGCAGCAAAACCCTTGTGCCACAGCTACTGAGCCTGCACTCTGGAGCCCATGTGCTTCGACTACTGAAGCCCAGTGCCCTAGAGTTGGTGCTCTGAAAGTAAAGAAGCTACTGCAGTGATAAGCCTGAGCGCTGCGACTAGAGAGTAACCCCTGCTTGCTGCAAGAGAAAAGCCCTTGAAGCAACTAAGACCTGGTGCAGCCAAACACAAATAAATAATTTTTTACAGTTCTTATAAAAAAAACACCTTGGAATGGATCCCTTTAAACAAGTGAGTTTTATGGTATGTGAATTGCATAGCAATTACAAGTAATAATGACAATGACAACAAACCCATCAGTGACTGTGTATGACCTTTGAGATCAAACTCGAAACCTCTAAGGTCACCCAGTCCCTCAGCCTCACACAGCTGAGCTGTCAAGATGCCAGCAGCCTGACCAGCCTTCTTTCCCTGTTTCTGCCACCTCTGGGCCTTTGTACCTGTTGCTCCCCTCCACCCTTGTCTAACTCCATTTATCTTGCAAGTCTTAGCTTACAATGGGCTCCCTTCAGGAAGGTGTCCCTTAATCTCCAGAGTGCAGGTCACCGGGTTCCCAAACTAGCATTAGGGATGATTTCCAGGTGATTTATTTTAATGCATGTTGGGGAAAAAGTAACTGGACTTCATGAATTTTGTAGCTTGGTGTGAGCCTAAGGTAGCCCCAGGGAAACCCATCAAAGGAAGAAAAAAGACTAGATTGAAAGGACAAATTTTTAACAATTTATTTTACTGAAGTAGAGTTGGTTTAGCAATACTAATTTCTACTGTACAGCACAGTGATTCAGTGATACGTGTATAGACATTATTTTTGTAAGAGTTTTTAAAAATAATTTTATTTCTTACTTTTTGGCTGTGTTGGGTCGTGGTTGCTGCCAGGGCTTTTCTCTCGTTATGGAGAGCAGGGGCTACTCTCCAGTTGCAGTGCGCGGGCTCCAGGGCGCGCGGGCTTCAGTAATTGTGGTTCCCTGGCTTTGGAACACAGGCTCAACAGTCGTGGCACATGGGCCCAGCTGCCGCGAGGTATGCAGGATCCTCCCAGATCAGGGATGAAACCTGTGTCTTCTGCATTGGCAGGTGGACTCTTCACACCCCCAGGGACGCTCCTAGACATTCTTTTTCAAGTCCTTTTTCACATTCATTTCCATTATGCTTTGTCGTAGGATATTGCACATACTTTCCCGTGCTATACAGGAGAACCTTGTTTATAACAGAACAGATCTTTAAGATACAAACAACAGAGGCACTATTCTGCAAAAACTGTGAAATAGCCCCTCGGGAATAATCGAAGTGGGGAACCCCCTGGGGGCTGGGTTCACTCCACCTGGCCTCCCATAGCAGCCATCAGACTAACACCTGTCAGGCTGGGAAATGGTTTGTTTCACACCGGTGTCCCCCGCAGCGGTTTGAGTCCCATGAAGGCAGGGCGGGGCCTGTCTCCTCCCCACTGTATCCCAGCATTACCGATGCAGGGCGGGGCTCAGAGTAGCTGCTCAGAGAGGGTGTGCTGAATGAATGCAGGCCAGGTAATTCTGGACTGTGGACTTTCACCCAAGGGCACTGAGGAGCCCTAGGAGGGTTTCCATCAGGGGGGTGTCAAGGTTGATCTGTGCTTTAGGAATTCCAGGCTCCTGGGACTTCCCTGGTGGTCCAGTGGCTAAGACTCCCAGCTCCCAATGCAGGGACCTGGGTTTGATCCCTGGTTAGGGAACTAGATTCCCATGTGTCCCAACTAAGATCTGGTGCAGCCAAATAAATAAATATTAAAAAAAAAAAAAAGAAAGAAATTCTAGGCTCCCTTTCTACTCTAGACTCACACTCCTCCCCATCCAGCCTCTTCTATCAGACCCCTCTTTATCCTTCTCCTCCTCCAGGAAGCCTTCCTGAACTATAGGCTGTGTGGTGGAGTGCCTGCTCTGGGCTTCCCCCATACCAGCCCTGTCTACCCTGGGGGTGGGTCTGTATCCTCCAGAGACCTGTGAGATCTCCACGAGGTCCACCCTAGGCTCTCAGGAGCCTCCTTAGAGCAGGGACCTTGACTGGGTCTCACTCCACTGCCGTCTCCCCAGATCTCCCTCCAGTCTTTCTCTCTACCAGTCCCTCCCTAACTGTTTTTGGACATTGCCATGTGTATTTTTTAATTTAATTTTTATTTTATATTGGGATGTAGCTGATTTACAATGTTGTGTTCATTTCAGGTGTACAGCAAAGTGGTTCAGTTCAGATCAGATCAGATCGGTCGCTCAGTCGTGTCCGACTCTTTGCGACCCCATGAATCGCAGCATGCCAGGCCTCCCTGTCCATCACCAACTCCCGAGTTCACTGAGACTCACGTCCATCGAGTCAGTGATGCCATCCAGCCATCTCATCCTCTGTCGTCCCCTTCTCCTCCTGCCCCCAATCCCTCCCAGCATCAGAGTCTTTTCCAATGAGTCAACTCTTCACATGAGGTGGCCAAAGTACTGGAGTTTCAGCTTTAGCATCATTCCTTCCAAAGAAATCCCAGGGCTGATCTCCTTCAGAATGGACTGGTTGGATCTCCTTGCAGTCCAAGGGACTCTCAAGAGTCTTCTCCAACACCACAGTTCAAAAGCATCAATTCTTCGGCGCTCAGCTTTCTTCGCAGTCCAACTCTCACATCCACACATGACCACAGGAAAAACCATAGCCTTGACTAGACGGACCTTTGTTGGCAAAGTAATGTCTCTGCTTTTTAATATGCTAACTAGGTTGGTCATAACTTTCCTTCCAAGGAGTAAGTGTCTTTTAATTTCATGGCTGCAGTCACCATCTGCAGTGATTTTGGAGCCCAGAAAAATAAAGTCTGGCACTGTTTCCACCTTTTCCCCATCTATTTCCCATGAAGTGATGGGACCGGATTCCATGATCTTCGTTTTCTGAATGTTGAGCTTTAAGCCAACTTTTTCACTCTCCACTTTCACTTTCATCAAGAGGCTTTTTAGTTCCTCTTCACTTTCTGCCATAAGGGTGGTGTCATCTGCATATCTGAGGTTATTGATATTTCTCCCAGCAATCTTGATTCCAGCTTGTGTTTCTTCCAGTCCAGCGTTTCTCATGATGTACTCTGCATATAAGTTAAATAAACAGGGTGACAATATACAGCCTTGACGAACTCCTTTTCCTATTTGGAACCAGTCTGTTGTTCCATGTCCAGTTCTAACTGTTGCTTCCTGACCTGCATACAAATTTCTCAAGAGTTATATATATACATATATCCCTCCATTTTCCGATTCTTTAGGTTGGGTTTCCCAGGTGGTGCAAGTGGTAAACAAGCTGCCTGCCCATCAGGAGACATAAGAGATGGGGGTCCAGATCCCTGGGTCGGGAAGATGCCCTGGAGAAGGAAATGGTAACCCACTCCAGTACTCTTGCCTGGGAAATCCAATGGATAGAGGAGCCTGGTGGGCTACAGTCCATGGGTTCGCAAAGAGTAGGACACGACTGGAGCCACTGAGCATGCATATAAGTTATTACAGAATATTTTTATGTTTTTAAAAAATTATTTATTTAACTTTGGCTGTGCTGAGTCTTCATTGCTGCAAGAGTTTTTCTGTCGTTGAGGAGAGCAGACGTTACTCCCTAGTTGTGCACGGGTTTCTCATTGGGGTGGCTTCTCTTGCTGCTGAGCGTGGGCTATAGGATCGAGAGCTCAGTAGTTGTGGCTCCCGGGCTCCAGAGCACAGGCTCAATAGTTGCGGCTCAGGAGCATGCAGGATCTTCCTGGATCAGGGGTCGAACCCATTTCTCCTGCATTGGCAGGTAGATTTCTTACCACTGAGCAACTAGGGAACCACTCATGTGTATTATTTTTTAAATCATGTGTGCTTAACACCTCTGCTTTCTCATCATCCAAAAAAATTTTAAATTTGTGTATTTGAAATTGATCGTTGTCACCATTTAAAATGTATAATTCCGTGGCATTAAGTACATTCACAATGTTGTACCATCACCACTATCTTTTTTTTTTGACTCTGCTGGGTCTTAAGTTGTGACATGTGGGATCTAGTTCCTGGATCAAACCCAAATCCCCTGCATTGGAAGCATGGAGTCTTAACCATTGGACTACCAGGGAAGCTCCCCCTAACCCCAAAAGGAAACTCTGTGCCCATGTAGCTGTCACTCACCATTCGCCCTCCCCACATCCCCTGACCTCTGCTCATCTGTTTTCTGTCTCTGTGGATTTACCTCTTCTGGACAGTTCATAAAAATGGGCTCATCCAATATGCGATCTTTCAGATCTAGCTTCTTCCACTCAGCCTTGTTTCCAAGGTTCTGTGTTGCAGCATGGACCCATTCTCTTTTACGGGGCTGAATAATTTCCCATTGGGTATACCACATTTTGTTGATTCCTTCGTCCGTTGATGGACATTTCGGTTGTTTTCACCTCTGTGAAAACAGCAGTGACTACAGCTGCTGGGAACATTCATGTACAAATTACGGTTTTCAACTATTCTGGGTATACACATAGGCGTGACCCTGTAGTAATTCCAGGTGCAGCTGATGGAGGAAACAGCAAACTGTCGTCCATACTGGTGGCCCCATTTTACCCACTTCCCATTCCCCCACATCCTTCCTTTCATTTGGTATTGTCCGTTTTTTGGATTATAGCCCTTCTGATGACGGTGAAGGGGCACCTCATTGTGGTTTTGACTTACATTTCTCTAATGACTAATAGCTTCCCAGATGACACAGCGGTAAAGAACCCGCCTGCCAATGCAGGAGATGCAGGAGACATGGGTTCGATCCCTAAGTTGGGAAGATCCCCTGGAGTAGGAAATGGAAACCCACTCCAGTATTCTTGCCTAGAAAATTCCATGGACAGAGGAGCCTGGCGGGCTACAGCCCATGGGGCCACAAAGAGTCGGACATGACTGAGCATACACATGATAACTAATAATTTTGAGTATCTTTTTGTGTGCTTCTTGGGCATTATCTTTTGCAAACTGACCTTAGATCCTACCACCTCTCTAAAGCTATTTTCCCTGTATTCACCAGTCCACTGGCTTCTCTCTCTCTCTCTCTCTGTTAAAGGCCCCCCCGCCCCACTTTATTTCTTTATTTTTTGGCTGCACCACCCATGGCATATAGGATCTTAGTTCCCCAACCAGGGAATCGAACCTGTGCCTCCTGCATTGAGAATGTAGTTTTAACCACTGGACTGCCAGGGAAGTCCCTTGGTTTTAACTTAAAAAAAAAATGTTCATGGTTTATTACATGATAACTCGGGTTCCCTTGTGGCTCGGCTGGTAAAGAATCCGCCTGCAATGCGGGAAATCTGAGTTCGATCCCTGGATTGGGAAGATCCCCTGGAGAAGGGAAAGGCTACCCACTCCAGTATTCTGGCCTGGAGAATTCCACAGATTGTATAGTCCATGGGGTCACAAAGAGTCGGACATGACTGAATGACTTTCACTTCACTTCATTGAATATAATTTCCTGTGCTATACAGTGGGAACTTACTGCTTTGCCACAGGCTTAATTCCTATTTTTTCTCTTAGCAACTTTGCATACCTTCTTCTCTCTCCTTCCATGATCTACCCATTCCTGGTCTTCCTCTTCCTTTTCTGGAGAGAGATGTGTGACCTCGGGCGAGTTACGTAACTTCTCTGTGCCTCGGTTTCTTCATCTGTGAAGTGAGACTGCTAACCATTTTGACCTCAGGGTTGTTGTAACAATTCAGTGAGTTAGAAGTGTGCCTCGCACGCGGTAATCATTAGGGAAGTATTTAATGGTGAGAGAGGAGTAGGAGGGCTGAGGGCAAAATGTTTCCTCGTGAAAAGTACTTTAAAAGATAAAAAAGATTGAGGAAGAAAAAATTAAATTAAATTAAAAAGCTTGCCCTGATATAGAATTTTAGGGGAAAAAACATCAGAAATTATTTCAAAAAAATCCACAATATTACTCAACCATAAAAGATAATGAAATAACGTTATTTACAGCAACATGGATGGACAGAGAGGATCATACTAAGTGAAGTAAGCCAAAGACAATGTCATATGATATCGCTTATACGTGGAATCAAAAAGAAAACAAACAAAACCCCAAACAAATGAACTTATTGACAAAACAGAAAGAGACAAAACAAACCTGTGGTTACCAAAGGGAAAGGGGGAGAGATAACTTAGAAGTTTGTTATTAGTATATACACACTGCTGCTGCTGCTGCAAAGTCACTTCATATACACACTACAATATATAAAATAGATAACCAACAGGGACCTACTGTATTGAACAGGGAACTGTACTCAGTATTTTATAACAATCTTTAAGGGGACAGAATCTGAAAAATATGTATCAAGTCACTTTGCTGTACACATGAAATTTACACGAATTATAAATCAGCTACACTTCAATAATAATAAAAAGGAAATCACAAAACTCCTTTACAACACAAAGCGTAGAAAATGGTTCACCGTCATTAAGAATCTGCATTAAGCTTTTTATGGCTTTTAAAACAATGCATCAAAAGACAAAGCAGTTTTTAGGGGCAAGTGTCAAATATTCGTTAAAAGTATGAACTTCAGAGCAGAGCTGCCAGGGTCCAAATAGCTGTGACGCCAGACGTGGGCAGTTATATAACCTCTCTGTGACTCAGTTTCCACATTCGTAAAACGGGTTGCTGTTAGAACCTGCGAGCATCTTTGGGGCATTCACCGAATTTATCTGTGTATCTGGGCCGGCAGCACCAGCTCGGATAGGCCTGTTCCTTAGAACTACAAGCCCGGCAAATTTTCACTACGGGCCTGGGTGACTTTCCCAGACATGTAAACAATGTTTCACAAATCCTTTAGCGAACTTATACAGAGGAAGTCTTTATAAGTAAGATCCATAACAGGTCAAAACTCAGCTGCAGGAAATCGTTCTCATCCTCGCCTCCAGATCTCCGGGAACAGAGAGTAATAACAAACGTCAAAATCCGGACAACTCTCCCTTCTGCCGGTCAGTTCCGTCAGCCTCGCGTCGTTTACCAGAGGAGGCTGGCTTTCCTTCTTAAAGGGGCCTCTCCTAGTTTTGACTTCTCTTTCCTAAGAGGGCCTCCCCCACATCCTCCACTTAGCGTCTCTCAGGAAAGGGTCCCTCCCTCCCAGTCGGGATGTTAAATCCTGCAGTAATTACTAATAAATAAAACCACCCTTCATTGGATCCGGGTATCTCTTGGTCATTGAGTAGGTGAAGCAGCTCTTTCCTAACGCGTTCCCACTCCCCAATACCATTGTGGGATGCAAGGAGCGCAGATGGGGGGTCCATGGCCTCTACAGCCTAGTCAAGAGTTTTCCTAGGGGCAGTTGCTTCGAGATATGAGATAATTGGGGAGAGTTCTTAGAATTTAATATTTTTGTTTACCCTGTATGTCTTTGAATAGGTGCTACAAGTTGCTAACTTTCAGTTCAGTTCAGTTCAGTTCAGTCGCTCAGTCGTGTCCGACTCTGCCACCCTATGAATCAGCAGTACGCCAGGCCTCCCTGTCCATCACCAACTCCCGGAGTTCACTCAGACTCACGTCCATCGAGTCAGTGATGCCATCCAGCCATCTAAGCCTCTGTCATCCCCTTCTCCTCCTGCCCCCAATCCCTCCCAGCATCAGAGTCTTTTCCAATGAGTCAACTCTTCTCATGAGGTGGCCAAAGTACTGGAGTTTCAGCTTTAGCATCATTCTTTCCAAAGAAATCCGAGGTCCAACGTGATCTGCCTTCCACGCTCCTCGCTCCTTCCCTCCACAGACATCTGCAGTTAGGAGTTTGTTTTTGCTTTCAAAGATATTCTGCGTGTTTAACAAGCAGAAGGTTGTATTTTCTCACGCACCTTAAATTATTATACACTCTGCTTCCATTATTGCCTTTTTCCCTTAACTGAACTCATAGCTCATTTCGTGTCAGTTCATGTATTACTTCCTCATTTTGTTTATGTCCCACTATGGGCCACTCCGTGAGTGCTATTTCGCTTCGGTAATGTCCGACTCTTTGCGACCCCATGGACTGTAGCCCACCAGGCTCCTCTGTCCATGGGATTCTCCAGGCGAGAACACTTCAGTGGGTTACCATTCCTTCTCCAGGGGATCTTCCCCACCTAGGGATTGAACCCGAGCCTCTTAGGTGTCTGGCATTGGGGGGCAGGTTCTTCACCACTAGCGCCACCTGGGAAGCCCACTACGGGCCAGACCACAGCTTATTTGAGTCCCCTAGGTTATCTGAGTCCCTTATCCATGGGCAGCTCGGTTGTTTCCGGGTTTGTTTTTCCTTAGGCGTTTTTATGGTAACAAAAACAATGCTCCCTACGCCCTTGGTTAGCATTTATCAAGAAGCCAGCGGAAGGCTCAAACTTGCCGGCCCCCGCTGCCCGCACCCGCCCAGGGCACTCCAGTCTCCAGAGTCCCGATGCTTCAGCGGCGCGTCCAGCGCGGCTTCTGCCTGGCTGAAGCTGTCAGGCGCCCGCAGGGGCCCTCTGGAGCCCCGCCCCGCAGCCGGCAGTCGGGCCGATTCAAATCCAGCCAATAGCAGTGTGTAAACAAACCCCGACCCCGCCCCACGGTGAATAACTCCCCCGGCCGGCGCGAAACCTATTTAACTTGGCGGAGAATGGGGGCGGGACGAATACGTGACCCCGCCCCCATCGTGAGCCAATGGGCGGCTGGGCCCCGCCCCTCGCACTTGCCGCTCTGAGGACCCGAGGTCGGGCTGGGCTTGTATCTGCCTGATTCGCGGCCGCTCGTGGTCTTGGTGTTGCCGGCTAGCCAGCGTCTCTGGGAGCTAGGGCAGCTTTTTCCCGCTGTACGCGGCACGTTTAAAGGGTGCGGTCAGAGGGCGAAGGTCGCTCCAGAGTCAGTGCCCTCCGAGCCCTCCTATTTTTCCCCACCTGGCGGCTAGAATTCGGATCCCTGACGTTGGATTGACCGAGACGTGAAGGGTCCGCAGGGGTGTTCTGGGCAAGGTTTTTTGTTTTGTTCCTTTTTGTTATGGAATCGTTTATACGCCTCCAGAAAAGTGCACAAATCCTAAGCGTGCTGCTCAGCTGAGAACGAAAAACACTCGTGGAAACATCCTCCCAGATCAAAAAGCAACTTGAGTTGACCAAGTTTTAAACTTCGCAGCTGCGGGTGCGAGGGAGGAGCCGCGATGGGCGTTGTTTTGGTTTTCAGAGGCTCAAACCGCTTGTTTTAAAAAAAGAGAAAGAAAAAAGAAAACCACGCCTCTCTGTAGAGAGATGGCAATCAGGCCAGACTCTGGTCAAGCTCCCGCTGGGTAGGAGCTGGCCTGTGGAACGGGTAGGAGGTATAGGCAGTTAGAAATGAAGGGGATTAGGGTCTGGTTGAGAGGGTGGGGTGGAGAACTTGAAATGTGAGGGGGTGGGACAGAAATGCGCTGGTACTGAGCGTGGGGGAGGGGAGCCTTCTGGGCTGGAGTGTTGGGAGAGCCTGCGGGACTTGGACCCGGTGGACTAAAAGTGGAACTAGGCATCCTGGCCACTTGGAGAGGGCAAATTAGTTCTCCAATGTCCTGGACTTTTCCATGGCAAATGAATGTGTGTGTGGGGTGGGATGGGGGATGCGGTTTCCAGCTGTTCTTTTCTGCTGCAAAGTGAAAGTGAAGTGGCTCAGTCGTGTCCAACTTTTTGCGACCCCATGGACAGTAGCCTACTAGACTCTGCGGTCCATGGATTTTCCAGGCAAGAATACTGGAGTGGGCTGTTATTTCCTTCTCCAGGGTATCTTCCTAACCCAGGGATCGAACCCGGGTCTCTTGCATTGCACACAGACGCTTTACCGTCTGAGCCACTACACGAGTAATAATTAAAACAGCCCTTAAATGAGATGATGAGCCCGGAAACCCAAGCTCATGTTGGCTACAGGGATGTAGCATATTTGCTGAGAAAAGTTGGGTGCATCTTCTCCAGTCCTAATTTTTTACATCTGAATGCTGTTTTGTCCCTGTCCCATAAGAGCTTCTGCATGTCTTGTATCCATTTCATCCTCCCGGTGGTCTTCATAAAGTCTGGACTCTGGGAACAGACAGAGCTGGGTATAAATCCCCAGCTGTGTGACCTTGGTCCGGTTTCTTACCCTTTCTGGTTTCTCATTCACACACAAAAAATGAGAATTGAGGTTTAATTCTCTGGCTCAGGGGCTTGTCATTACAGTTGTGTTAACCATGTGTTTGGGAGAGATACACAGATGTGTGTAATGCATCAAAAAAATGAGATGGATTTGATGAAGGGATAGAGGCACAGATGTGTGACACAGCAAGGAGAGGAACGTGCTGATTGTTGAACGTGCTCATGGAGGGTGTTTTGGTGTCGCTGTTCTATTTCTTCAACTTTTCCATGTTTGAAAATGTTCATTAGAAAATGTTGGGGGAGGTGAATTCTGGTGTGACTCTACAGTCCCATTGTACAGATGAGAACATGGAGGAGCTGCAGAAGTGACTTGCCCCAGGTCCATCTGGTGACTCAGAGACAAATAGAACACCCAGGTGCACTGAATAAGTCCTTCCCCTGGCTGGGCATCCCTGGGCCAAGTTGCTGAACCTCTCTGGGTCTCATTGCCAACTCCATTCTGAATCTGTAACTCCCAACTTGCATCTGAGCTGCAAAGTGAAGGTAGGTGTCACTCCCCCCAAAGGATAGCAGGTCTCTTTCCATTTGGGCCCATGTTGACCCCTCCTCTGGCCTTGGACGTTCGACCTCTCAGGGCTTTGCCAGCCACGGCTAGACTGGGGGTTTCTTTCATACCCATGCGTATTCCTGGCCACTTGGTCCTAAGAGAATGCCTGTAGAAGAGTGGGCAGTATCTCATGGTTTCGTAGATCTTTCTGGAGCACTTACTAAGTGCCAGGTACTGTACTGGGGTGTGTGTGTTGGGGGGTGGAGGGGTCGTGGTGGTTACCACAGTGCACCAAAGAAGCCTGGAACCTGAGGGCAGGGGAAACTGAGGCTAAGCAACTTATTTGCTCATCATCAGACTGCGTACTGGGGCAGGAACCAGGGTGCTCTTGGTCACAACTATATTGCTGGCAGACTAGATACTCGTAAACAATACTTCCTGTATGAATGAATAAACTTGGATAGTCACCCCCGCAATGCCTCCTGTCTCATAACTTTGAACCCCAGTCAATTCCCAAGTTCCGAGTCCCCCGGGATTGGCATCTCTGAGACATCAGTGCCACCCAGCTCAGATCAGGCCCGGCTTGCTGGCTCTGTGACCCTGGGCAAAACACTTTCCCTCTCTGAGCCAATTTAGTTTTCTACACTGCAAGGGGGGAGGCCTGGTGTGCTGCACTTCATGGGGTCACAAAGAGTCAGACACAGCTTCTAGACTGAACAGCAAGGTGGGAATCACTAAAGACCTCCAGGTGGGGGTCCCTGGAGGTCTCTTTTCTGGTGAAGAGTGGAAAAACAGCACATACATGAATACTCAAGGCGTAGCTCCCTAGGCTCAATCTTAGCAGATGAAAGGCAAACTCCACAAAAATAATGTCCGTGTATACTGCTGTTCCTGGAAGGGTCACATACCTCCACGGACTGTGGATGACCACTGTATAAAACTTATAGATTGACTACTGTCATATTTGGGGCAACACATGTGCTCACATCTGGAACGGATAAAATTTCCTTTTTGCTATAATAATAACAGCACTTATCTGCACTTCCTGTCACGGGCTGCTCTCCATGAGAACATTCTCTCCTAATGACCCTATGAAATGAGGCCTGTTATTGATTTCCCCTTAGAAATGGAGGCACGGAGAGGTGAAGTAGTTTGCCCAAGGTCACACAGCAAAGGAAGTGGGAGGATGTGAATCAAGGGCTCACTGGTTGGCGTCAGGGCCCTGGACCTCCGTGGTCTCTTCAATAATATGCATAGTACCACCAAGATCCCAGGATCAATTCTAAAGCTTAAAACACAAAGCTTAAAACAATCACTCGTTTATTCAACACACATTATTGAGTCGCTTCAGTATGCACGTGGCTTTTCCAGGGCACCGGGGAAGCGGAAGGTAACAGACCAAAGTGTAGGTGCCGTTGGCCTGTGCGCCCCGGGAGGGTAGCTCCGAGCTGTCTCGGTGCTCAATGGGTCCCGAGCACGGCGCAGGGCACACTGCAGGCGCTCTGCAAGTGTTCCCTGAAGGAATGCGCGAATCGAAGTGTCACGCCCGCAAGGCGTACACGGCCCGGCGAGGCGGAAACAGACCCAACACCACCGAGGCGTCCCGGGGCTTCTGGGAATCCCATCTGCGCGGCCCGCGAGGCCTCGAGGAGGCGGTAAGACAGGTCGGACCCGCGTCCCCGGTGCCGTCCCCGGTGCCCTCCCCGGGGCCGTAGCAGGTCAAAATTTTGGCCGACTGAGGTGAGTGAGCAAGCCGCGTTCGGGGTCCCGGCGAGGAGCCCCAGCACATCCTCTGCCCCCGCGCCTTCCACCCTTTTAACTCCGACTCCCGGCTCCTTCGCGATTCCACCTACGGGGCCTCCCATATCCTCCATCCT
>NW_011494885.1:3714462-3714601 GCF_000754665.1 Bison bison bison
TACCCGCCACCCTCGTCTCCCGCTACCTTTTCGAACCATCGGCGTTGCCCCTGCTCGCGTCCTCCCGCCCGGCGACCGTTCCCCGAGTCGGGGCGCCCCCTCCCCAGCCGGCCCAGCCGAGCCCGAGGTCCGGGAGCGC
>NW_011494885.1:3715683-3716242 GCF_000754665.1 Bison bison bison
CCTCCCCTCGCTCCGCTCCCCGCCTTTCGGAGAAGAAGAGGGCCGTGGGGGAGCGGATGGTGGTTTCCCGGCCGGAGCCGGCGAGCCTTCATCTCCCTCCTCTTCGCCCCGTGCCCTGCGCCCCCTCCTCAAATCACTCCCGGGGGTCCGGGGAGAAACGGGGCCTCTGGCAAGCTGAGTGGGGGGGATGGATGCGGAAGGAGGCCACTGGGTCTCCCCCTTCCCACCGCCCCTAAACAATGAAAGGAGTTGACTTGGTCCCCCACCCCCCAGCAGTGAAAGGAGTTGACCCCCTCCCCCGCTAGCTGGCGGGTCCCGGAGGGGGCCGTTACGGGGAGGCGGGTGGGGGGAGAGGAGGGAAGTGAGCCTTACCCCTGTCACCTCCCGAGATTTGGGGCGGCCCCCCATCTCCACCCCCTCGGCCGGGGAATGGGAGGCACCAGGCCCAGCCTGGGCACCGCGCTCGGGTGGTGACCTTTAGACAAAGGCAACCTTTTCCCTGGGGTGAGCCCGGCCGAGCCGGGCCCGAGGCCTCCCCGGGCCCCTGCGGAGGGCGGCC
>NW_011494885.1:3716465-3716888 GCF_000754665.1 Bison bison bison
GGTGAGTTACACACTGGCCACAACCCAAGGAGGAAGTTTGGGGGGGGGGGGTGTCACTTATATAATTCCCATTTTGCAGACAGGCTAATGGAGGCTCACAGCAGTTGAGTGACTCGCCCAGGGTCACACGGCCCCAATCTGTAACCATCTCAAGTTTTCCCAGCTCAGCTCAAAACTGTTAGGTCTGCCTGTACCTGCCTTTGGCATTTTCGTCCCTTTGACTTCAGCTGGGTCTCAAATGTAGATGAGACCAGGAAGGAGTTGCCAAAATTTTTTTCCCCCACCGAGTATGGGTAAGGGGTCAGCTGGGCTGAGGGCAAGGTGCTTTCACCTGTGGCCCAAGCAGAGCGTTTACCTGCAGGAGCTGAGGGTTGAAGATGTGGGGGTCAGGAGAAGGGGGGCCCCAGGCCTTGCTGTGTGGGG
>NW_011494885.1:3716988-3717339 GCF_000754665.1 Bison bison bison
TGGAGCCTAGGCGGCTCCTTCCTCTCCGCACCCCTTTGTTTTGCTTTGTGGTTCTGAGCAGCTGAACTTCCCGGGAGGTGGGGTCAGAGGCCGCTGTGTCAGCGCTCCCCGGGAGGCCGGGGTGACAGGTCCCAGCGCTCCGGTGTGCCCGGACTTCTGCCGGCCAGGCGGCCCCTTTTGTCACACCCCGCCGGTAGTGTAACCATCGCGGGGGGATGTGTCTGCTTTCCCCTCACACCTCCTTTCGCCGGCTGCTCCTCAAGGAAACAGTTTTTCGGAACACCCCAGACTTCACGGCCTGAGATTTCTGATAAGCGCTCCCCCAACTTGGGATGGGGGTTGGGCGGGGGG
>NW_011494885.1:3717439-3752581 GCF_000754665.1 Bison bison bison
GGGGCTTGGGGTGGGTGGGCACTTGGCGGTTGGGCCCCTCTGTCATCCTCTTCCTGCACCTGAGCTGGCTCTTGGCCCAGCTGGCTGCTCCTCAGCCTTGCTGGTAGGGACGCTGAACTACTCGGGACCTTCGTGGTCTCTCTGCCCGGTGACCCTGCGTGGTGCCGTGACACAGAGAAGTCCCTTCCCGTTCTCCCCATGGCCCAGGTGGCAGGCTCCTTGTCTCACCCTGTGACCTCAGGCACTGGATTCAACTCACTTGTCCTGTTTCCTCTTGGGCAGATGGGGGGGACCATTAGAGCCTCTTTAACTGACCTCGCAGTGGCTGACAGTTTTATCCACGCGTGTTATTTTTGTTTTCCCCTCACTCTGCCGGAATATGGCTGGCCTGTAGGGGTGGGGAGGAATGTTGGGGGGCTGGGTATTTGAGGGTGACCGGCAAAAGGCGCCCACCCTGGAGGAATTCCCTGTGGTGGATGAGCAGCACCACAGTGTAAATAGTTTCACTTTGGTGGCCCGCTTCCTCCAGCTTTCTTGGACCCTTCCCCTTCAGCACTTACTGGTGCCAAATAAACCCTTGGGCGGGTGGGTGTGTGGCATGAAGGAGAAGAGCTGTGGAGGGCCCAGCCTACTCCGGGAGCGAGGCTGTAGGAGTGATCTCGCCATTTTACAGATGAGGAAACTGCAGTCAGTGGCTGAGAGGGGATTCCAACCCAGACTGCAGGGATGGAGGGGCTGGGGGTGCCGTTGGAGAAGAGCGAACACTTTCAGGGACCCCTTGCAGATACTTTCTTGAGGTGACAAGCATAATAAGCATAATAATTCCTGTGGGGTGGGGGCGGGAGGGGCGGGGCTGTGGGCCTCTCTGGAGTGAGTGCTTCCTGATTTTGGGGGGGTTGGGAGGGAAGTGGGGGAAGCATGAGTAAGGCCCAAGAGTGACAGGCCTATGCCCCGCCCCCTTATTTGCCAACTTCCTTCCCAGAGGCCTCCGGGGCCTTTCCCAACTTTCCCTGGGGATGTGGGGGGGGTCTCCCCGCTCTCCCCTCTGAAAGGGCCCAGGGGTCAGCGCCAAGCCCTGAGAGCCTGGCTGGAGAGGTCCTGGGGTGTGTGTGAGGGTCCTGGCAGGGGGGGTCACCTTTTCACCCCAGGCCC
This sequence comes from Bison bison bison, assembly GCF_000754665.1. Lineage (NCBI taxonomy): Eukaryota > Metazoa > Chordata > Mammalia > Artiodactyla > Bovidae > Bison > Bison bison. The sequence goes on from NW_011494885.1 coordinate 3,718,592, forward strand.
AGCCACCACCAGAGTCGCCCTCCCCACCTCTCCCCCGTGGCTGTCTTGACTCCTGGTCTCAAGAATGCAGAGGGCTGCTGGTGGGGGGAAGTTAATTGGAAACAGGAAAACATGGCATTCCTTTCTAGACGGCCTGGGCTTGGAAAGCAGCGAAGGGTTGCCTTTCTGCCTCTCCCGTCCTGCAGGGGAGAGGGGTGGGGGACATGGTTATCTTGCCTTGATCTCTTTGGGGTCTCTGCCTCACCAGGCTCCCTGACTTTTACTGGAAACAGCAAGTTGCCTGTTTTACATCCATGGTATGAAACACTCTTCCCCGCCAATCACAATCACTTGGGCAGCGCCACCCCCGCCCCCCTTCACTGGTTCATCCCCATGTTTGTCCCCGGCCTTGCACTCTGAAGGCGGAGGGCCTGAGCTGGCTCTCCACTGTATCACTCTTGAGACACGTGGGAAATGTTTGGTTAACTGGTCCCCGAGGATTCCCTCCTCCTTCCTTCCCTAGACCTCTCCCCTGCCTGGGGTACCACCATTAGAGCTCTGTCCCCATCCACTGAAACCTTTGTGTCTCAGCGGCACGCAGGATCCCCCAGCAGGAAAGAGAGAGGGTTTTCTAAGACATCTCTGGCTTGGCAACAATGAGTATTGTGTCCTGAGTTTAAGGATATTCACTGATGCTGGGGATCTGTTGGCAGGAGAAGCTGGAGAGAAGGCCTTTGTGTCTCTAATTGTTCCTAATCAAACTTCCTGAGGGTCTTCTGTGTGCCTGGGCCCCAGGGCCCAGTTATGATATGGGGACCCCGTTCAGGAGGAGGGCAGAGAGAAGAGTTGTCTTCAAGGCTGCTGGAGGACTTGATCCATTCTGTCTGGGTGGTTTGCAAAGGCTCCGGGGAGGAAACACCTTCTTTCTCCCTCTCTTTTTTTCTCCTGAGTGATACCCAGGACAAATTCAAGATGCCAAACATAGCTCCCCTTTCCTCCTCTGGGACATCCCTGGTCTCCAGCTCATCTCTCCAGAGGCGACTCCTCAATCCTGATGTTCTGTGCACATACATTTGTGTACATGTGTATATCTTTAAAAATATGTATTTTACACACGCTGGAACCCTCTGCCCATTGTCCTGCATGTTGCTTGTTTTGCTTCATCTCCCTGGGAGACGTACACAGTACCCAGAGGGTTTCCTCTGGGTTTTTCTTGACTGCGTTGTATTCCTTGGTGTGGGCACGTCCTCCATGACTCAGCATGGATATGGAGGTGTTTCCTGATGTTTCTACCTGCTGAGCAGGAGGACAGACGTCTGCTTGGCGTATCAGGAAACGGGTATGCTGGGAGGATATACTGGAGGCAGGATTGATGGATCAAGAGCCTGTTCTTTGTCATTGAGTCCCATGGAGGAGGCACCTGTGCAGCTGAATCTTGAAGGAAGTCATTCCCTCTCCTGTTCAAGTCATCCCGCCAGTCCGCCCCATTGTCTTTGCTTCTTATGACCTCCTTGCCCCCTCCTTCCTGCCTGTAACCTGCACCCACCCCAGGTGGGCATGCATGGTGTGGAGATCAAGGACTTGGATGCTGTTGGTTCAAATCCAGGTTCTGCCACTTACTGGTTGAATGGCTGCAGGCTGGGGGCTTGCTGACTCTGGGCCTCAGTTTTCCCTTCTGTTAAATGGGCCAGTCTCAGTACCTATCTTTGGAAACTTTGTTACGAGGATTAAATAGTATCTACCAAACTCATAGGTACCCTAGTCTAGGCTGTCCATGGCAGTGTCATCTGTCATTCGGTGGCAGTCCTATCACCTGGGGGCAGGAATCCCTTAATCCTGGGCTGTGAACCCCCTTACTGACAGGCAGGGGAGGTGACTTTTGCACTTACCTACAGTGTGACCTTGGGCAAGTGATACTTCCTCGGGTCTTGGTTTCCTTGTCTGTGAAATGGGCTTGTAACATCTCCCCGGCAGGTGGGCTTATAAGGGCAGGAGGAGGCAGTGGGCGGGCGGGCGGGCCGGGCAGGCAGTTGATGTTTGGGAATCAGCATCTGATGTTGATGTTTTCGCTATGATTACTTTTCTCCCATGGGCCCCATGCTGACTTCCCTGCTCTGAAAGCTTTCCATTGTCTTCCCAAAAGGCACATAGGGAAGGTTGTTAGCATTCTATACTGCTTGGCTGCGGAGGGCACAGGGCAGGCTGCTCTGGCATGAGGCAAGGCTGCGTGGCCCTGGGGACGGACGGGGCCGCCCCGCTCGGGGCCTCAATCTCCTCACCTGGAAGAGTGGCTGTGACGAGAGACCCAGCTTTGTGCTCACGGTTCTTGAGTGCTTCACACTGTGCCTGGCGTATCGTGGTTGTGATGGTGATGATGATGGTAATAGTGGTGATGGTGGTGGCGATGGTGGTGGCGATGGTGGTGGTGATGGAGAGAAGCACCAAAGTTTCCTGTGGAATTAGATACCAAGTCCTTGCCTCCTTCCCCTAAAACCCTGGGCAGTCAGCATTGGCCATTTTAATTGAAAAGAAGAATCCAAGGGAATCAAATGCCCCTTTGGGCCTCAGTTTCCTCATCTCTGACAAAACTCGTGGGGTCACTGTGAGGCTTAAATGAGTGAAGATGTAGGAGAGCTTTTAAGACACCCTGGCTTGCAGGAGTGCACAGGGAAGGTTCGCTTTGCTTGTTGTTATTTTAACTTTTTATCATGGAAATTTTAAAGCACCCACCAAGAGTTGAGAGAATAGAATAATCAACCCCTGTGTATCCGTCTCCAGCTTCGCCAATTTTCTCCTGATCCTCCCTCCTCATTTCTGCCCTTTCCTTTCCCTTTTCTGCTAAAGTACGTTTAAGCAAATTCCAAACACTGTATCAGTTCAACTGTAACATTAACGTTGTTAATGGTATTATTTTTGGCATCCAGAATCGACTTCATCACGTCTGGGATCTGTCCTATCCTGTGAGGGAAGAGACATGGAGCCCATTTCACAGGTGGGGGCAATCAAGGCTGCAGGCAGTAAGCTATAGTCAGGTTGTCCCATCCTGTCTTGGCCACCCCAGGCTTTGCACGCTGGTAGCTGTTTCAAATCACACAGGCCCGGGGATTTATGCCTGGATGTGTATTGTGTGGGTTGGGGGTTCTGATATTCTGTGCAGAAATCACAGAGAAGGTGGGCTGTTGACAGCGGGAGGGATAGATGGCAGTGAGGGCTTTGAATCCTCTTTCTGCCCCTCCTGACTTTGTGACTTGGAGGCAAGTTACTGTCCTCCTCTCATTCCAGATTAGAGAACCAGAAGTACAGGAATAATAACTGATGCTTCTTTTGAGAGCTTTTGCATTTGTTAAATAAGGTCCCGTGTGGAAAAGTGTTTTGCAAGTGCCTGGCTCTCAGTAAGCGCTTGGCAGGTCATCATAGTCACTGTCGTGATTACTTCCAGGTGTGCCCCAAGGGGACTGTAACCAAAGCCTCCTTCCAGGGTTCAGAGGTCAGAGAAAGGGTCCGTGTCTCTGGAATCTCCCAGCCAGGCCCAGTTGCCTTTCTCCCCTCCTCTTGCTCACTCCATCTAATTCTCCTTCGAAGTGTTCCTTGTCCTTGCAGGGGCGAAAGGGTTGCTGACTTCTAGTGACCCCCACCCCACCCTCTGTGTCCCGTAGGTCCCAGCCTGGCAGCCTTGGGAGCGGAATGAAGGAGTAATGTCTGGCTATGGCTGTGGGACCCTTGTTAATGACCCCTGGGGCCCTGGAGGGAGCCCCAGTGGCCTCCGCAACCTGTTCCCCCAGGACACCTGCAGATCGAGGGTCCCTGGGTCCCCTTTTTCCAGAGGAGGCATGCTGTCCTGCCTCTCGTTCACCGTGTGGTGCTGGGCAGGCTGACGCCCACAGTACCGACCTCATGGGACGCTTGTGACAGTTGGCTGGACTGTGTAACCTCCCTCCTGTCCTTCAAGGAGGCGCCTCTCCCATCCTCAGACACTCAGCCCCCCAGGCAAGGTGGGTGGATCCCTGGAAGAATTCTCAGCTCTTTACCCAGTCGGCCGGGCTCCCCTCGTCCTGGCAAGCTCTTGCCACACTGGCTTCATTCCTTTCCCCGGAACCTGCGCAGTGACCCCCTGGTTCTGTGGATGTGTGTATTCTTTCACAGAAAGGTGTATATTTCCCTCTCACCCTTTCACCGGATGTAATTGACATACACAACAAAACGCACAGAGATGACCAATGCTTCTCCCCAAGTCTTGCCAAACGGTAGCCACCTGTGTAATCCACACCCTGTCAAGACCCAGAGTGTTTGCATCGCAGCCAGAAAGTTCCCTTGTGCCCCTTCCTAGTCAACGCCCCCTCCCAGAGCATCAGAGCCACTGGCCTGCTGCTCCCTCATGTCAGGCCTTGCAGATCTACCTGCCTTGCCTCTTCTCGAATCCCACAGGCTCTCGCAGACCCGCCTGGTCCTTTGGGTTGAGCATCTCAGCATCACTGTCTTGAGATTAGGCCGTGTAGTCGTGGTCTCAGGACGGCCTGCCTGGTTTTCACCCAGCAGGAGTCCTTGGGAAGGTTTTACCTCCTTTTTCTCCAGAGAGAGAGATCTTCCCGCTCCCCACCCCCATGGAATCTCATCATTCAAGAGCCCCTCGCCTGGGTGCCTTCCCCAGCCTCAGCCCCCAGCCTGGGGGTGCTGTCTCTGCTCACTGCACCACCCATCGTAGCTCTGTTGGGATGTAGATGTCCTGTGAGCGTCCCTTCAGGCCTGGCTTTCTCATTCAACTCTAAACTATAGAAGGAAAGAAACAGCGTGCCCGTGTTCCCAGCTGCTGGCGTGCAGTAGGCATTTCGGAGATGTTTGTTGACTGACTGAAGGATGGACATGTCACAGGGGTGAAGAAAGCCGAGCAGAGAGCCTGTATTTGGAGTCACCATTCTAGTTCTTAAAAAGTGTGACCCATTTGCTTCCAAAGCACCAGTGGTGTTTGTTAACAGTGCCAATCCCGGGCTCCCACTTGGAACGGATCTCCTGAGAGTCATGGTGGGTGGGGCCTGGCCAACTCAGCCACCTGCATCACTGCCCTGGACCCATCCCCTTAGCACTGTTATCACGCCCTACCCCTGAGTGCCCCTTCCTTGGCTCAGGATGCCCAGCCCTCAAAGCTGCAGGGCTCCGGACAGGAAGCTACTGGTCTCCCAGCTGCTCATGACCCTTGCTCCATAGGTGCTGTTACATCGTACCCTGGCTGCCTTCCCGGTGCCCAGTAGGCGCTCCCTATCTACAGAGAGGGAGTGAATCAGGGCCCGTGGGGCAGGTCAGGACAGGAGCCTGGCCCCTGCTCAATGGAAAGACTGAGATGGGGGGTGGTGGGGGAGTTCTCAAGTGCTGTCCCCCTGAGTTTAGTCACAGACTGCAAACCAGCCATTCTGTGTCTGTCAAATCTTCTTAGCTGTCGCTTGTAAGCTGCATCTCCTTTTATAGACGGATACAGACTCAGGTCTCGAAGTTGGTAACAGTTTTGGGAAAATCTCTCCTCCATTCTGGCCTTCAGGTTTGTGCAACCCTTCGGGCTGCCCTGGTGGCTCAGATGGTCTCCTGCCTGCATTGCAGGAGACCCCGGTTCCATCTCTGGGTCAGCAGGATCCCCTGGAGAAGGGAATGTCTACTCATTCCAGTATTCTTGCCTGGAGAATTCCACGGACAGAGGAGCCTGGTGGGCTGTAGTCCATGGGATCGCAAAGAGTCAGACATGTCTGAGTGACTCACACTTTCGCTTTTCTGAATGCCTACAGTTTGCCCCCTACATCTCAAAACTGCTTCATGAAGTGTTGTTTCTCTTTGTCAGATTTCTGTCTAGCCAGACAAGCAGAATTCCCTAACGTCTGCCCAGCTCTTCTCCCTCTGTCCCCCTTCCACAGTCCTGCTTTTTTTTTTTTTTGAGATCATTAAGGAGCAGGGCACTGCGTCTCCATTTGTCACAGGGACACCGAGCCCATTTCTGGGCCAAACTCTGTAGCAGGAGTTGTTGTTTATGAAGTATGTTAATGAAGTTTATGAAGTTGAAGTTTATGAAGTTGTTTATGAAGTCCGACTCTTTGCAACCCCATGGACTGTAGCCCACCAGGCTCCTCTGTCCGTGGGATTTCCCCAGCAAGAATAATGGAGTGGGTTGCCATTTTCTTCTCCAGGGGGTCTTCCCAACCTAGGGATCAAACCTGAGTCTCCTGCATTAGCAGGTGAGTTCTTTACCACTGAGCCACCTGGGAAGGCCCTGTAGAAGAGGAAGATTTATCTAAGGGAGTTCCTAACATAAGCCTTCTTTATGCAAACAGACAATAAAAAAAAAATATATATATATATATATACATGTACATTTCCACATGTTCTATATCATTGTAGTTTGTATAATAGCTTAATAGTAAATGTAAATTTAGCACTATGATGAGCATATAATAAATGTATATGTTATATACAGATATCTGCAGGTATAGATTTATAAGTCTGTATAAAATCCCCTTTTATTCCCATCCCCTTCCCTGGCCCTCTGCCCTGGCAGATCGTTCAGTGCCCTGGCAGACTGTTCGCTCTGTGTGGTGGATTTTTGCTTTCTCCAGAGGCTCCTGCTGTATTTCTTCTTCTGTGTCTTTTTCGCCCAGCACCCCACTTTCAGGCCGCGCCCCGTGTTGCCACTAGTCCATCTCGCCTCCTCCTTCTTCCTGCTGTGGGACTCCTTCGGTTGTAGGTATCAGAGGTGAAATGTCTCTTCCAAGGTCAACACTGCTAGCTGCTGGTGGAGCAAGGATTCGAATCCAGGTGCTTCCTGCTGGTTAATTCAGACCTGCACAGCAGGCCTCTCCTGTCCCTGGTCTCAGAGCTCTACCCTCAGGGACTGGGAGGGGAGTAAGCCCCAAACACACCCATCCTCCCAGCTAGGTGAGATCTGTATCTCGGGAGTGTCTCCTGGGCTGGCCTGGAGGAGGCATGGCTGCTGGGCTATGTTGATGCATCAGGTCAGGCTTCCTGGAGGAGAGGGGCTTCAGGGATGGAGGGTTGGGAGGGGGCTTTGGGCTGCAGCCCATTTCTAGCAGAGGACCCTGGGATGCTTTGCATAAAACTAACAGGGAAAGAGGGCCTAGGACACTGGGACTGAGATCTGGGATGCCCAGATTTTGTTGATGGGAGATAAGAGAAAGAGGGTTTCCAGGATGATCCAAGGTCATTGGCTTGAGCGACTGAGTGGATGCAGGTACCCTTTCGTGGGACGCTGTAGCGGTGTCTGTGGTTTGGGGAGCACAAACTCCAGAGAAGAAAACTCCAGCGCCCTCTTGGCTGGTGGAAAGGTGCAGACGGGAGGAATGAAGGAACTGGAGGAGTCGTGAGTGAGAGACGGTGACCCAGAGTGATCACTCGAGCCCCAGGGATGGGGACAGTTCCTCCTGGAGAGGACAGGAGAGGTGGGAGCTTCTTTGGCCAAAACTGAGAGAGAGGGAGGAGCCTGGGTTTGATAGGCGGGGAGGGGCCTGAGGCAGACTGGAATATGGTGAGGAGTCAAGAAAGAAGGGTGGCTTCAGGGATAGAGGGATGGATGAATGGAAGATGGCTGAATGGATAGGTGGATAAATAGACAAATGGATGGAAGGAAGGCAGGCAGATGGAGCTCTTGGCAGCCTGAGATTGAAAATCTGTATCTATATCTGCTATCCTCTATGGCTCCCTAGTGTTCTCAGGTGAAAATCTAGCCCTCCCGTCCTCTTACGAAGCCCAGTAGCCTGGCCTGGGCTTATCTCCTTGACCTCATCTCCTGCCTTTTCACCTGGCTTTCTTCAGGCACCCAGCTGGTTCCTGCCCCCTCCCACCTTTGCTCTTGCCTCTCCTTGCCCTCCTCTTCACCCACTCCTTCCTGTCTCTGGGCTCCTCGTCCTATCCTCCAGGCCTCAGTTTAAATACTCTCTCCTCCAGGAAGCCTTCCTTGATGACCCTGTCCAACTTCATCTACATCACTTTGTTTATTTCCTTGTCAGGATTCGTCCCTCGGACCTGACTGGGAATAAGTCCAGACTCAGTATTCACTGCATGAAAGAGGGGACAGGCTTAGAGACAGAGATTCCTAGGATTGGCACAGGCTTAGAGAAAAAGAGAGAAGGAAGATTCTAGAAGAGGCAGGACGGGGTGGTGCTGGTTGGGCTCAAGAGTGAGGTTTCCTCATAGGTCAGGAGATGAGGAGGAGAGGGGAGTGAAGGCATAAGAAAGGTGTTTGTGTAGTTGGGAAGGAGTTCAGGAGGCCAGTGCGGACCTGCTTGGACACGGGAGGAGAAGGTTGCGGGGAAGCTGGTGGTATTGCCAGCCGCTAGGAGGGAGGGAGCTTTGGCAGTCCTGCCGCAGCTGGGAGAAGGCAGCCGCCTCTTATCTTTAGAGGTCTTAAGAGCACGTGCTGAAGCTAAGTCACTTCAGTTGTGTCTTACTGCGATCCCACGGACTGTAGCTCGACAGGCTTCTCTGTCTGTGGGATTCTCCAGGCAAGAAGATTGGAGTGGGTTGCCATGCCCTCCTCCAGGGGATCTTCCCAACCCAGGGATCGAAGCTGTGTCTATTATGTCTCCTGCATTGGCAGGCGGTTCTTTTCAATAGCGCCACCTGGGAAGCCCTGAAGTGAAGCTGTTTCTGCCGATTAAGAGCAGGTGGTGGTCCTTAGTTTGAGGATTCTTTGGCGAACCTGTTCGGAGGCCACTGATCTTTCCCCCCAGAGAAATGCATGCTTGACTCTACATCCCAACCTTTGGTGGAGGATTTCGGAGTGGGGGAGGGTGGATCCAGTTACCATAGCAACACTAATACTAACAGCTCACTCGATGCTGAGCACTGGTCTAGGGTCTTCACAAGACCTGACTCCGTTACACACGTGGAGACTTAGGAGGTAGGTGCAATGGGCAACCCCCATTGTACAGAAAGGTTGAGGGTGGGAGAAGATGGGGGCAACTGGATGAAATGATAAGATGGCATCACTGACTCAATGGACATGAGTTTGAGCAAGTTTCGGGAGATAGCGATGGATGGGGAAACCTGGTGTGCTGCAGTCCACAGGGTCGCAAAGAGCAACTGAACAACAGTTACAAGTTGTACAGATGAGGAGACTGAGGCCCTGGGAGGTTAAGTGACTTGCCTGGAGTCACACAGCTGCTGAAGAGTAGAGGGGATTCCCGCCCACCCCTCCCCCCAACTCTGCCTCCCAGACTGCCCAGTCTGGCCCCACAGCCCAGGCTTTTAGCCATAAAGCCTCACTGCCTGCTTGTTACAGGGGCCAGGACCAAAGCCCACAATCCAGAAGCTGCCCTTCCCCCTTCCTACTATTGCCCTGGGATCTGGCTCGGTCGGCGAGGGCGGGGAAGTCTCGGCTCAGCAGGAGGCCTCCCTCCCTGCTCTTTCTCTCTCTCCACTCCTTGGTGTCTTCATTAACCTAACCTTGAGCTTCCTGCAGGCAACTGAAGTGTTGGTGAGTTTGTGGGATGTGTTTGTGTGTTTGTGATGGAGCCGGGTGGGTGACTGAGTGTGAGTCAGCGAGGCCTGCCCGAAGGGGTCAGGACACCGGAAGGCAGATCTGGCTGGGCGCAGGGGCTCCTCCACCCGGCTCAGCCTTAGTTTCCCTGTCAGCAAGAAGGGCCTGATGCCAGCCTCGAGGAGGTTTCATAGATGATGTCACATGTCAGCAGGCGTGCTGTAAATTTATGGCAGTAACTGGCTTCAGTGGTGTTTCAACATTCAGAATATTTCAGAGCCGAGAGCAGGCTAGATGAGGTAGAACAGCTCCCAACCGGGCAGGGCAGCTCTCCTTCCCCAAAAAGGCTAAAGATTTTTGCAGCAAATACTATTTCTGATGCTAATATTGGGTGGGCCAAAAAAGTTCGTTCGGGTTTCTCCAGAACAGCTTACGGAAAAACCTGAAGGAACTTCACCCAGTGTATCTGTGACTGTTTGTACTAAGCGGGATATGGAAGGATGGTCATGGCAGGTCAACTTTTGCCTTCCCCCCACCCCTCAATGAGAGTAAAGTGGTGGGTGGGGGAAAGGAGTTGGTTCTTAGAGATTTTTGAAGTCGGAATTGCAGAAAGGGGGTTGTAGACAGAAACCATTTACCTGTTGGGATGTCTGTGGAGTTTCATTGAGATAAGGTACCATCCAGGGCCTGACACTCAGTAAGCCCGTTGTGGGTGTTGGTTGCTATTATTACTAACCAGCCTTTAGTCTGTACCTGCTTGGTGCAGACCGGTTGGGCTATGTTGCAGATCAACAGTTTCTCCACCTTGAGCACGAATCCCTTGGGGAACCTGTTCAAGTGCAGGGTCTGTGGCAGCCCTCAGACTCTGCATTTCCGGCCGGCTCCCAGGGGACACTGAGGCTGCCCTTGGTCTGGGGCCACACGTTGAGTAGCAAGGGATAGAGTGGTTTCCGGATGATTTCTGAGTTGCTTCAAGGGTTCTGGCCTGGATACTGAGGCTAAAGTGAAAGTTTGAATTAGTCGCTCAGTTGTATTCAACTCTTTGTGACCCCACAGACTGTAGCCCACCAGGCTCCTATGTCCATGGGATTCTCCAGGAATGTCCATGGGATTCTCTGTAGTGGGTAGCCATTCCCTTCTCCAGGGGATCTTCCCCCGGTCTCCTGACCTGCAGGCAGATTCTTTACCGTCTGAGCCACCAGGGAAGCTAAAGTCAGATTTAACTCTTGGGTTGTTGTTCAGTCTTTGTGACCCCTGGGATTGCAGCGCACCGGGCTTCCCTGTTCCTCCCCACCTCCCGGAGTTTGCTCAAACTCATGTCCACTGAGTTGGTGATGCCATCCAACCATCTCATCCTCTGTCGTCCCCTTCTCCTCCTGCCTTTAGTCTTTCCCTGCATCAAGCTCTTTTCCATTGAGTCGACTCTTCGCATCAGGTGGCGAAAGTATTGGAGCTTCAGCTTCAACATCAGTCCTTCCAATGAGTAGTCAGGGTTGATTTCCTTTAGGATTTAACTCTTTGAAATTAAAAGTGAAAATGTTAGTCACCCAGTCATATCCGACTCTCTGCGACCCTGTGGACTGTATAGCCTGCCAGGCTCCTCCGCCCGTGGGATTTTTCTAAGCAAGAATACTGAAGTGGGTTGCCATTTTCTTCTCCAGGGGATCTTCCAGACCCAGGGATTGAACCTGGGTCTCCTGCATTGCATGTGGATTCTTTACCATCTGACCCACCACTCTTTCAGTTCAGTTCAGTCGCTTAGTCGTGTCCGACTCTTTGAGACCCCATGAATCGCAGCACATCAGGCCTCCCTGTCCATCACCAACTCCCGGAGTTCACTCAGACTCACGTCCATTGAATCAGTGATGCCATCCAGCCATCTCATTCTCTGTCATCCCCTTCTCCTCCTGCCCCCAATCCCTCCCAGCATCAGGGTCTTTTCCAATGAGTCAACTCTTCCCATGAGGTGGCCAGAGTACTGGAGTTTCAGCTTTAGCGTCATTCCTTCCAAAGAACACCCAGGGCTGATCTCCTTTAGAATGGACTGGTTGGATCTCCTTGCAGTCCAAGGGACTCTCAAGAGTCTTCTCCAACACCACAGTTCAAAAGCATCAATTCTTCGGCGCTCAGCTTTCTTCACAGTCCAACTCTCACATCCATACATGACCACAGGAAAAACCATAGCCTTGACTAGACGGACCTTTGTTGGCAAAGTAATGTCTCTGCTTTTGAATATGCTGCCACTCTTTGGGGCTTACCAATTTGAAGGCAGATCTGTATGAATTATTATACAGGGGGAAGAAAGTCATACATAGCACCGTGAAAGTCTTTTCACCGTGCCCTTATCCTGCCCCCTCCAGAGGGCCTTCTGTGCGGAGTTTGGGGTGCATTCACTCTGCCCCTCTATTCTATGAGTACATTCTTCTCCCCTCTTGATTGCATGTTTCATATGAATTATTTTACACCTGGCTTTTTTAACTTGAACAAACATCTTAGAATTATTTCCGTGACAGCAGTCTAGGACTCCATTCTTTTTTTTTTTTCCTATTTGTTCATTTTAATATTTATGTTCTTGGCTACGCCTGGTCTTAGTTGCACCATGTGGGATCTAGTTCCCTAACTAGGGATCAAATGAGGGTCCCCTGCATTGGGAACTCAGAGTCTTAGTCACTGGACCACCAGGAAAGTCCCTCTTTTTTTTTTTTTGTCCCTTTTTAATTGAAGTATGCTGCTGCTGCTGCTAAGTTGCTTCAGTTGTGTCTGACTCTATGCGACCCCATACACGGCAGCCCACCAGGCTCCCCCGTCCCTGGGATTCTCCAGGCAAGAACACTGGAGTGGGCTGCCATTTCCTTCTCCAATGCAGGAAAGTGAAAAGGAAAAGGGAAGTTGCTTCAGTCGTGTCTGACTCTTTGCAACCCCACGGACTGCAGCCTACCAGGCTCCTCCACCCATGGGATTTTCCAGGCAGGAGTACTGGAGTGGGGTGCCATTACCTTCTCCGTTAATTGAAGTATAGTTGATTTATAATGTGTTAGTTTCTGGCGTGTAATAAAGTGATTCAGTTTATACATATATATTTATACACATTCTTTTTCATATTCTTTTCCATCATGGTTTATACAGGCTATTTAGTACAGTTCCCTGTGCTATATGGTAGGACCTTGGTGCTTATCCATTCTGTATATAATAGTTTGCATCTGCTAATCCCAACCTCTCAATCCTTCCCTCTCCCCTGCCCCACTAGAACTCTTTTAGCAAACTAAAAGAGTATTCCATAATTTAACCTCACCTCTACTCAGTGGATTTTTTGTTTTATTTTGGCTACCAGGTTTTACTGTGAGCCTGTATGTATCTTTGAGCTTCCTGGGTGGTTCAGTGGTACAGAATCTGCCTGCCGATGCAGGAGATGCAGGAGACAACAGGTTCCATCTCTGGGTCAGGAAGATCCCCTAGAGGAGGAAATGGCAACCCATTCCAGTAATCTTGCCTGGGGAATCCCATGGACAGAGGAGCCTGGCGGGCTACAGCCCATGGGGTTGCAAAGAGTTGGACACAACTGAGCGACTAAGCGAAAAGAGCGTGAGGTGGCACGGTCTCCTGACTTTTGTTTGCGCCTCCTCACCGGTACCCGAGTGTCGCCTTCAGTGTTTTCGGATATATTCCTGGGGATGGAATCGCTGGGTCGTCTGGTAATTCTCTGTTTAACTTTCAGAGGAGCCACTGTTGCTCGTGGTAGCTGCGCCCTTTCACATTCCCACCAACAGCGCACAGCGTCCCAGCTTCTTCACATCCTTGCCAGCAAGTGTTGTGTGGTCTTTCCCCGACCCCACCCCACACTTAAGTGTTTGAAATCCAGTGTGTATTTTCCACTCAGAACATCTTGTTGGACCAGCTCTGTTTCCAGGGCTAGAAAGTCATGTGAGAGTGGACGGTGCAGGCTTAGACCGTTTGTGTTTGCCCTCGTTACTCATGTGGCTGTACTGAGATCTCGCATCTTGCTGTTGGTTTTCAGTTTATCTCCAATGTCCCATGTTCCTTTTTCCCTCGTTTCCCAACTCCTTTAGTTTGAGCAGTTTGGCATTCCATCTTATCTCCACTAGGAGCTGATGCACGCTGTCTCTCTACTACTCTAGCGTTTCCATTCTGCCTCTTTGACCAGGACTTGGGCTCCCATTCGGAGGGAGATGGGAGCCACAGCAGGCTTTTGACTGGGGAGTGACCCGACCTGACGTTTTTTGTATCTGCGCCTGCAGTGGCTTGTGCAAGAGGGTTTCTACCGGCCAGATTCCTGGAAGAGGACTTGCCGAGGCAAGGGGAAGCGTCCACTGAGGATTAGGGAGGCGGTGCCAAGTGGCATTCCAGAAAGGCCTCACCGTTCTCAGCCCTGGCAGACAGCAGCCAGAATTTACTGAGTGACTGCTCAGTGCCAGGCATGTGCCAGACCCTGGAGTTGCTGTTGAGAATCAAGCCAGGTCCCGCTGCTTAGATAACTCTCATCCTGGAGATGTGGGGCAGCCTCTGGAGTGGCCTCTGAGCTCAGAGGAAGGCAAAGCTTTCAGAGGAACCAAAAAAGGAGAGGCCAGAGGCCGTTCCTAGGTGGTGGAAGGAGGCTTGGCCCAGCCCAGGTGGCATGAGTGTTGGCTGGATCCAGAGGCAGACTCTGTTCGTCTGGAGACTGTGTGTGGGGGTTCCCCCTCCACCTGGGACATGTCAGGGTACAGTTGAGGAGTAAAATAATAATACCTCCCCCTTGGGGCTTGTTTGGGAGGGTTCAGTGGGAGGCAGACAGCACATGGGTCGGGGGTTGACTAATTTATCCCCACTGGGAGGGGATCAACATCAGGAACCGGGCGGCCTGACCCAGGGGCTGGTGTGACCGTGCTCTGGACGTGTTTAGGGCCTATTGCAGATACACTTGGACTTGGAGACCCAAGCTGTCTCCTTCCTTGCGCCAACTGCACCAGGCCTCTGTTTAAAGAGGATAAAAAAACAGATGCTGCTTCCCTGGAGGCTGATAAGGGTCCAGTCAATGAGGTGTTGGCCATGTGGCACTCGGGGCCCCCTGTACCAGTCAGGCTCCATAAAGGTTGTTGTTGTCTAGGCACTTGGTCATGTCCGACTCTTTGCGACCCCCATGGACTGTAGTCCGTCAGGCTCTTCTGTCCATGGGGATCCTCCAGGCAAGAATACTGGAGTGGGTTGTCATCTCTTCCTCCAGGGAATCTTCTCAACCCAGGGATTGAACCTGCAACTCCTTCATTAGCAGGCGGATTCTTTACCACTGAGCCACCGGGGAAGCCCTTCCATAAAGGTTAGCTGCTGTTACTGTTATTGCTGCTGCCATCATTATTAGTTTAACGCTCATACACAACAGCCAGCTCCTTCCAGACCCTTCAGGACTGAGACCCCAGAGAAGTGAGGTCAGTGGCTTGGGGTCAGAAAAACTGTGGAGCAGGGATCTGAAGCCAGGTTTGTCGGACCTGGGCTCAGGGGCTCCGTGCTTCCGGACTCTGGGGAAGCCTCATGCTTAACATAAAGACCCTTCCCTTCTCACAGCAGCACACAGAGCAAGACACGCTCTCAGGGTAACACCACCTCCATCAGTGGTGATAACGGGAGCTCACCTGCGGTGACTCGTCAGGCGCCTGACCTGAAGCCAGGCTATTTATAGTCTGTCTTTGTGCTCTGTGTGAATATTCATATGTTTGGCTGCAGAAATATTAGCGTTTGATTCCCGGTGGCGTCCCACAGCCGGTTGTGGGTGTTCCAACATAGACACGTGCTCATCGCAGCACCTGGCCAAGTCTGTGGAACAATCTGCTGTTCAAAAAACATCTCCCCTCCAGGGTTTTGAACAAAGCCTCAGGGACCTCTAAGCACATGGATTCTGTCACCCGCTGGCCCACCCTGCAGGGTGCCAGTTGCCTGTACAGTGATACCGCTGCTGCTGCTGCTAAGTCGCTTCAGTCGTGTCCGACTCTGTGCGACCCCATAGACCGCAGCCCACCAGGCTCCGCCGTCCCTGGGATTCTCCAGGCAAGAACACTGGAGTGGGTTGCCATTTCCTTCTCCGATGCATGAAAGTGGAAAGTGAAAGTGAAGTCGCTCAGTCGTGTCCGATCCTAGCGACCCCATGCACTGCAGCCTACCAGGCTCCTCCGCCCATGGGATTTTCCAGGCAAGAGTACTGGAGTGGGGTGTCATTGCCTTCTCAGATAGTGATACTGGGTGGTGTTTACTATTCAGGTTCTGCGCTTCTTGGTGGACTGTGCAAAATGAGCAGCCGCGTCGAGCCTTGGTGGGTTCCAAGGGTAAGGATGCCGGGTGGGCGGCAGGAGTGGGTAGAGAGAGGCTTCTGGAAGCCTGTACCCTGCAAGCTGGGAGTCTGGAGTCCGTGTTGGGCCGTGACTGGTGGTGAGGAGGAAGGGGGAGCGTGAAGGGCCAGCCCTTGTGATGCGATGCTCCTTGTGCCAATAGACACGGTGTCCAGGGAGGCCACGGTGTGGAAATGGTCATGAGAGGAGTTAAGGGCGAGTGGGCACGGGAGCAGAGGTTTTTCACTTTTGTCTCCAGCCCTTCCAGCTCTTGGGCTTCCCGGGTGGCGCTAGTGGTAAAGAACCTGGCTGCCGACGCAGGAGACGCCAGAAACCTGGGTTCAATCCCTGGGTCGGGAAGATCCCCTGGAGAAGGGACTCCACTGCAGTATTCTTGCCTGGAGAAGCCTCATGGACAGAGGAGCCTTGTGGGCTACAGTCCATGGCATCGCAAAGAGTCGGACACAGCTGAGCAATTTAGCACGCGTGCACGTCCTGCTCTGCTGAACATTGCCCTGTATTGTTAAATAGGCACCTCAACCCAAACACACCCGACACCTAGCTCCCCACTGCCCGCCCCCCACCACACACACACGCAGATAAACAGCGGCCAAAACAGCAGAGCCTGCCTCTCTCCAGTCCATCCATCCTCCCACTGACCTCCGTCAGGCACTTTGGCGTCATCCTTGACTCTTCTCTCTCTCTAATTTTTCTTTTTCCTTTTTTTGGCCATGCTGCGCAGCTTGTGGGGGTCTCAGTTCCCTGACCAGGAATTTGGACTTGGGCCCTGGCAGTGAAAGCGCTGAGTCCTAACCACTGGACTGCCGGGGAACTCCCAATTTGAATTTTTCTTACTGTAGTATAAGCAACACATGATGCGAAATTGGCCACCTCATGCCTCTGTTATTCACATGTTGTGTAGATGCCCGTCTTCTGTCCCCTGTTGGGCCACCAGCACAGCCTGGGAGCTCGGCCTGCGGGAGACTGCCACGATCTGGCCCCTCTCCCCACCTCCCCCACAGCCCCCCAGCCCCATCCAGCCACCGTCACTTCCCGCCTGAGATCAGCCTCCTCCCCACCGGGGCTCCCTCCATCCTCTGCCCCCTACCGGCCTTTTCCCTCACTCCGCCAAAGGGACCCTGTTATAACCTGAGTCTGCTCACATCCCTTCTGCTCAGAGCCCTCGTGGCTCCCGCCAATCAGTAAATACCCAAGAACCCTGCTCACCAGTGCACTACCCACTGGATGAGCCGTGCGTGTTCAAGGAGAGAAACACGCTCGATTTCAAAGCCTTGAAAGGAGAGGAGGAAAGAGTCAATCTCCCACTAACACTATTTTTTATATTGATGACACGTTGAAATGATCATATTTGTTTATATCACAGGGTTGTTGTTTAGTCCCTAAGTCATGCCTGACTCTTTTGTGACCCCATGGGCAGGTAGCCTGGCAGGCTCCTCTGTCTCTGGGATTTCGCCGGCAAGAATACTGCAGTAGGTTGCCATTTCCTTCTCCAGGGATCAAACCCACGTCTCTGAAATCTCCTGCTTTGGCAGGCAGGTTCTCTATTGATAAGTAATTCTATATATAACATAAATTCAAATATCTATTAATGTTTATTCAATAAATAAGAACTAAATATATATAAATTAAATATTTATAAATACTTAGTTGAATATGTTATATTGTTCTTTTTTTGTTTCCATCCTTACCCTCTTTCAGAACGTAAGCCCCAAGTGAACAGGGATCTTTGTCTTGTTCACAGCCGTCCCTCCAGCTTCTAGAACAGAGCCTGGCACGCAGCACGTGTCCCAAGCTTTAATTGCTGAATGGGTGAATATTTAGTGAATGAGGAACTCGGGAGGATGTGAATTAGCCATAAGAAAGTGTATTGAGCAAGGAGAGAAGAGGAAGTTGGGAAGAGCAGAAAAAAGGCCCCGAGTGGGTGTCAAGGACGCTAGGGAACAGGCTGGCAGAGGAGACAGGGTGAATGCCGGGGAGGGGGTATCTGAACTTTATCTGAACTGTGGTTCCCTCATTTACTGGGTAACCTCGAATCAGTGACTTGCCTCTCTGGGCCTTATGGCCTCATCTGTAAAAAGGGAGAAGAGTAGCTGTTTACTCATGTATTCAGCAGGTACTTCCTGCTTTCCTGCCGCGTGCCGGGCACTGTAGTAGATAAAGTAGGTGGCGTTTGTTGCTGTTTGGTCACGAAGCCGCGTCTGACTCTTTTGAGAACCCACCAACTGTAGCCCACCAGGCTTCTCTGTCCATGGGATTTCCCAGGCAGGAATACCGGGGTGGGTTGCCATTTCCTTCTCCAGGGGACCTTCCCGACCCAGGGATCGAACCCGCGTCTCTTGTGTCTCTGGCACTGAGAGGTGGGGTCTTTACCACCGAGCCACCAGAAAAGCCTAGTAGGCAGCATCTTCACCCTCATTTGACCTAGCCTAGGCTCCCACTTCCGGGGTCATGTGGAATTAAATTGAGCACTGTAATGGCCTGTGGTAAACCTCAATTCCTGTTGTCAGCTTGGCTGTTGGCTTCAGCTTTCCTCATGGGTAGAGTAAGGATGCAGGGTTGTCATGAAAGCCTGAGTCACTGTGCTGTACACCTGAAGCTAACATGACATTGTACATCAGCTATAGATCATTTCCGGTAATGGTGGTTTCTAAATGGGCGCACTTAATTTTGATGTGGTCTTGGGCTGGAGGTGCAACGTGTGTCTTCATCATGGAGTCTGTGTTTCTTTTCAAACTAAGGAACTGTTGTGGCTTAGAACGCATTTTGTGGATATTACATCTCTGTCCTTGAACGTGACCCTGATGCTTCGCAATAGGGTCTTCTGAGCCGGGCACACCTGGTTTACTCTGGGACGTGCAGAGACTCAGTTTCCTTTCGTTCCCTCTCTGGAACTTCAGCAAAAAGGTTCTTCATTTGCCAGGCTGCTGAGTTAACCAGCTTTCATCTGGGGGTGGGGGAGCGGCGTTTATAAGTTAGCACAAGTCATGCTAGCCTCTGTTAACAAATAAGCCCTTTATTCTCCAGTGGCTTAAGTATATTAAGCAGCTTAAAAGTATTTTTCTCCCACATGTTATAGACCAAGGAGGGTGTTTCTGTTGGGGCGGCCTCATGTGCATCCATCCAGAGAACCGGGCTCCTTTCCTCGTGTGGCTCTGCCCTCCCCTTAGTCTGTGGGGTCCACTGTAGGTGAAGAAGCGTGGAGGGATGTCTTTTGTGCCAGGCCTGGAAAACCCGAGTGTCACTTCTGCCTACATTCTGTTGGCCAGCATTCAGTCACGTGACTACACCCAGCTACAAGGGGTGCTGGGAAATGTAGTCCAGGAAAAGAAAATGGTTGGGTTGGGGGGAATCTAAAACAGTCTTCGCCATATTGGGTGTGTATTTGTAGTTGTCCGTGTGGCCAGTGGAATGAGTGGGAAGGCCTCAGATCTGTGGGAGGGGATATCTGGATTAGCTGTTCTCCTCACTTTTGAACCTGTAGTCTCTGATGAGACATATTTCACACCGTGACCCAGGAGAGATACACGCATATGCCCCTGAAACAAAGTTCTGTGGAACACTTAGCCTAACCACTTTCGAGTCCTTCAGCACTCCGTTTTTCCGATTTTATTCAGTTGTTTTTCCTTCATTGTTTCAGTGATGGTTGAGACCCACTACGCTGATTGCATCACTGCTCAAATTTTGCAACCCACAATTTGAAAAACAATGAAAAAAACAAAAGTAGAAATGTGAAAAAATTTGAACGGTTGGCAACTTCTAGACTCCTGAGAGAGTACCGCCTCGGTCCCCTTATATATCCCAGGCTCAGACCCAGAAGGATGTTGGAGGCATTGAGGCACTCCTGGAAGGTTAGGACACTTAGAACCAAATCCCCTCACTTCCCCTGCTTACCTGTGCACCCCGCTCCCCCATCCTTTCTAATGCCTCCACCCACTTCACAAAGATCTAATTGTTCTTGGTGCTGCTCAGGCACATTCCTCCCCCAGGGCCTTTGCACTCACTGTTCCTCTGTCTGGGGTGCTTTCCCCTCACCTATTTGGCAGGATCCCTCCTCACTTCAGGCTTCCCAGGTGGCTCAGTGAGTGGTCAAGAATCCACCTGCAATGCCAGTGACTTGGGTTCGATCCCTGGGTCAGAGAGATCCCCCGGAGGAGGAAATGGCAACCCACTCCAGTGTTCTTGCCTGGGAAATCTCATGGACAGAGGAGCCTGGTGGGCTACAGTCCATGGAGTTGCAAAGAGTTAGACATGATCGAACAACGGCTACTGGCCATTATCACCTTGTAGGTGACTGTGTTTACCAGCTTAGCATTTGTTTCTTCCATGAGGGGTCTGCCAGGGCCTGGGGCATAGTTGGTGCTCACTGCATGCTCCTGGAGTGAGTGAATGTAATGTTTTTGGTTTTGCTGTTTTTCTCTGCCTTGTGGGAAAGCAGCTTCTCTGATCAGCATTTTGGAAAGGTAGATTGTCCTCTATGGAAAGGGATTCCCAGGAGTGCTATGGAATCAATAGCTTGAAGCAAGTTGCTTGAAGCAAGAACTTAGTCTGTAGATGATTATTTCATCAAAGGATCATTGAAGGAACCATGCAGGTTTTCCTGTCCCCCTCTGCGGAAGTAACAGTCCTAATCTCACCTCTTAACCAGCTTCACCTCCCTAGGCACGGTAAAGCCAGGGTGGGGGGTGGGAGCCAGGGCTGGGGGGGTGGAGTGGGGTGGGGGTTCCCTCAGGTCCTTTCCCTCCAGCCCCTGGGGCCCGACTTGCTCTGTGTGGATGTTTTCAATTCTTGTTGAAGCAGGAAGGTTCCTCTGTGTGCTGGGTTTTGTGTTTTTGAAGTCTAAAGGCATCATGCCTCTGAGATCAACACTTTACACACTTAAATTCTACAAACCCAGCACATTTCACAGGCCTCTGTGGTTTCTGTGTTTTCTTGCCCATTTTTGGCTTTGGTGGGGTTGGGGCGGGGTGAGTGAAATGAGAGGTTAAAGCTTTGTATTCAGCCCTCGTGGGGGCCCTCCGGGATCAACCAGAGGGAGGCGACCCAGGGACCCGCCTTGGCCATGGGGTTCCCACCCGGCTCCCGTAGGGAACCCGGGAAGTACAGCCAGGACTGGAAGCCGGGGTCCAGGTGCTCCCTGTGTGTTTGATAGGGTGGGGGGTGTTGCGTTGAGGGGACAAGCCCTGGGAGGATGTGTGGCCTGGGAAGTGCGGGTTGGGAGTCAGGGTCCTGGTGGGGGTGGCAGTGGGCTGCGTGACCAGTTTCTTCTTTTTTTTTTTTTTTAATTTTTTTAAAATTTCTTTTTTTTTCTTTTTGCCTTTCTTCTTTCCCTTGCTTATTTATTTTTGAATTATTTCTCCCTCACCTCGCAGCATGTGGGATCTTGGTTCCCCCGCCCCCTGCATTGGAAGGCAGAGTCTTAACCACTGGACCGCCAGGGAAGTTCCCCCTTGCTTCAAATTGTGAACAGCTGAATCGAGATAGAGTGCACGCACCACAGAATCCCCCCATTTAAGGAGTATGATTCATTGGTGTTTCGTACGTTCACAGAGCTGTGCAGCCGTCCCCAATCTGGTTCCAGAACGTTTTCATCCTCCCTAATAGAAACCCCAGTTCCCTTAGTTGCTGACCATTTCCCCTGCCCTCCAGCCTCTGGGAACCCCTAATCTGCGCTCTGCCTCTTACAGGCTTGCCTCTTCTGGACGTTTTATATAAACAGAACCCACCACCGTGCGGCCTTTGGGGTCTGACTTCCATGCAGTGTGTTTTCAAGGCTCACCCCTGTTGAAGCATGTCTCGGAGCTTCGTTCCTTTTTCAACACTGAGACACTTGCATACCATTCATTTCTCCCCTTTAGAGCATGTCATTCAGTGGGTTTTAGTACATTCACAGAATTGTGCAACCATCACCACACTCTAGTTCTAGAACAATTTCATCACCCAAAAAGAAACCCTGTACCTATCGTCCCCCAGCCCCTGGCACAAAGCCCCACTTTCTGCCTCTGGGGCTTTGCCTTTTCTAAACATATGAACAAACAGAATCACGCAAGATGGGGTCGTTTGGGTTTGGCTGCTCCCTCTTTGTGTACCGTTTTCAAGGTTCATCCACATCGTAGCATGGATCAGTGCTTCCTCCCTTTTTCTGGCTGAGTAGTATCCCATTGTGCACACGTACTGCATCCGCTTCATCCATCCGTCCGCTGAGGGACATGTGTGTTGTTTCTTGTTTCTGCTTTTTGTCAATTATGAATGAAGCTACTTGGTGGCTGTTTTCTTCAGCCAAGGTGGGAGAGGGTGTTTCCAGCCACCCTCTGCCCAGGTGCCTGCTCTTCCTGTGTGTTCTTATACGTACACAGGCCTCCCCCTCCTCCAGTTCTTCCTGAGTTGTATTTCCCCCTCTCCCAGCCTCAGCCAGTTCAGTTCAGTTCAGTTGCTCAGTCGTGTCCGACTCCTTGCAACCCCATGAATCGCAGTGTGCCAGGCCTCCCTGTCCATCACCAACTCCCGGAGTTCACCCAAACCCATGTCCATCGAGTCAATGATGCCATCCAACCATCTCATCCTCTGTCTCCCCTCCTCCTGCCCTCAATCTTTCCCAGCATCGTGGTCTTTTCAAATGAGTCAGCTCTTCACGTCAGGTGGCCAAAGTATTGGAGTTTCAGCTTCAATATCAGTCCTTCCAATAAACACCCACAACTGATCTCCTTTAGGATGGGCTGGATGGATCTCCTTGCAGTCTAAGGGACTCTCAAGAGTCTTCTCCAACACCACAGTTCAAAAGCATCAATTCTTCGGTGCTCAGCTTTCTTTATAGTCCAACTCTCACATCCATACATGACCACTGGAAAAACCATAGCCTTGACTAGACGGACCTTTGTTGGCAAAGTAATGTCTCTGCTTTTTAATATGCTGTCTAGGTTGGTCATAACTTTCCTTCCAAAGAGTAAGCATCTTTTAATTTCATGGCTGCAGTCACCATCTGCAGTGATTTTGGAGCCCAGAAAAATAAAGTCAGCCAGTGTTTCCACTGTTTCCCCATCTATTTGCCGTGAAGTGATGGGACCGGATGCCATGATCTTAATTTTCTGAATGTTGAGATTTAAGCCAACTTTTTCACTCTCCTCTTTCACTTTCATCAAGAGGCTCTTTAGGAAATCATTCCCAGGGAGCCCTGGGCAGCCCTACAAGGCAGCTCTGCTCTCCTTGCTAAGTCTCAGCCATGCCTGCCCCCGCCCCCCATCCCCAGAGGGGACAACCTGATCCTTCTGTTACAGTCTCAGAGCAGATGTGTGGGGACAGGGCCACGCTTAGGAAACCGATTTTCTTTGGAGGTTAAAAACATTAAAAAAATAAATAAAAAATAGGAAACAACGTGCCCAAGTGTAAAACTCAAATAACATCAAAGATTTTTAGTGAAAAGCCTTCCTTCCCCCCAACCCCCCCCCCCACCGTCTCCCAGCCATCTGTACCCACGTCCTCTTCCTGGAGGTAAATGGTTATGGTTTGGGAGCCTCTTTTTAAACAGACATTCTGCCTGTGTTAGCATCTCTGTCTCTCCCCGCCCCCCATTTCACTTCACACCCCCTATTTTTTAAGGTACTAATGGCAAGTTATTCTAACACTGTTTTGCCCTTTGCTTTTAATAATATATCCTGGAGTTAATATAGTATTAATTTTTAATAATATATCCTATATATAGAATATATAATAATATATCTATATATGCTATATAATAATATATCCTAACTTGTCAAATTCTGTGTCTTTCTTAGTTGTGTAGTATTTATTCCACTGCTGCTGCTAAGTCGCTTCAGTCGTGTCCGACTCTGTGCAACCCCATAGACGGCAGCCCAGCAGGTTCCCTCGTCCCTGGGATTCTCCAGGCAAGAACGCTGGAGTGGGTGGCCATTTCCTTCTCCAATGCAGGAAAGTGAAAGTGAAGTCGCTCAGTCGTGTCCGACTATTAGCAACCCCATGGACTGCAGCCCACCAGGCTCCTCTGTCCATGGGATTTTCCAGGCAAGAGTACTGGAGTGGGGTGCCATCGCCTTCTCCCTTTATTTCACTGGAGGACCCTAACTTACTGAAACTAGTCCCCCTCTGCTGGACACTTTGGTTCCAGGCTATGACAAACAAGACTACAGTGAGGCACTATGTGTACAACTGTTGATTTGCATCAATGTGAATGTGTGTGTGTGTGTGTGTGTGTGTATGCACTTAGTCGCCCAGTTGTGTCCAACTCTGCGACCCCATGGACTGCTGTGTCCATGGATTCTCCAGGCAGAAGACGAGTGGGTTGCTCTGCCTTCTCTAGGGGATCTTCCCAACCCAGGGATTGAAGCCAGGTCTCCAGCATTGCAGGCTGATTCTTCACCAGCTGAGTCATCAATGTGAGTAGAGTATAAGTTAAAATCCCATAGGTGGAATTGCTGGACAAAGGATGTGTGCAGTGGGAAAAAAAAAAAAGTTATTAATGAAAATTTCCAAATGTACACAGAACTAGAAAAGACAGTATAACGAACCCTCTGTTACTTATTCCCAGCTTCCATAGATCAAGATCTGTCCACGCTTTTCTTGGAGGGGGGCATTCCATGCAGTATGTGAGATCTTAGTTCCCTGACCAGGGATCAAGCCCATATTCCCCGCATTGGAAGTGCATAACCACTGGACCACCAGGGAAGTCCGAAACTGCTCTCTTGACCAGCTGGAGTTCTTCCTTCAAAGGAGTACTGTGCTGGGCTGGACGTCTTGTTCTGCTTCCAGCGGCTGGCGTGTTCATTTTTTGACAATCCATTACGATTCTAAAATGAGCATCTGGGGAGATGTGTGATGTCAATAAAAAGTTAAAGGAAAACACCGTCTCTTAACATGCAACAAGTAATGCAAGATCATTAGAAGAAATAAAAGAGGAGGGAGGGCAGGGAGGGGGAAGAAATTGGAATATACAGAGTTCCAGAAACGCCGAGAACACAAAATGGACTTCTTGTTCTGTCTCCGGGGTAGAAAAGCCTTATTCACATTTTGGCACCTTTCCTCCCCATCAATCTGCTTTTCCTCTTGCCCTTGGGACAGTCATTCTTGCACAGTTGACAAGAGTGACATATTTTGAGAGCTGAGGCCAAGAGCAAATTTCAGGAGGTCAAACTCAGTGCAGGGGTGTTTGGGGAGCTGGCCAAGTGGGTGTCTCATGGGTGGGGTGTGCGCACTGAGAGTTAGTGCCCCCTGAGCTGTTCCCAGGGGAGAGGCTCAGAGGCTGTGTCCTTGAGGTGAGCAGGCAGCATTGGGTTCCTGCTGGAACTGCCCCTAAATCTCCAGGGCTCCTCACGAATGCTCTAAACCCAAAGCGGAACACGTAAGAGGCTGGTAGCGTCACACTTAACAGTTTAAGTTTTTCATTTTTTTAATCTTATGACTAAGAACAACCTGGGAAGACATTATCATTCCCATTCTTTTTTAAATGCATTTTGTTTTTGGCTGCGCTGTGCCTTCCTTGCTGTGTGCGGGCTTTCTTAGTTGTGGGGGGTGGTGGGGGCTAATCTCTAGTTGCGATGTCATTGCAATGGCTTCTCTCGTTGTGGAGCATGGGCTCTGGAGCATGCGGGCTTCAGTAGTTGGGGCTCACAGGCTTAGTTGCTCCGCAGCATGAAGAATCTTGGTTCCTAGACCAGGGATCGAACCTGACCCTCTGCAGTGGAAGCACGGATTCTTAACCACTGGACGGCCAGGGAAGTCCCTGTGTTTTATCTTTTGAAACCTGAGCCTGGGGATTTGGGAATAGTAGTTACTCCTGATGATAACACGTACTCCTCTAAGACAGCCTCGGCAGCCCGGTCTTGTACTCTACACATGTTCATTCATTTAATCCTCGTACAACACCGTGGAGGTGTTGTGGTTCCCTTCAGAAGTGGAAACGGGGTGCAGAAAGGAATGACTTGGCCAAGGTCACACCGGTGCTTAGAGTCAGAGTGGGATCTGAACCTGGGCAGTCTGGACACATCTGAAGAAACAGTTCACCTGTGTAACTACGGCCACCACAAGCCTGTGTGTGTGCTTAGTCACTCAGCCGTGTCTGACTCTTTGCAACCCCATGGACTGTAGCCCGCCAGCCTATGTGGAACTAAAAAGAGACCCCTTTCTTATGACCCTTTACTGCCATCTGTCAGAAAATTGTCCTTATGTATATATACATGAATCTACAGTGTCCTAAAATAGGAATGCCCCACCCTCCCTGGCCAGGGTTGTGCAGTGTACGACCTACACAGCTGTACATGGTTAGCCAAGCTTTAGCCAGTATTTCCCAAATGTTTACTTCAGAGACAGACAATGAGCAAGGAAGTCAGTAGAAGATTTACTATGTCAGGTGTCAGTAAGTTTCCTAACAAAGATAAAGCAGGAGAAGGAGGGATCAGGGTGCAGAAGATTGGGGCTGCACTTCCAAGGCAGGGGTCAGAGCCGGCGAGGTCACCACGGAGGTGACATTTGAATAGAGAGACCTGGGGTTGAGGAGGCCCGTGTTGCTGGAGCTGAGTGGACACAGGAGAGAGGAAAGGGGATGTGGGCAGAGGGAGCAGGGGAAGGTCCTGAGGGGCCTGGTAGGTCACAGAGAGGACTTGACTTTGAATGAGACCAGAACTCTGCTTGGACTCTGAGGGGAGTGGGTACGGGAGGTGATTTGGGTTCAAACCAGGTCCCTGAACTGGGGATGGGGGCACGGAGACCGGTGAGGAGGCTGCTGAAGAAATTCAGGCATAATGTGGGTTTGGGGAATGTTCACTGATTTTGAATTGAGTGAAGGGATGATTTTGGCAAAGAAGCAGGCAGTCTTTGCTGGCTCAGAGGTGCAGGGGAGAGGGCTGGAGGTCTGTCCCAGCCATACCCTCCCCCACCAGTCTGGTCTCTCCTGTTTCTGCCTCCCAGAACAAGCAGGGACTCCTGAGGACCCAGCCCCCTAACAACCCAAAGCCCGGCTTCCGGGCAGACCCGCTCTATGACCTGGGGCATGTTCTGGGGGGGGCGTTGCCTCAGGGTTCATTCTGTAAAATGGGGAAAATCAAGTGACTGGGTGTGGTCACCCGTGGGATTTTAGTTCCTGGCCTGGGATTGAACCCGTGGCCCCTGCAGTGGAAGTGCAGAGTCTTAACTGCTGGACTCCCAGGGAAGTCCCTACTTTTCTTTTTAAATTGCGAAAGAGAGGGTTCATACAGAAAAGTGGAAAACGTGTTCCATCCAGCAATGAGAAGATAACACTCTCACGGTTATTTTTTTTAATAACTTTATAGAGCTTCAATTCATACACCACACAGTTTACCCATTTAAAATGTCCAACTCTGGTTTCCGTACATTCGCAGAGATGTGTAACCCTCACCATAATCTGTTTAGAGCATTTTCATCACCCCCAAAATAAACCCTGTGCCCCTGGGCCATCACCCTTCCCCCAGCTGCGCTACTTTCCATCCCCACCCTGCTCTACTTTCTGCCTCTCTGGATTTGTCTGTTCTGGACATTTCATGTAAAGAGAATCATGCAGTATATGGTCTTTTGTGCCTGGCTTCTTTGCTTGGCATGCTGGCTCCTTGGTTCATCCACGTCATAACGTGTGTCAGCGCCTCATTGCTTTTTGCGACTGAGTAATGTTCCATCGCTTGGCTGGACCACGTTTTGCTTCTCCGTCCACCGGGTGGTGGGTATTTGGATTGTTTTCACTGTTTGGCTGTTATGAATAATGCTCCTGTGGACATCTGTACACCTGTTCTTATGTGGCCTTGTTTTCAGATTTTCTGGGTAGCATACCCAGGAGTGGAATTGCTGGGTCATAAAGTAACTGTTTAACCCTTTGAGGAATTGCCAGACTGTTTCCAACACCAATTCTAACTCCATAGTTAGAATGGGTGTGTACTTTGTATATGAAACCGTACAGTGGTGTTTTCTTTCAGCATAATGTTTGTGAGATGCTTCTGTGTTATGGGTACCAGTAGCTTGTTCCTTTTGTATTGCTGTGTAGTATTCCATTGTGTGGACGAACCACAGCATATTCATGCATTCCATTGATGGGCATCTGGGTTGTTTCCAGTTAGAGGGTGGTGTGAACATTCTAGAATGTTCTATATCTGCCCCATTATTCACAAGGGTGGAATTAAGAATAGCCCCTGGCTTCTTATGATGATAGGTAGAAATTTTGTGTAGGCTCTCCTCCCTTGACAGAGGTGTGCTCCACATATCATGTTCTAGAATCCTCCTTCCTAGGTGAGGACTGAAACCCATCATGGCAGACCTCACTGCTGTTGTGGCTCTTCAGCCTTTGCTCTGCGGACTGGAGGAATGTCCTCTTCCACAGTGCCCATGAACAAGCCATCCACGATGCCCACGGAGCTGCCTGAGGGTCTGGCCCCAGAGGACAGCATCCTGACCAGCTTGATGGGGTTCATTCGGGCGGTGTCTGCACACATTCTGCACACTTGTCTGGAGTTTTTGTTGTCTTCTGTGTTGGGGTGGCTCCTGACATTTGGGGCAGAAGCCACTGGTGTAGACTGACCAGATTATTTTGCCTCCTGGGTTGCTGTGCTGGGCGGGGGCAGGTGGAGCATCTCCTACTCCCCGCCCCGCCCCCTCCCCGCCCCCCCCCCCTCCCGCGACCCTGTCCTGGAGAGATGCACCCACCTCCCCTCTCTTTCCCTCTCATTTTCTTTCTCTTTCTCTGAGCTGCTCTCTGTAGCACTGGCCCCATCAGACCCTCTACTCAATTCCCCCTTCTCTGATCCGCTTTCTGTGCTGAGGCCCAATTTCCCCCCTCCCCCACCCATGACCTTTCACCCCTCCCATCTGCCACTGACAGGTTCCCTCTGGGTCCCTGCTGTCATCCCCGTGGCCAGTCCCCCATTCCAAGCCCAGCCCCACAGGTCCCTGGTCTGCCTGTGGCTGTATGCTGCCCCCGCCACCACGCCCTCCCCGCATCACCTCTGTTCAGCATCAGCTGTGACCCCTGAGAAGGTCCCCCTCTGACTTTCAGTCCCTGTTTACACGGAAGGAACAAAACAGCTGGCGCTTACCCCTCCCAGCCAATATCTATCAGGCGATAGATAAGATCAATCACAGTCACACGTGAGGTGGTGATCAGAGCTTTGAAGACAAGCACAGCGGGGCAGAGGGAGGTGGAAGTGCTGGGTGAGGGGGTGGGGCCCATAGCTGTCCACAGAATGCGGAGCATCTCTGATCTGGTGCACAGGTGCAGAGGCAGGCTTGTGCCTGATGCCTTGGAGGGATGTGGAGCAGACTGATGTGGCTGGAGGGGACTGAAGGAGAGAGAGGGTGGGAGGCGAGGCCAGAGGCAGGATGGGGGCAGAAGGTCACGGGAAGAACTTAGGTTTTGAGTGAGGTAGGCGTCACAGGAGGGCCCTGATGTCCTTCTTCTGTCCCAGGACTCCACCTAGGACACCCCATAACACTGATGACATTACATGTCCTTCACGTCTCCTTAGACCTCCCTCTCCTGGCTGTGACGGTTTCTCAGACTTTCCTTCCTTTTGGTAACCTTGACATTGAGGGGGACTGCTGGTCAGGAGTTTTGGAGAACGTGCCTCTCTAGGGATTTGTCTGATGTTTTTTTCCTCGTGATTGAGCTTCCCTGGTGGTTCAGCTGGTAAAGAATCTGCCTGCAGGAAGACCCAGGTTCGATCCCTGCATTGGGAACGTCCCCTGCAAAAGGGAACAGCAACGTACTCCTGTATTCTTGCCTGGAGCCTGATGGGCTGCAGTCCACGGGGTCACAAAGAGTCAGACACACCTGAGCAACATTCTTGTGATTACACAAGGGCCTAGGGGTTTAGGAAGAAGACTGCAGAGAGGAAGTGCCCTTGCCCTTCCCATCTTATCACATCAAAGGTACATACAGTCAACTTGACTTATAGGTTGATGCTGACCTTGATTGTCTGGCCAGGCCACAACAACTTTTGAGTCTACACTCTTGGCAGTAAAAATGGTAAACGTGTGCCTTATGCGTATCTATTTACATGCGTCCATTCATTTTAGGGCTTGCAACCCTCTGATGTAGGTGCTACTTTCAATCTCATTTTACAAGGAAAGAAACTGTAGGGAAAGAAAACAGGGAGGTTGAAGTAACTTGCCTGAGGTCACAGGTCAGTTAAGTGGCAGAGGTGGCATTTGAACCCAGAGGATCTGTTTCCAAAGTCCAGGCTGTTAAGCGTCACCTGCTTATCATAAGACAGGTAAGGAAGATTTTTTAAAAATCAAACATGTTAAATAATGTTATATTTATCAGTAGTCAGCATTAATGATAAAAACTGAAGTCTGAAAACAATCAAGTCTGTATTTTGAATAATGTTCTTGACAATAAAGTTTCAGTCAACTTTTTGTCAGTTCTGCTAAAAACGTCACTGATTTTATTATTAACGTGGTTTAGAAAAAGCTTACGGGGCTTCCCTGGTGGCTCAGACATTGAAGAATCTGCCTGCAATGCAGGAGATTTGGGTTCAATCCCTGGGTTGGGAAGATTTCTCTGGAGAAGGGAGTGGCAACCTACTCCAGTATTCTTGCCTGGAGAATTCCATGGACAGAGGAGCCTGGCAGGCTACATACAGTTCATGTGGTCGCAAAGAGTCAGATACAGCTGAGTGACTCTCACACACACATACACACACACACACACACACACACACACACACAGAAAGAGCTTACAGTGGGAACAGAACTGTCTACTTACTGCTTACATTAATTTTCTTTTCCTTTTTTGAGTTAATATTCACATGTCATGAAGTTAGCAATTTGGGGATGAAGAGATAAATTAGGAGTTTGGGATTAACATATATACACTACTATATATAAAAGGTTAACAACAGGACCTCCTGTACAGCACAGGGAACAATAGTCAATATTTTGAAATAACCTGTAAGGGAAGAAAAATAATCTATGTAAATATAAAAAACTGAATCACTTTGCTGTACACCTGAAACTAACAGGATTGTAAATCAGCTGCTGCTGCTGCTGCTGCTAAGTCGCTTCAGCCGTGTCCGAGTCTGTGCAACCCCATGGACTGCAGCCTACCAGGCTTCTCCGTCCCTGGGATTCTCCAGGCAAGAGTACTGGAGTGGGTTGCCATTTCCTTTTCCAATGCGTGAAAGTGGAAAGTGAAAGTCAAGTCGCTCAGTTGTGTCCGACTCTTAGCGACCCCGTGGACTGCAGCCTACCAGGCTCCTGCATCCATGGGATTTTCCGGGCAACAGTACTGGAGTGGGGTGCCATTGCCTTCTCCCGTAAATCAGCTATATGTCAATTAAAAAAAATTTTTTTAAACTATACAAGTCAGCGGCTTTTAGTTACACTAGTAATGTTAAACAGTCTTTGTCTCTATCTAGTTTCTGCCTACCCATCCATCTGGGATAATTTCCCTTGCCCAAAAGGAAGCCCTACGCCCGTTAAGCAATTTATCCCCATTTCTCGTCCCCGAAGCTCCTCAGTTCAGTTCAGTTCAGTTGCTCAGTTGTGTCTGACTCTTTGCGACCCCATGGACTGCAGCATGCCAGGCCTCCTTGTCTATCACCAACTCCTGGAGTTTACTCAAACTCATGTCCATCGTGTCGGTGATACCATGCAACCTTCTCATCCTCTGTTGTCCCCTTCTCCTCCCGCCTTCAATCTTTCCCAGCATCAGGGTCTTTTTCAGTGAGTCGGTTCTTTGCATCAGGTGGCTAAAGTATTGGAGTTTCAGCTTCAGCATCAGTCTTTCCAGTGAATATTCAGGACTGATTTCCTTTAGGATGTACTGGTTGGAATTTGCTTTCTGTTTTTATGGGTTTACCTGGACATTTCATATCAATGGAATCATATGATATGTGACCTGCTGTGTCCACAGATTATTATTTTCAATCTCCTTGTTTCTTTGTGAGTACTTTTTTATGCCTTCTGTCTCTTCGTGAGGATAGTTTTGTTAAAGGCTGGCAGTGTGATATACGTCAGCTTACTGAAGGATGCGTCGTCCAGCAGAGGGACATCACAATCTCTGCTTTGGGCACCTTGTGCTCTTCCGAGGCGTCTTGCTATCTGGACTGCCCCTCACATCCTACACAGTGTCAATCCGTGTATTGATTACCTGTCCAGCTGAATACGTTTTATCTCTGAGATTAGGGAATAAATTGAAATTGACATTCTACTGATGAAATAGAACGGAGCCCAGGTCGAGAGCCAGACCACATGTGGACCTCTGGTGTGAGACCAGAGTAGCCACTGGTCTCATTGATGGGAAAGGAGAGACTTAATAAGCCAACCTGGGGACCAAAAGCTCATTTGGAAAGAGACGAAATGGGGTGGGTCCATTTGGAGAAAGAAATGGCAACCCACTCCGGTATTCTTGCCTGGAGAATCCCACGGACAGAGGAGCCTGGTGGGCTACTGTCCACGGGGTCGCAGAGAGTCGGACACAAGCAACTGAGCACCCTAACACACACCATATACCCCCAGGTGGTTTAAGGATTCAGAGTCAGATCTAAACTGTGAATCTCAGTTTAGCCTTTGGGGAAAGGCCAGACTGTGAAATAAGATACACAGAGAGCTGCTGGGTGAGGAGGATTTGGAGGTCTTGCTTGTCTCAGCTATTCCTCTCTGTCTAGACACTGAGCAGCCCCGCCTGCTTTTGCCCCAGGTGGGAGGTCAATCTCTCTGCTAATAAGATAATTAATAGCTTTGGGACCATCAGAATACCTTAAGGAGAGATGGCCTTAACTGGAAGGTGCTAGGTCAACCAAGAGCACTGATACAAGAGGGCGTGTGAGGGCTTCTCGTCCTGCCTGGCTGCCCACTTTCAGCTGCTCCACCCTCCCATCCATCTCAGCTAACAGCGGGCCCTCGACTCTGCTCGTCCCCATACCTCCTGGCCAGTCCATCCGCAGACCCTGTTGCCTTGCCGTCATTCCACCATCCAAGCACTTTTTACCTCTTCTCCTGTCACCATTCTTGTCACCATTCTCTTCCCTGGTGGCTCAGTGGTAAAGAATCTGCTGCAATGCAGGAGGCCCCAGGTTCAATCCCTGGGTCGGGAAGATCCCCTAGAGAAGGGCATGGCAACGCGCTCCAGTATTCTTGCTTGGAGAATTCCATGGACAGAGGAGCCTGGCGGGCTACAGTCTATGGGGCTGCAGAGAGTCAGACACGTCTGAGCGACTGACTCTTTCACCTGTCACCATTCTGTCCTCTCTGGGCTCTCCCATCCTCCTCTCTTGCAATCCACTCTCCACTCTGCAGCCAGAAGGATCCAGTGAAAGCCCAAGTCCAGTCACCTCCCTGGACTCATGCAGAATAAAAACCCAAGGCCTCCATGGCTTGTCCTCATCACCTGTCTGACCCCACCTCCTTGACCTCACTTCAGCTCCTTGCGGTTGCTTAAGCGTCCCCAGCACATTTCTGCCACAGGACCTTTGCATCTGCTCTGCCTTCTGCTCAGAGCGCCCTTCCCCATTTGCCTAACCCGATCCTTATCTTCTGTGCATCAGCTCAGACTCCCTTCCTCGGGTGGACACCCTGACCACTAAAAATGCACCCCAGCCACCCCCACCCCCTCCCCACATCACCTTTCTCCTGCATCCTGTTTTTCTCCATTCAGCACAGTGTCTGTTTCGTGGTCTGGCTCCTGCCCTAGACCACGCCAGGAGAGCAGGGATGTCTGCTGTCCCTGCTGCTGTCTCCCCAGCACCGCTTTGTTAGGGGTAGCAGAACATCCTGAGAAAGGGGAAACCACGTGACCTTCAGGGCATGCATCTTGTTGGCCCTGGAGTGGGGAGCTGAGTTGAGAAAGGACTCTAGAAGAAGCAGGAGACTGAGGCTGGTTCAGCCTTCCAGCTGGTGAGCACAGACAGGGCTAGAGGGACCATGCTGCCCATGACTGGGCTTCCCAGGTGGCACTCACGGTAAGGAACCTGCCTGCCAATGCAGGAGACATAAGAGATGCGGGTTTGATCCCTGGGTCGGGAAGATCTCCTGGAAGAGGGCATGGCAGCCCACTCCAGTATTCTTGCCTAGGAAATCCCATGGACAGAGGAGCCTGCTGGGCTACAGTCCATAGGGTCGGAAAAGAGTCGGACACAACTTAGCAACTAAACAACAACAGAGGAAGGTGCAGACATTTGTTAAGAAACAGGATGGAGTGTGGCATCTTGAAGCCAGGATTGTAAACTTGTGGCTGGGTCAGGATCTGCCCAC
>NW_011494885.1:3752681-3753280 GCF_000754665.1 Bison bison bison
ACTCTTGCCTAGAAAAAAATGGTTTATTTTTTTAACCCATTTTTAACTTATTTTTATAACATTCTTTTTACTTAACTGCCACCGGGTCTTAGTTGAGGCACGTGGGATCTTGGTTGCATCGCGCAGGACTTTTCATCCGGACTCTCTAGCAGTGGCTCTCGAGTTTCTGTAATTGTGTGTGGGCTCAGTTGCTCTGCAGTGTTTGGGATCTTAGTTCCCTGACCAGGGATTGAACCCACGTCCCAGTGTGAGGCAGATTTTTAACCACCGGACCATCAGGGAAGTCCCTAACCCAGTTTTTAATATTTGCCTTTTTGAATGATTAGGACATTGGCTGAAAAACCAAGTAATATTTCTGAAAAATTTGCAGCGGAATGTCTCCCTCCCATTTGTCCCCATCTGCAGGTCCCCCATCCTCGTTTTTACTAGAGAATCAGGCCCATGAAGGACATCTCTGGGTAAAGAGTAAATGTGTTATAATCTTGATACTTATTTCTCTATATGGTCAATTCTTGTTCCCTCGTGCTGTTTTTGTAAATTCATCTACCTGCTGCAGTTTCTTTGTAAGCCCCAAATCAGCACTCAAAATGCTTTCCTGA
>NW_011494885.1:3753380-3753848 GCF_000754665.1 Bison bison bison
GCCCCCCCAGCTCCCCGCCCCTTCCTGGCGTGGGCCTCTGGCTCACACTTCTCAGGACTCTCCCGTATTTCTGCCTCAGTCATCATGTGGGAGAAATCAGGCCATGATTAGGAAGGCTGCCTCCAAGTTCAGGGAGAAAAGAGTTTCTGCTGGGGAAAGGAAGGGAGGTCATGCCAGCAGATGGCCAGATTCCCAGCGTTTTCATGGGCACTGGAAATGGGGCAGGGCCATGTCCTGGAAGGCAGTCCAAGGCTTCCACCGAATCTGGGTTCAAATCCCAGCGCTTGCTGTTACCACTGGATAGCTTTTAGTTTGTGTGCGTTCAGCTGCAAGTATCAGTTGATCTGATGAGCGATAGTGGGAATATTCCTCTCGTTTTTTTTTTAACCCATTTTTAATTTATTTTGATTCCCTGGTGGCTCAGACGGTAAAGCATCTGCCCGCAGTGTGAAAGACCCGGGTTCGATC
>NW_011494885.1:3753948-3769915 GCF_000754665.1 Bison bison bison
CTGTTCCCAGCTGAGATAGACCGTGGCGACTCCGTCTTCTTGTTTCAGCTCTTCCGTCTCAGGCAAGTGGCTTTTTCTTGGCCTGGTTAGTGCCACGTTTTTCACATCTGGGGGCTCTTTGTTGGTAATTCATTTCATTGAAATGCCCCAAGCATCGCGCTGAAGTGTTGGCTTGTGGTCCTCAGCTCCAGAAGTCTCTGATGTGTCTCAGATGAGCTTCGTTCACGTGCGAGTCACAGGGCCGCTGGTTATCAGTTCAATGCGAATGAATCAGCAGTATATATTAGATCAGGTGTCTTTAAACAGAAACACTCGTAAAAACAAGGTTATGTATTGATCAGTCGATGAAAATGTTGGGACCAGAGGCTCATAAGAACCTGTATTTCTCTCCGGAGCAATAGTTCCTTGTTCTCGAATTCAGTGTTTGTGGCAACTCTGTAGAACGTAACTACGACAAATAACAAGAATTGATTGTGTAGGCTTTATTATTTTAACACACTAGTTGTGCTTCCCTGGGATACAAATTAGATATAATAAAATGTACAAATCTTACCTGCACTGCTTGATGAATTTTGGCAAATATTACCTCGGAAACCATAACCCAGATCTAGCTATAGACCATCTGTGTCATCCCAGATTTCCTTGTGGATCTTCCTGGTCAGTACTTAGCCCGCTCCCCTTCATCCCACCCCCTTGAGGCAACTAGACCCCGATCTTTTTCCTGTCATTTTCACTAGAACTAGACTTAAAGAGGATCACACAGCGGGTTGTCTTTTGTGCTTGGCTTCCTTTGCTTAGCATGGTGGATTTGAAATTCATCTATGACCTTGCCTGTATCAGTAGTTTATTCTCTTTCGTTAATAAGCTATATTCCGTTGCGTGGTTATAACACAGTTTGTTTATCCAGCTACCAGTCAACAGGCATCTGTGCTGTTTCCAATTTGGGGCTTTTGTTAATAAGGCTGCTAGGAAAATTTTTGTACAAATGTTTTTGTAGACATACTTTTTACATCCATTTAGTCAATGCCTTGGACTGGAATTGCTGGGTTATAGACTAAGTGTTTAATCTTAGTTAATCAGTGCTTTTAATTCTCTTCTGGAGCAAGACATCTAGTGGAAGGCCTTTCCAGGGATATTTGGCAGCCCAGTACTGCCTGGCCACTGGGTCTGTCTCTGATTTGCTTGACCTTTGTCCCTCAGGAGTGCAAAATGGCTGCACTAGCGCCGGCCATTATCACCATGCTTCACATCATCCTTTCAAGCAGGAAGGAGTAGGGGCAGGCGTAGGAGTAGGAATAGTAGCCTTCCTAATGTAAGGCTTTTTTTTAATTCAAATGTAAAACTCTTTCCCATGTCCATACTTAGCTGCAAACGAGGCTGTGAAAGGAGGTTTCTGGCAACGGGACAAAAGACCTGCACTCATTGTGAGTCATTGTCTTGGGAAGGTACATTGCTGAATGGAACCAAGTTCAAGTTCTGTTTACCAAGCTGTCAGACTGAGACTGGCTGTTGCATCCTCCTGAGCCTCGGAGAGGACCCTGTGAGGCCACTTTGTCAGGGGCCTGGACACTGGCCCGAAACTGGTGGCTTGTGTTCTATACGAGAGCAAGAGCCCCAGGAGGAGAACTAAAGACACCCAAGCTTCTAGAGCAGTGGTTCTGGGACCAGCAGCATCAGCATCACGTGGGAGCTTGTTAGAAATGCAGATTTTCAGTCCCTCGCCCCTAACCTGCAGGTTCTGAAATCCATTTTTTAAAAAACAATTTTACTTATGTATTTGGCCTTGCTGGCTCTTCACCGCTGCGTGGGTTTCCTCTAGTTGCGGAGAGCAGGGGCTGCTCTCTAGGTGTGGTGCACCGGCTTCTCACTGTGGCGGCGTCTCTCGTCACAGAACTCAGGCTTAATTGCTCCGAGACCCGTGGGGCCTTCCCGGATCAGGGATCGAACCTGTGTCTCCTGCATTGGGATTCTTTACCACTGAGCCACCAGGGAAGCCCCTCTGAAATGCATTCTTTATTTTAAAAGCCTTCCAGGTGGTTCTGGTGCCTGCCCACCTTTAGGAACAAGTGGTCTAAACCATGTGTGGATGCTGTAGGGGCTTTTGTTTCCCCTTCACTTCTCTTAGCTCCATTTTGTCCTGAACTTGAAGCCTTCTCTTGTTGCCTGATGCCCTGGGTGACCCTGTGTCCTGTCAAGGTAATCACTGCTTGTGTTCCCTTCACAACCACCCCCTGCCCCATTGCCCGTTCCATTCCTTCTGAGTTTCCTCTTGTTTTTTATACACTAGTATTAAGAGAAAAAAGCAAAAACCTTTTCAGATGCCTGATTTTCTTGGCAGGCCTGCAGCTATATAGCTGCATTTAGAACAGTGGTGAATAGCAAAAGGAAAAAGAAAGCATGTACAAAACACTTCTAGTGTGTAACTACCTGTGTAAACGAGGCTTTTAGGAGCTAGACACCAGTCGCTTTATGAGCAATCCAAGTTTTATAGGGCACGCTTTTATGTTGTTAAACTCATTCGGTGATTTGAGAACTCAAAAGGTCACTGAAAATAAAGCTGGTGTCGACTTTAATTGCTCTCCAAATAGCTTTCTTTCTCTCCCCCCAAAAGGGTGGGAGTAGGTGAGGAATTAACATTTCCCCTCCCTGTTTTTCTTTTCTGGCTTTGAAATTGACACGGCATGCCCGCGGCTACATATCTGGGGCCCAGTTTACTCTTACTAGGTCTTTGCACGGAATTGCAAAAGGTCTCTTCTGGGAGGGCACAGTCCCTAAGAGTCTCCCTTGAGTGAATTAGGATAAGTGAGTCTTTTCTCCAAGTGTGGATGTAGCTCTTCTCTGAGTCTCACTGCTGTGAGCAGATTTCTGCTGGATTTCAGGCCCCACTTGTACCCATACTGGATTCCTTTGTGCAGTGAACAACCTGTGCAACTGTACGTGGTGGTTGGTGCATATGTATCCTGTGCCTAGCGCAGATGACAAGCACGTATCTTACAACAAGTTAGAATAACAGACATTTATTCTCACAGTTCTGGAGGGCAGATGTTCAAAATCAAGGTATTGGCATGCTCTCTCTGAAGGCCCTGGGGAAGAATCCTTTGTCTTTTCCTATTTCTGGTGGCTCTGGGTGGTCTGGGTCTTGAGGCTGCATCACTCTAATCTCTACATCCACGTTCATGTGACATTCTCTTTTTGTATCTTCTGTCTGTTAAAAGGTCATTGGTTGGGAATTCCCTGATGAGTCGGTGATGAGGACTCTGTGCTTCCACAGCAGGGGCCACAGGTTCAGTCCCTGGTCAGGGAACTGAGATCCTGAATGCTTCGTGACGTGGCCAAAAATAGTCTTTGGCTGTTGGATTCAGGGCTTATAGATAATTTAGGATGATCTCATCTTGAGATCCTTAACTGATTACAGAGCCTTTTCTTCCCAAATCAAGAAGGCCACCTTCACAGATTTGGGGTCGTGGACATATCTTTTTAGGGGGACCACCATGCAGTGCACTACAGATGTCTTAGAAATGCATCCTAAGGAATTCTCTGGTGGTTCAGTGGTTAGGACTCTTGCTGCTGAGGGCCTGGGTTCCATCCCAGGTCGGGGAACTAAAACATCTTACAAGCCGTGTGGCATGGTCAGAAAAAAAAAAAAAAAGCATCCTAAGAGCATGACTTCTCGCATCGTGGTATGTTGAGTCCACCGTGGAATGCCCGTTGGGGAATCACTCCGTCTGTGTATGTGGCCCAGGTGTGGGGAAAGTGCTATGATTTCTGTGTGGTGTTTCAGGAAAGTGTCGGGGAAGAGCACCCGAGTGGGCGCCTGGAGGAAGGTGGGGGCCTAGGAAGACATTGCAGGAAGTACACCCATGGCAGGGTGGGTAGGGGATGGCCAGCCAGGCAGCCACCACTGTGTAGTTCCCACGATCTCGGGAGCCTGTCAGCCTGGATTCAAATCCCAGCTCTGCCAGCCTGCTACCTGGGCGATCCTTGGGCAGGTTACCTAGTCCTTTCGCAGCCTCAGTTTCCTCAGCTGTGAAATGGGTGCAAGGACACTGGAACCTGCTGTGTCGGATTGTTGTTGAGGCTGCAGTGAGGTGAGATGAAGCACTGAGAACAGCACCTGGCCTGTGGTGAACCCTGGGCAAACCTTGGTCATGGTGACGAAGAGGACGACAGAGCAGGAAGTGGTGGTGACCAAGGGCAGAGGGCACAGACCTGCACCACCTCAAACGCCTGAACTGCCAGCCTCCAGCCAGCTGAGCAAGTTTCCTTAGCGGTGAGATGGGGGCTGGCATGCGTGAGCAGAGGCCAGTGAGACCCTAGCCAGTAGTAGGAGGCAGGTTGGCATCTTTACCTGTGGCCTTGCCTCTGTGAAGGTATATCTCTGTCCACAGCTGTATCTCAGCACCCAGCCCGGACCAGGAATACAGGAGGTGCTGAGTGACACTTGCCCATCAGCGGGTGAATGGCTGGATGCACAGTGGTGATATTTAAAATTCATGACAAGCAGCATGGATACCAGTCAGGCAGTGTCCAGCATGGTGCCAAGGGAGGGACCTGCAGGCTCCCTGCTGTGCTGGGCCATGGGGGTATCTCAGGTGGTTCTGAGCAGCCAGGTGAGGTTCTGGGGGTTGGGGCAGCATTTAGTTACCAACCAGTAAGGAAGTACATAAATATTTTAGAAACAGCAGCCAGTTGTTACCCTGCATGTTAAAGCAGGCTGGTTGGATGGACAGATGGAAAGAGAGACAATGAGACTTAGATCTGGGCAGGAATAGTGGTCTTTTAAAGGAGGAGATAGAGTGGAGAGATTTGGGAGGCGGAATGGGTAAGACTTGGGTGAGTCAGAGGTATGAGGTCATGGCTGTTCCTTTATCTCTAGAGAGGGCTGTATCAGTTAGCTGCTGCCACGAAACAAACAACCCCCAACCTCTAGAGATTGTTAGGGAGAAGGCAATGGCACCCCACTCCAGTACTCTTGCTTGGAAAATCCCATGGTTGGAGGAGCCTGGTAGGCTGCAGTCCATGGGGTCGCTAAGAGTCGGACACGACTGAGCGACTTCACGTTCACTTTTAACTTCCATGCATTGGAGGAGGAAATGGCAACCCACTCCAGTGTTCTTGCCTGGAGAATCCCAGGGATGGCGGGACCTGGTGGGCTGCCGTCTATGGGGTTGCACAGAGTCGGACACGACTGAAGCGACTTAGCAGCAGCAGCAGCAGTGCTGTTTAACAAATTATCCCAAAGCTTAAGGGAAAAATTGTATTGTGCCCATGAGTTTTATGCACCAGGAATTTGACATAGTGAGTCTCTGCTCCAAGATGTCTAAGTTCTTAGCTGAGAAGACCTAAAGGCTAGGGGCTGAAGGCTCATTCACATACATGCTTAGCACCTGGGCTGGGATGACTGGAAAATACGACTGTCAACCAGAACACCTACTTGTGGTCTCTCTGTGCGCCTAGCTTAGGCCTTCGCATAGCATGGCCTCCCCAGAGCGGCCAGAATTCCATTAAGGTGGCTTAGGGCATCTAGGGTAAATGTCCTGATGGACACAGCAGAGACTGAACTGGCTTTAAGAAGTCACATAGTGGCGCTTCTGTTTCACTGTCCTGGTTGAAGTAGTCACAAACTTTGCTTAATTCAAGGGGACTAACACTGTGGAAGATTATAGGGGATTGGAGACATTACTGCAGCCATCTTTGAAAAACACGATATGCCACAGTAGGTCAAAACAAAACCATGATCCTAATGGTTGGAAGTTGGCCTGGGCACCTCGTTACTTCTCTCTTACTTCGCTGTGGTCACCTGTAGGTCAGCTAGGTGGTTCTGCTTCGACAGCTTGGCTGCCTGTGAACTGGAATGATGGCAGTGATGGCATTTGTCTCTTGTCCTCCAGAAGGCAGACCTGGACTTCTTTACATGTCAGCTGGGCAAAGAATAGGCTCAGAAACACACACTGTCACTTCCGCTACATCCTTTTGGCCAAGGGCAAGTCAAAAGGCCAACCCAAGTTCAAGGGTTGGTTAATAGACTCCATCTCTTGATAGGAGGCCCTGGCAAGACCAGGAGGAGAAAAGTTTCTGGTTGCTTTTGCAGTCAACCACAGTAGTCTTTTTTTTTTTTTTTTTCAGATCCCCTTATCATCAGCCCTCTCCCATTTTGCTGGGCCTCTCTTCTCAGTGGATTCAGAGTACAGTTTGACTCATGGAAGGCTGCGAGAGTCTTTGTGATGGGTTGCAAAGATACCTAGAAGTACTAACTCATTTGTG
This sequence comes from Bison bison bison, assembly GCF_000754665.1. Lineage (NCBI taxonomy): Eukaryota > Metazoa > Chordata > Mammalia > Artiodactyla > Bovidae > Bison > Bison bison. The sequence goes on from NW_011494885.1 coordinate 3,760,213, forward strand.
TCAGATTGTGTTTGCAAACAATGGAATCTTAATAGTGGCTTAAACTGTAAAGATTAAGATGGCTAGAGGCAGGCAAGCCTTGAGGAGTTTTTAAAAACCTAGTCTTTTTCTCTCATCAGTTATTCTCTATAGGTAGGCTTATCAGCCTCAGGTTTATTGCCTCATGGCAGCAAAATGGCTGCCACAGCTCCAGTCTTCTCAACTATATTCAAAATGAGAAATGACTTTCTCCCTAGAGAAGCTCTATCTTTATATTCTGGAAGAAAACCTTTCTCAAATTCTGTCTTCCCCTAAAGACTCATTGAGCAGAACCCAATTCTATACACTTTGCTTACTTATTTGCAAAACTGTGACTACTCTGGCTGCAAGGAAGCCTTGGAAAGTGAATGTCTGATAAAGGGATAGCAGCTGTTTTGGCCACAACCTACAATAGGAAATATGTACACACACACACATAATTGAAACCAGTGTCCATGGAAACCCTGTGTGATACCCTTTAATATTTTCTATTCTATCCCAAGCCATTTGATCCTATACTCTTTAACTTAAAAGCAATCCCTGGTCACAGCCTGCTAATTGGATTTCACAACCCTCAAAGGCGTGACCCGTAGTTTGAAAAAGACTGACTCAGAACAGCCTTTGTTTACATCTTGGAGTAGGCAAGTGTTACCCTGAGATTGGGCTTTCGTGAGCAAGACAAGGAGAGCTGGGGAAATGGTGTTTGGAAAAGCAACAGCTAGACTTTGCCATATCCTCTTCTCTGCCTATCACTTCCCATCAGCAAATGATAGGGTTCCACTGACTTTCTTTTTTATGACTTGCAAATAACCTGAGGGTTAGTAGCATTCCTATCGGGAAATTAAAATAAGCCTGTTTATGGAGCTTCACGGGGACTTTGAATTCTGTGTCCTGCTCAGCACCCTGGCTGCAGCACAACTCCTGATGACAACGCAAAACTCCGAAGGCATTCCAAGTGCCGGAGGAATTCACACGATTTTCTGGAAGGACACTTTGTCATTGTTGCGTCATGGCTGTTCTCTTGAGCTGGTTGTGGTTTTGCAGGCCTAGCTTCTCATGCTTTTTATAGCCCGATGCTGGAGAATGAGGTTCTTCGGAATCACAGGGCCTGGGTTCAGAGACTGGTCCCAGTCTCTGGGATTGGGGGCAAATGTCCTGGCCCCTGTAAGCCTCAGTTTCCTGCACTGTGAAATGGGAAACATTCCTCCCGTCTCCCTGGAGACTGGGAGGAGTCGATATGGAGTTAGCACAGGGCCTGATACTGAGGAAGCACTGGGGTAAGGGGGTGCTCTTCCAAGATGTATCAGTCAGCTTCGACTGAGTGATGTGCAGTAACAAGTGAGCCCCAGATCTCAGTGGCTGACAGCAGCAAATGCTCCTCTCTCGCTCATATGTCCAAGCTTCGAGGGTTAGCTGTGGCCCTATCCATGTGTCCACATCATGCTGGGACTTGAGTGGAACCATACAATGGCTTTTCAAGCTTCTGCTCTGGAGGGGTGGAAGACGTCCTCTCGTGCGAATATTTTGGGTTTGCAGCTTTGCATGCTGATTGTGTGTCCCCTGCCCTAGTCCCGCGATCTTTTTTTTTTCAAAAGCTTTTTGAGTATGTGTGTGACATTGGGCATCCAGTGTCATCCCTGGTTGAGAACCACTAAGCATCATCTTCCCCAAGGTCAAGGGCTGGAGGATCTCATTGCTCATTACAGGATCCTCAGTTCTCCCCAACACAGAACGGACAATGAATAAATGCCCTTTTCACCAGGCTGCTCTTCAAACGAATGAGTGGGTTTGTTTTAAGCCTCCCTGCAAATTCATTCATTCATCCCACAAATACGTAGTGAGCTCCTTCCATGTGCCGTGTCACGTGTGGATTCTGAGCATTCCACAAGGAACAAAATAGACAAAAATCCCTGTAGTTGGAGGGTTGACATTTTCGTAGGGGAGACCGACAGTAAACAGTCAGAGACTCACATGATTTGTGATGCTCAAGTGTTTTCAAAGTAAAAATTTTTCAGTGTGGACAATTGCAAATGTGCACAAAGCAGAGAGGACAGTAAAACTTGAACCGCACCAACCAATGCTTTACCAATCTTCGGTTTTCCACCACTCTGACAGACCAGCCCTGTCCAGGGGGGTTTCCTGCCACCACGGGAATGTTCTAGATCTGTGCTGTTCTGCGTGGTAGCCACCAGCCACGTGTGGCAGTTGAGCCCACCAAATGTGGCAGGGGTGACCACGAACTCGGTGTTTTAATTTCCTTTACACTTTTAATGTGAATCTGTTTTATTGAAAACTTTCATATTCCTGGTTGTCCCCTCTGTTTCCCATCCTTTTATTGTGGTTAAAACACACATAACAAAACTGACCATCGCAGCCATACCTAAGTGTACAGATCAGCGACCTTAAGTGCGTGTGCATGGTGGTGCAACCATCACCCCCGCCCTTCTCTCAAACTTGCTGTATCTTGCAGGACTGAAACGGGATACCCACTAAACAACAATTCCTCGTTTCTCTCCACCCCACCCCCCAACCCCTGGCAAACTGCATTCTCCTTCCTGTCTCTCCATCACGAGTGGAATAAGATGGTACCCCTGTCTTTTTGTCACTGGCTGACGTCACTCGGCACAGAGTCGTCCATGCCATCCCTTCAGCCTTTCCTCCCTGAATGATAATTCTGTTGTAAACAGATACCGCGATTGGCTTAGCCATTCATCTGTTGACGGACACCTGGGTTGTTGTACCTCTTGGCTCTTGCGAATCATGAACAGGGCTGCGTAAATATGCCCTTCCAGACCCCACTTTCAATTCTTTTGTGTTATATATATCCAGAAGTGAGCTTGCTGGGTCATATGCTAATTCTATTTTTAATTTTTTGAGGAACCACCAAAGTGTTTTCCACAGCAGCTGCATCATTTTATGTTCCCACCAACAGGGCGCAAGGGTTCCAGTTTCTCCAAGTCCTCAGCCACACTTGTTAATTTTTGAATTTTTGCTGCTGCTGCTGCTAAGTCGCGTTAGTCTTGTCCGACTCTGTGCAACCCCATAGACAGCAGCCCACCAGGCTCCTCCGTCCCTGGGATTCTCCAGGCGAGGACACTGGAGTGGGTTGCCATTTAACAGGAGTGAGGCAGCATCTGTGGTTTCGATAGCATTGCCCTAATGTTTGGTGGTGGCGATCATCTTTTCGCGTGCTTATGGCTATTTGTATGTCATCTTGGGACAAATATCTACTCCAGTCCTTTGCCATAATTTCATTTCAGTAGCTTGAACTTAAATGGACGTAGCCGCGCGTGGCTAAGTGGGTACTGTTTTGACCCGCATAGGACAATATGCCTCTGAACTCACATAGCTGCGTTATTCTGAACTTAAGTCACAGTTGTTCTGTCATGTCACTTCTACGTATTTTAGGATGTATTTCTGAAAGGTAAAGACTCTAAATGAAAAAAAAAGAATATGATGCCATTGTTACACACCTAGAATCCATTCCTTCTTTCCTTTTCTTCTTTCCTTCGCTGGGTCTTCATTGCTGCCAGGGGGCTACTCTAGTTGCGGTGTGTGGGCTTCTCATTGTGTAGCATGGGCTCTAGAGAAGGCTGTAGTACTGAGTTGCAGCTTGCAGTCTCTAGAGCCCAGGCTCAGTAGTTGCAGGGGTATGCTGGGTTTTCCTGGATCGGGGATCGAACCCACATCTCCTGCATTGGCCAGCGGGTTCTTTACCACTGAGCCATCAGGGAAGCCCTGAGCTATAAATGTTTAAACCCCCATATAACTGACGCCCCATCACAGTGAGGATCTGTCCTCTCCCCGGAAAGCCCCCCTCACCCATTGAGCAGCTGTCACCATCAAAATGAAAACGCAGGGATGACAGATTCTCACAGCCTGGTGCCTCCTGCTGGACATTCACCCGCAGGTCCCACTTGGAGAGCTCCGTTCAGAAAACACCCGCCTCCTGGCTCTCCTTCTGGTCCAAGGTTTACAGAACTTGGGCCACACCCGAAGTTCGGGGCAGGGAGGAGGTGGGTGGGGACCCACGTGGAGCTGGCGGCTCTCACGAAGCTGCTACGGGCGCTTGGGATCACTTCCGGGCCAGGGCAGTGCCCCTGCAGCCTAGATGGGCCAGGACTCCATGTTCCAAGGTCCTGTGACAGAGGCTTTCTAGACCTTTCCGGGGGTCTGGGACTCTCCATCAAAAGGAGCAGCAGCTCCTGTCCCTCCTCTCTCTCTTCCATCCACTCACCCTTATCGCGTCTTTGGATCTGAACTATCCCAGGCATTCACAAAATGCTAACAAAGGCTTGTCACCCAGCTTTGTCTTATCTTGACACTGTGGCCATGTTTGCTTCACATTTTGAAGAGAAACACCACGATGAGAGGGCTGTCTGTGGGACTGTGGTTAAGGGCGGGGACTCTGCAGTCAGCCTGCCTTGGCTCAGATCCCAGCCTGGCGGCTGACCACTGGAGGCATGTGGGGGTGGCGTATGCCATTCAGAGCCTTGCCGTCCTCATCTGCAGAATGGGGCTAAGCAGAGCACCCGCCTTGTAGGGAGTCCAAGATGGTGACACAGGTGGAACACGCAGAGCACTTAAAATCAGCAGCTATCATCCCCACCATCACGTCAGGTCAACCCTCGGTGTTCGTGGATTCCGTATTTGCGAATCCACCCACCCACTGACATCAATAAGCCCCCAAATCAGTATGGGGCTTTCCCAGTCACGTGCAGAGTCGTGAAGTGTTTGAGTCTCAGAGCACATCCCGCCAGCGGAGGTGGAACACGGTGACCCTCTGCCTTCTCAGTTCAGCTGTCAACAAGCATCCTCCTTAGGGCCCTGTTGTTTTGCACTTCTGTGCTTTTGGTGAGTGGTTTTGCTGTTAAACACGGCCCCTCCCGCACAGAGGTAAAAGGCCACCCAGTGCGCGTAAGCGCAGGAAGGCTGCAGTGAGCGCTGTGGAGAAAGCACGTGCGGAGATGAGCAGTTACACCTGAGTTACAGCGCTGTTGGCCACAAGCCCAGTGTGAGCGATTCACCGATTTATATTCAACAAGGCGTCTTTAAACAGAAACACACAACCAAGGCAGTGTGTTGTTGGGTTGATGAGAATGGGGCCAGAGGCTGGCAGGAAGCCTACCCTGTGTTTCCTCAGGGCGGATGGCTCAGAAGTGCTGGTGGAGTATGTCGTACGGTGTTGCGTGGTGTTGCGTGCTATTGCGTGATGTGTGCTTATGTACATACGCTGTGCAGGTAGACACAGGGCAGTGTTGTCTGCACTTACCACGCGTGTGATCATGTGCAACGTTTCCTCTGGTTGTACTCTTGGGTTTGACCTCTCCTCTCTCTGGCTACATCTTTCTCCTTTTCACTGACAGTCCCACTCACAGCTTCTCTCTCCCTCTCTCTCCACAGCTGGCCCCCGAAAGGACACTCCCCAAGTCCCCAGCTGGGGGCCCCGCGTAGACCTGGAGTGGACACCCCCTCCTTCCCTTCATGATTCGTTTGTAGCGCAGGTAACCAGCCAGGCGTCAGCTCATTCCCAGAGGGGCTGTGGTCCCCCACCTCCTCCATCCACCTGCCTGGAAGGGACAGTCCTCCTGGACTTAGCTGCAACCTTCAGCCCCACCCTTTCCAACCTGGGGCCCCGGGGTCATTTGGGCCAGCCCCCTGCCTCCTCGCCACCTACAGGCAAGGCAGGATCTCCCTCCCACATCCCCCTCTTCTCCACGTGCTCTGCAGATCTTGCCAGGTTGCTCCCTGGCCAGGCCTTGCCCACTGTGGGCTGGTTGGGAAGGGCAGGGGCTCGTCGCCCGCGGAGCTGGTGACTTGGGAAGAAGGAAGCGTGGGTGGGGGTGGGGATGTGAAGCCAGAGAGGGTATGTTGTCACCAGCGCCCGGTGCAGCCAGAGTCTCGGAAGGGAAGGGCCTCTCTGGGGTCGGTGCCCAGGGCCAGCTCTGGAGGGGAGGGCGATTGGCGTGTGAGGCCCTGAAGACGGGCATTTCTGTTCTAGACTGGCCTTGTAACCTGGGGCCCGTGAAGTGTGTATGTGTGTGCATATGTGTGTGCACACGTGTAACATTTCTGGCCCACGTGCGTGTTTCTGGCCAGAGGGTCTTTTTGCTTTCATCAGACCCTCCAAAGCACAGTTCAGAGAAGACCCTGAACTAGCAATGCGTGATTCCTCCCGAGGCTATGTCACAGAGCCGTTGAGGTTACTGGGGGTTGGGGTGGCGATTGGGAAGTTTAGAGGATACTGTCGGAGTGACCCAGCTGAGGGCGCAAGTGAGATTTTGTGTGTTTTGAGGTGGAGGGAGGGGTAGATCCTCCTCAGTGAGTTCAGGACCACTCCTGCTGTCCCTACCAAAAAAAAAGAAAGTAAGAAGTCCATGGCTCTGGGCTGGGGTTGTGTGTGATTTCTCGTTGGGAGGGAAGGATGTGTGGGCAGATGGAAGGATGGATCAGTTGGATGTGTTTGGAAGACAGGAGAGATGGACCATGAGGCGGAAGTTTGGCGAGATGGGTGCTTGGAAGCCTGGTGGGATGTTTGGAGCAATGGGAGGTTGGGTGAGGGCTGGGGGTGAGTGGATGGGCAGACACAGAGAACTTGTTTTCTCGCTATAGAATGGGACACACAGCACCCTTCCCCATGGGGACTAACATTAGTGAAACGCATGGGACAGTGCCTGGCGGGCACGTGATAAGCACGGGCCAAATGTTAGCCGTCCTCATCCTCATCACTCTTGACGGGCTCGGCCCAGCTCTGGCGGCTGCTCTGACGCCAAGCGCCTACCCTCCGGGTCCTTCTCCCTCTCTTTCCCTCCGTGAGAGCCGCACTACATGTGTCTTCCACGGGGGCCCAGAAGCTGGGCCCCTTAATGCCTTCCCCCCAACCCGGTCACGTGTAGGACAAGCCCCCCCACGCCCGCTCTGGGCCAGCCCTGCCCTCAGGAGGCAGAGCACAGGCTCGGGGGGCCAGACCTCTGCTAGCCGGGAGACGGAGAGCCACAGCCTCTGCTCTTGCATTAACTCCTCTGCGAAGCTAAGGGGCGGCAAGACCCACCTCGAGGGATTCCCTGGGGATTCATCGAGTTAGCGTGTGTGAAGCACTTAGCACGGGCTCGCACATGATCAGGGCTCACTTAGTCAGGACTGACGTCATCATCGTTATCACCAGATGCTGGGGGATCAGAGGGAGGAGGAAAAGGCAGCCCTGTCTCTCTGGTCAGAGCCGCTGGTGGGGAGGGCCCTGCCTTGCACCCCCCACCCATGCCCACAGACTCCAGGGGTCTGGGCCCCCAGGGAATGGTCCTTGCAGGGAGGGTCCTGGCCTGCTGCCGCTGTCTAACCTGTCGCCCTCTTCCCGCCCCTGTCCAGTGGCGATGGATGATGAGGATGGGAGATGCTTACTAGACGTGATTTGGTGAGTAGTGGGCTTCCCGTCCCCCCCTCCCCCCTCACTCTCCCTCCCCTCCCCTGTTCCTCATCTCCTCAAGTGTCTCTCCCCTTCTCTCTTTCAGTGACCCTCAGGCCCTCAACGACTTCTTACATGGATCCGAGAAGGTGAGTGCTGGGCAGGGTGAGGCATTCCCCAGGGCAGCAGGGTGCAGGGCAGCAGGTCAAGCCCCCCCCCACCACCACACTGAGTAGACATCTGCCTTCCAGGAGCCAGGCCCCAAGCTCACGGCGAAGAGGGAAAGAGACGGCAAATCCCTGCCCTCACGCCATACACATTTCCTGGGTAAACAAGCAACCAGTGACTAATAAAGGCAGTGGTGGAAAGCACCACGCCGGGCAGCAGAAGAAATAGCAACATCACTTTTGCGCCACAAGAGAGGATCCGAAGAAAATAAATGGGAGGCGGGGGGCGAGGGCAGGGGCTCCTTTAGCTGCAGTGGGCAGAGGGTGAACATTGAGGGTGAACCTGAAGGACCAAAGGGAGGCGCCCACTGTGCTCTGACCAGGGGGAGAGCGGGTGGGAAGGCGGGAAAGTCTGACCCGTTCCAGGAACAGAAAGGAGGCCAGTGGGGCTAGGAAGAAAGGTAGACTAGTAGGAGGCAGGACTGGGGTGGACAAAAATCCCTAGGTCATGCAGAGCCTAGAGGAGCTTGACTGGGGAGCTTGGATTTTATTCTGAATGTGACAGGCAGCTCCGACAGGTTATTAAGCAGCCACATGGCATATTCTATTTGCACTCCAGAGAGGGGAACAAAGCGGGGAAGAGGGGACGTCTGTTGAGCCACAAGGGGTTGTATCAGTTACCTACGGCTGTATAACAAGTTATCCTAACACGGTGTGGCTTCTAATGACTTCTAATAACATTTGTTAGAGCCCTCAGTTTCTGGGGATTGGGAATGGGCGAGCAGTCTAGCTGGGGGTCTATCTTGGAGTCTCCCCTGAGTAGCATTCAGGATGTTGGTTGGAACCATTGTCATCTGAGGGCTTGCCTGGGGCTGGGGGGGGCCTGCTTCCACAGTGAGTGACTCACTCCTGTGGCTGTTGGCTGGAGGCCTCAGCTCCTCGCCACGTGGGCCTCTCCAGAGGATTGCTTGAGCATCCTCATGACGTGGCAGCTGGTTTGCCCAAGCAAGTGACCCAGAGGAAGCTGAGTGCCTCTTATGACCTAGTCTCCGAAGTCACACTGCATTCACTGGAAGCGAGTCACCATGCCCACCCACACTCTCAGGGAGGGAAAAGAGCTCCACTCCTCAAGGGCATGTATCGAATAATTTGCGGAGCAGAGGCAAGTGCAATGGGAGGACGGCGGCCTGGGCCCCAAGGCAGGTGTTGCAGGAGGTGGCAGGTGCTGACTTTGGGGCTGGCCTGGAAGGCAGTGTCACTTGACTTGAGGGTGGATTAGATGGTGAAATAGTGTCCAGACTGCCTCCTGGACTTGACCTGAGCAACCAAATGGGTTGTGCCATTCCCTGAGACTGGGAGTTTGGGGCAGATCCCAGAAGTCTGAGGGCAGCTGTTGGATGTATTGAATTGGCCAAAAAAAGTTGGTTTGGGTGTTTCTGTAAAATGTGATGAGAAAACCCAAATGAACTTTTTGGCCTACCCCATACCAGTCTAGGGTTCTAGAAGGGGATCAGCTAGAAACTGGGGAGCTCGGCTGTGGACAGTGGGCGCTTAAGGCCTGTTCTCGGCATTGATGATAACTCCTGGAATGAGACCGGTCGCTGCCCTCCCAGACATGGGAGCAGCTCACACATCTGTTGCCCGGGGATCGCGGCTGTGCAGAGGAAGGGCTGATTTCATAGGAAGGGACAGGCGGGCACGTGTGGGGAGGAGGAGGCACGCGTCGGGAGGAGGAGGCACGTGTGACAGGCCCTGCAGGGTGTGTTACCAAAGAGGCAGAGGGCAAAGGGCCAGGGGTGCTACTTGGGTGAAGATGCGGAGGCAGGATTCTAGAGAGTTCCAGGCAGGCATGTCGGGGAGCCTCGGATGCGGTGCTGGGGGCTCCTTAGGATTTAAACTTGCAGCCAAGCCCCTTTCTTTGGGGCCTCTTTTCTGGAGGTGGAGTTTCCCGTACCCCTCGAGCCTCCGCCACCCCCTGCACCCCCCCAACCCCGTCTTTGTCTTTGTGCCCATGTAACCCGAAATTGGTTTTTGTTCTAGCATGTGGGCCGGCCCACTGCCCAGCTGACCATTGACCTTGGGTGGGGGCGGGTCTTGTTGCAGCTCGACAGTGATG
>NW_011494885.1:3770305-3771893 GCF_000754665.1 Bison bison bison
GCAGGGATGATGAGCAAAGCCCAAAGTGGGGCTCGCAGTGGGCATCTATATTATTGAGCACCTCTTGTGTGCCAGGCCCGTCCCTCCTCTTCCCCTTCTGTGGCCTCTCCCTTCCCCTCTTCTCTCCCTACCCCGCCCACTCCTTGTTCCTCCTCCCTCCCCCTCCTTCGTCTTCGTAACTGTCATTTACAGAACACTTATCATATGCTAGACCCTTTACGGTAATTTTCATTTAATCCTCACAACCACCATAATAACACATTCCAAACAATTGATCTGGCGTAATATACATGCCTAAATCCAGAACCCAGCAAATAATAGTACTTTCATGTTATTACACTTATAGATCGGTTAGAGTATGTGCTATTCTTATCCATGCCGCCCTGTCTTAATTTGACCTGTAAGGACCCTGGTCAGGTTCTTAGCACCTCACGTGCATGATGTCAGTAAATGTCACAACCATCCTAGGAGGCAGGTTTGGTTATAGCCATTTAGCAGTTAGGAGCTCAGAACCCCCTGGTCTTTGGTTGGGGGCTGAGCCGGAGCCTGTCTCACCAGGCAATGCCCCCTGCTTGGCAGCGGGATGACCCCCTCCCAGTCTAGGGGGCAAGGAGGGAGCAGTGCCCACCTCCCTGGGCTGTTACTAACAGCAGCGACCTAGACAGTAATAGTAATGCCAGCAGGAGTGATAGATGGTGTTTCTCGGGTGCCAGGTACTGCTCTGAGCCGTCCACGTGGAATGAACTCAGAATCTTTTTAACAACAGTTTTGACCCATTATCAGTGGGTATTCCATGCTGCTAGCATACTCATTACTTATGGAATATTTGCTCGAAAATGCATACATGTATTGATTGTACATTCGTGACCTGGATCACCATCCAGAAAGCACTTAAGAAACCTCAAACTCACAGTGCGCTTGGCACTGGGTAAGGCTGCTGCTGCTCCTGCGCTTAACAGAACCATGATCTTTGATCCAAAACCTTTGGGGCCAGGCTTGTGGGATTCAGGGTTTTTCAGATGCTGGAAAGGCAATGCTGGCTACATGTGTGCTGCGTGTAACGTGACACACTCACTTTTCTGTGGTCACATTGAAGGCGAGTCCTGTTACGTGGCTGAAGAACGCTTTTCCCTCTGAGCATCAGTTGCATTCCGGTCAGGGCTTTCCAGCCTAAAGTTCTCAAAACATTTGTGGTTTTCAGAGCCTTTGGGGTTTTGGAATTGCAGATAAGCATCATGGGCCTGTATGGCTGTTTAGAAAATGGTTTTTGTTACATTCTGCTGATGTGCACAGATGGGGGAAAAAACAGGCTGGATTAAACCAGTCCTGGGGTGCCCAGCTCAGCCCTGGCGAAGCTGGGATTTGAACTCGGGTCCAGCCACTTCTTGTAGAAGGTTCTTTCTGTCCCTGCTGCCCTGACATCAGGTACCCTTGGCTTCAGCTGTGTCCTGGGCCCGGCCCCTTGCTAACCTGGGCTCTCTCCTCCCCCACCTTCCTTGGCCTCCAGCTCCACGTGCAAGAAGCCTCTGGCAACCACTTGAACCCAGAGCCCAGCCAGCCGGCCCCCAGCGTGGACCTCGACTTCCTG
>NW_011494885.1:3772571-3782257 GCF_000754665.1 Bison bison bison
ATCTACTGGCGGCTCCCCCCAGGGGGCCGGCCTGGTCCTCCAGAAGAACCTCCCCGCCGCCGTGGCCACCACACTCAATGGGAACTCAGTGTTCGGAGGGGCGGGAGCCGCCCCGGCGGCGGCCAGCGGGGCGCCCTCAGGACAGCCGCTGGCGGTGGCCCCCGGCCTGGGCACGTCGCCGCTGGTTCAAGCGCCCAACGTCATTCTGCACCGCACGCCCACACCCATCCAGCCCAAGCCTGCCGGCGTGCTGCCCCCAAAGCTCTACCAGCTGACTCCCAAGCCGTTCGCCCCCGCGGGTGCCACGCTCACCATCCAGGGCGAGGCTGGGGGCCTCCCGCAGCCACCCAAGGCTCCCCAGAACCTGACTTTCATGGCGGCGGGCAAGGCCGGCCAGAACGTGGTGCTGTCGGGCTTCCCAGCGCCCACCCTGCAGGCCAACGTCTTCAAGCCGCCTCCGGCCACCACCACGGGGGCGGCCGCCCCACAGCCCCCTGGGACCCTGAGCAAGCCCATGAGCGTGCACCTCCTGAACCAAGGCAGCAGCATCGTCATCCCCGCCCAGCACATGCTTCCGGGCCAGAACCAGTTCCTGCTGCCTGGCACGTCGGCGGTCCAGCTCCCTCAGCCACTCTCAGCCCTGCCAGCCAACGTGGGCGGGCAGATCCTGGCAGCCACGGCCCCCCACGCGGGCGGACAGCTCATCGCCAACCCCATCCTCACCAACCAGAACCTGGCGGGCCCGCTGAGCCTGGGCCCCGTGCTGGCCCCCCACTCGGGGGCCCACAGCGCTGCCCACATTCTCTCGGCTGCCCCCCTCCAGGTGGGCCAGCCGGCACTCTTCCAGATGCCCGTGTCGCTGGCCGCCGGCAGCCTGCCCACGCAGAGCCAGCCGGCCGCCGCCGGGACGGCCGCCACCACTGTCCTCCAGGGGGTCACCCTGCCCCCCAGCGCCGTGGCCATGCTCAACACCCCCGACGGTCTGGTGCAGCCCGGCACCCCCGCCGCTGGTGGGGAGGCTACGCCTGTCCTCACAGTGCAGACAGCGCCCCAGGCGCCCCCCACGGTCAGCACCCCACTGCCTCTGGGCCTCCAGCAGCCGCAGCAGCAACAGCAGCCGCCGCCGCCACCACAGGCCCCTACCCCACAGGCTGCCGCCCCAGCTCAGGCCACCACCCCACAGCCCAGCCCTGGCCTGGCGTCCAGCCCGGAGAAGATTGTCCTGGGGCAGCCACCCTCTGCTGCCCCCACGGCCGTCCTCACTCAGGACTCCCTGCAGATGTTTCTGCCCCAGGTAACCAAGGCCGCCAGGGCAGGGGAAGGGGCCTATGTGGAGAGGGGGCCCAGAGCTGGAACCAGATGCGGTTGAAGCAGCAAGTGGGTGGGGGGGGCCCGGGGGCCAGGAAGGGTGCCCAGAGTTGCCACCCCTGCCCCAGGTCACCGAGGAGGTGGTCCCGGGGCGACAGGGCCCAGCTGACTGACACCAAGACAGACAGACGAGGGGAGGGACAGAGAGGCGGCCCTCTTGCTGGAGGGTTGGAGAAGGGTCCAAGAGAGAGAGCAGGTGAGACACAGACAGACAGACAGACAGACAGACGGGGCGGGAGAGATGGATGCTGGGGTGGAGCCGGAAGATGACTCATGGAACCAAGGGGACTGAGCTACCCCAGGTGAAGCCCCCTGGACTCTGGGGGCTCCCAATCCCCTGACTTCGGCGTCTAGCCTCTGGGTGTCCTCTAACTGGTTCCCACTACCCCCTTCTCCGGAGCACCCGTGGGGGCAGGGAGTTGGGGTGTAGAGGCCTTGGGTGTGTGGGGGTGGCCTCTGACCCGCTGTGGGCTGCCCGTTGCAGGAGAGGAGCCAGCAGCCCCTCTCCACAGAGGGCCCCCACCTCTCCGTGCCCGCCTCGGTCATAGTCAGCGCCCCGCCTCCCGCCCAAGACCCAGCCCCGACCACCCCTGTCGCCAAAGGAGCTGGCCTTGGCCCTCAGGCCCCCGACAGCCAGGCCTCCCCGGCGCCGGCCCCCCAGGTAGACGAACCCCAGCAGCCTCTGTCCCAGCGCAGACCAGCCCTGCCCCTCGCCCCTCTTCCCCACCCTCTCCACGCGCTCTCTGGCTGCCCTGCCTGCCTCTCTGTCTCGCTGGCTTGGGAAGCGGTGCTCTCCTTGGCTCCCCAGATGCTTCCTGAGGGTCTCCTGACGGCCGTGGATGCTTGAGACCACACTCTAGTCAGGGACACATGGTTAGGTCCTAGAATGATCATTTCCCTGTCTGGATAAGTATCTCACATTTTGAGGAAGACACCAAGAGGTCTAGATCCGAGCCTGGCTTTCCCTCCCCAAGGGGGTTTCTTCCACTCCTTTCCTACGAAGGGGCAAACAAAAAGACAACAGGGTTCTTTTCCTTCCATTTTTACGAAAACAAAAGCAGTACTCTACATGCATTCTGCACCGTTTATCATTTAGAGGTTCATCTTGGAGACTGTACTCCATTCTTTTACATGATCGCATAGTACTCCATTGTGTGGAGGTGCCCTTTATGTAACCAGATATTGTTGTCGGGAATTTAGGTCACTTTTGGTCTTTAGCTGTCGGATGAGCAAGGCTGCAAAGTACAACTCTGTACATATGTCTCTTTGTTGGATACATTCTAAAAGGACATCGCTAGGTCTGAGAGCATATGCGTTTGTAATTGTGACAGATACTGCCAAACTGCTCCCTGTAGAGTATAAATTGGTTTAATGGATTATCTGTGGTTGATCAGTATATGATCTCTGGTTGTTTGCCCTCACCCTCAAGTGATATTGAACTTGGCCACTTGGGTAAGTGAAAAACAGTGTCTTCTTCTGTTTTAATTTGTATTTCTTTTACTGTAAATGAGGCTGGGCAGGTTTTTATAGATTTAGAGTTATTTGTGTTTTCTGTGGAATTATCTGTTGATACACTTGGCCATTTTCAAATTTGAGTTGCTGGTCATTTTCTTGTTGGTTTGTAGAAACTCTTTACATATGAGAGAAATAGACTTTGTCTCATATGAGTCATTAGCACATCAGCATATGAGAGGTTGGGATGGGCCCCTTTTATTCTGGAGGGACAGATGTTGCACTTGTTCAAAAAGGATCCATGGGTAGGTAGATTAGGACAGGCAGAAAGAGGAGGAAATAAGATGAGCGAGGGCCATGCAGGCAGAAAATCAGCTAGACTTTGCCCGTCAATAGCCATGATTTCACTCTCAGGCTCTGCTACTCACCATGTGACTGGAAGCAACCAGCTTCTTCATTCCATCAACTGTTGTTTAGGGAAAAGAGAGCGCTAAGTATGTGCCAGGCCTTGTGCTAACCCTGGGCAAGTCCCTGTAACTGCTGAACCTCAGTTTCCTCACCTGGAAGATGGGGATAGTAGTTTCTTTATACGTCTACTAGGACGAGTAACTGAGTTGCTATGTGCTTTGCACAGAGTAAACAGTCCAAAAATATTTGCTATTGTTATTATTACTTGGGGACTTCCTAGGTGGCTCAGTGGTAAAGAACTTGCCTGCCACTGCAGGAGAGGCGAGTTCGATCCCTAGGTCAGGAAGAGCCTCTGATGAAGGAAATGGCAACCAACTCCAGTATTCTTGTCCGGGAAATCCCGTGGATAGAGAGGAACCTGGCGGGCTTCGGTCCATGGGGATCACAAAAGAGTTGGACGTGGCTTAGCGACTCAACAACAAATGATTGTTTTAGCTGTTGTGTTTGTGGCATCAAGCGCGGGTCAGTCCAGAGGGACAGGGGCCAAGATTTCCTCTGGTCATCTCTATACAGGAAGGAAGGGCAGGGGCCAGGGGCCACCTGGACTAGGAGAGACTCAGGTTGAAACTACTGTTTTTGGGTGGTCAGACGTGGGCCTGGGTCCCTGGGGCAAGGGCAGTCCCCTCTGCGAGCCTTCCATCCTCAGCTAGAGCTCGGGGCTGGTAGGAGCCCTTCTGAGTGCTGTGGTTGAGAGCAGGGCAAGGCACGTATGTGATCTACCACTTCAGCGCCACATACCTGCAGGTGCTTGTCTGGACTCGCTCCTTGGGTGGCCATCAGTACCAAGATGGAGCCTCCCCCAAGCCCCTTAACCTCCCTGGGCCTCAACTTCCTGAACTGACAAATGGGTATGAGGACAATGGCTGTTGTGAGGAATAAATGAATTAGTGTATGTAACGTGCTTCAACAGGACCGACATGTCGAAAGTCCTGGAGTATGAGAGAGAAGCCCGGCGAATTTTCCATGAAGGGCCAGTAGTAAACGTTTTGGGCTTTGCGGGACTGTCACTATAGCCTAGAAATGGCTCTAGATAAATGAATGAGCGTGGGTGGGCTCCCATAAAGCCTTACTTATGCACACTGAAATTTGAATCTCCTATCAGAGTCAAAGAATATTCTTCTTCTTCTGACTTGTTTTCAACCATTTAAAAGCGTAAAAACTATTCTTAGCTTGCGGGCTGTCCAAAATGGTCGGGCCAAGCGGGCGGCAGGCCACCTTTGGCTTCTGGGCCTTAGTCTGCCAGACCTTTTGAGATCTTTATTTTATTATTTTGTAGATGTGCAAGACTTCACTTATTCAGTCCCCTATTGGTGAACACTTAAGGTATCCAGTCCCATGGAATCGCTAACGAACATTCCCTTTCATACATACTCTTATACCGGACTTTGCTCGTGCGTGAGAATGCCCATAGGGTGAATGTCTAGAAATAGAATTGCTGCATCAGAGGGTATCCAGTCGGCCCTCCGAATCTGCAGATTCTGCTCCACTGGATTCAACCACCAGTGGATGGAAAATATTCGGGGAAAAATATTCCAGAAAGTTCCAAAAAGCACCATGTGAATATGCAGACAACTACTTCCATAGCATTGACATTGTGTGTGTGTGCATGCGTGCTAAGTCACGTCAGTCATGTCTGACTCTTTGCGACCCCATAGACTGTAGCCCGCCAGGCCCCTCTGTCCATGGGATTCTTCAGGCAAGAATACTGGAGTGGGTAGCCATGCCGTCCTCCAGGGGATCTTCCCAACCCAGGGATTGAATGCACGTCACTTATGTTTCTGGCATGGGCAGGTGGGTTCTTTACCACTAGCGCCATTTATTAGGTATTGTAGGTAATCTGCTGCTGCTGCTGCTAAGTTGCTTCAGTCGTGTCCAACTCTGTGCGACCCCATAGATGGCAGCCCACCAGGCTCTACCGCCCCTGGAATTCTCCAGGCAAGAACACTGGAGTGGGTTGCCATTTCCTTCTCCAGTGCGTGAAAGTGAAGTCGCTCAGTCATGTCCGACTCTTCACGACCCCATGGACTGCAGCCCACCAGGTTCCTCCATCCATGAGATTTTCCAGGCAAGAGTCCTGGAGTGGGTTGCCATTGCCTTCTCCATCATAGGTAATCTAGAGGTGATTTGAAATATGTGAAAGGTTGTGTGTAGGTTATATGCAAATATGCACCATGGGTATAAAGGACTTGAGCATCCCTGGATGTTGGTATCTGAGGGGGTGAGCCCCTGTGGATGTGGAGGGGTGGCAGTACGCACTGCCCAAGCACGTTATGGACCAATCCAGCTGCTCCTTCATGAGGTTCCTGCTGGTAAAGGCCTCTGTCAGCTTCCTCAACCCCAGATCAGCGACCCGCTCATTGCCTGCCATGTGGGAAGATGCATGCCCCCCCACTCCTGTGCTTCTCTCAAATTCTGCTTGACTTGAACATCTTAACATCTTCCCATCTCCCCACGGGCAGTTGGAATCTCTCAGTAAACAGTCCACTCATGTGGGAGCTTTAAAAAAAAAATGTAATTATAAAAATAATTTCATGCTTCTCTAGAGGATTTAAAAAATACAGAAAAGAACTAAGAAGAAAAACAAATCACCCAAAATACCAGCGTGTAGAAGCTGCTGGCAGCACTTTTGGTATGAAGTCTTCTTTTAGCCTTACTTTTCTTCTTCTCATCCATTTCAAACATTTGTCCCTTTTGACATTAGGTAGTATATTCACATGGTTCAATCATGAAAAACCTTTTTTTTTTTTTTTTTAATCTTTTTTTCTTTTTATCTGTGGTGTATGGGATCTTAGTTCCCTGACCAGGGATTGAACCTGCGCCCCTGCAGTGGAAGCCCAGAGTCTTAACCACTGGACAGCCAGGGAAGTTCCAAAAAGGATTTTTAAGGTATGGGGGGAAGTATCCCACCCCATGCCTGCATTCCCAACCCCTCCCCATAGCCTCAGCACTTAACTTTTTTGTATTTTCTTCCAGTTCTGTGCATATACAACCTTGTGCAAATATAGGTTAACATTTCTCTCTACCCAGCAGGTAGCACATTATCCATGTTCTTGGGTAGCCCGTGGGGCGTTTCCTTGGTCCTTTTGTTACAGTGGAGAAGTATTCCTTTGTGTAGATGGGGCTGGATGAGCTTTCATCCTCGGACGTGCTGTCCTGATGCGCTTAGACCACGTCTAGGCTTTGGTCCTTCACATAGAGCTGCAGTAAACATCTGTCATCTCGTGTACATGTGTCTCTCTGGTCACTTCCCAGAAGCCTGTTTGCTGGATCAAAGCACAGGTGCGCTTAGAATTTGCACAGCAGCTGCTGAATTGCATTCCTCTGAGGCTGTAGCAAATGGTGCCAGCTTAGACTCCCACAGGCAATGTGCGAGTGCCTTTATGAGACATATGACTTATTTGTAATGTGTGCCTGAACCTGGCTCCATAGGGCACCTTTGATCTGCATCTCTCTTATTACAAGGGAGGTTGAGCATCTCTTGACCTATTTAAGCCTGTTGTGTTTCTTTTTCTACACTGTGTCTGATCATATCCTTTGCCCCATTTTTCTCACTGCTTGTTATTCTTAGTGATTTCCAGAGGCTCTTTTTATATGAGAGAGATGAGCTTTGTCTAGGCTGTCTTGTTGGTCAGTCACTAACTCGTGTCTGACTCTTTGTGACCCCATGGACTGCAGCACACCAGACTTCCCTGTCCTTCACCGTCTCCTAGAGCTTGCTCAAACACATGTCTGTTGAGTCAGTGATGCCATCCACCATCTCATCCTCTGTCGTCCCCTTCTCCTGCCTTTAATCTTTCCCAGCGTCAGGGTCTTTTCTAATGAATGGGTTCTTCAGATTAGGTGGCCTAAGTATTGGAGTTTCAGCTTCAGGATCAGTCCTTCCAATGAATATTCAGGGCTGATTTCCTTTAGGATTGACCAGTTTGATCTCCTTACTGTCCAAGGGACTCTCACTATTTCCCCCAGTATGTCATTTGCTTCTTGACTTGGTTTGGGGGGAGTGTGTGTGTATTTGTCCCTGTATTTTTATTGAGGTTGAGAATTTTTTAAAATATTTTTCAATTTGGGGGTTATTTTTAAGCTTTTCATTTTTAGTTAGTTTCAAACATATAGCAAAGTTGTAAGACTAGAATGTGGGAATAATACCCATGTGAGTTCTCTACTCTAAGCAGATGTTTTAGTTATCTGTTGCTGTGTAACGGATTAGCTTTCTTCCAAAACTGAGCAGCTTGAAACAACAAACATTAACTTACCTCACGTGATTTCTAAGGATCAGGAATCTGGAAGCAGATTAACTGGGAGGTTCTGGTGTGTGATCTTTTGGGAGATTATAGTCAAGGTGTCAGCCAGGGCTGAGTCATCTGAAGGCTCGACCAGGCTGGACAGTCTGCTTCCAAGATGCTGCACTCCTGGGACTTCCTGGTGGCCCAGTGGTTAAGGCTCTGTGTGTCTGCTGCAGAGGCTAAGAGTTTGATCCCTGGTCAGGGAACTAAGATTCCGCATACCGCACTGCGTAGCCAGAATAACAACAAAGATGGCGCACTGGTAGGGCTGCTGGTGGGAGAGGGCCTACGTAGAGAGAAACTGAGGCCTCCCCGAAGGGCGGCCCACATGATCCACAGTCGGCTTCCCCTGAGCACATAATCGACTAGAAAAAGAGCAAGGGAGCTGCCCAGGAGAGAAGCCAATCTTTTTTATAACCTAATCTTGGAAGTGACATGTGATCACTTCCGCTGAGTTCCTATGGCTGCAGAGACCAACCCTGGTACAGTGTGGGAGGAGCCTGAAAACAGGGAGGCGGGGATTGCTAGGGGCCACCCCTGATTGGAGCCTGAAAACAGGGAGGCAGGGATCGCTGGGGACCACCCCAGATTTAACCACTGTAAATATTTGGCCACATTAGCTTTAGCCACGGCCCTCGCAACATGTATCCCTTTTTCTTTTCCTGAATCATTTGAGAGTCAATTGCAGACATCATGCTTCTGCACCCCCTTCATATTTTGATCTGATTATTTCTGTCTTTGAGAATAAGAGCATCCTCTCACTCAACCACCGCAGTCATCAGATCCAGTGCCTCTAGCATTGTGACAATACTGTTATCAAATTCACTGTCCATAATGCGGTGCAGCCAGCCGTCTAGCAATCATGTTGTGGATCGCTGTCATTCTCTCACTCAGCATCTGGTCTGTGTTGCCACTTCATCGTGCCCTCTGAAGCCTGTGCTTAGGAGGGGAGAGTGCCAAGCGGGACAGCTCCCTTGGTCCTCACCGTCAGCTCCTCGCCTGCGGCTCCCACCAGCTTTCTTCTCTGGTTTTCTCTGTTGTAAATAGTCCCACGGTGGCCAGCCCTGTGAGCAAGAGCCTGAATATTCCTGATCACAAATTGCTGCAGGCGAGATTACCAGGTCCACTCGAGGCTCTTCTGTTTTGTTTGTTTCATTTAATATCTATTTATTTATTTCCGAACTTTAAACTTTTTATTTTGTATTGGAGTATAGCCGATTAACAATTTAGTGATGGTTTCAGGTGAGCAGCCATACATGTACATGCATCTATTCTCTCCTAAACTCCCCTCCCATCCAGGCTGCCACATATCATTGAGCAGAGTTCCCTGTGCTCTACAGTAGGTCCTTGGTGATTATCTATTTTGAATATAGCAGTATATACATGACCTTCCAAAACTCCCTAACTATCTCCTTCCCCCTGCCCACCACCCCCCCAACCCAACCAGGAAACAGTAGGTTAGGTTTTTAAGTCTATGGGTCTCTTTCTGTGTTGTAAGTTCATTTGTATCATTTGGACCGGTCATTTTGGTTCCCTGGCCTCAGTGTCTGATCTGTGAAGTGGGTCAGATACGATCACAGCTCTCAGGACCATGGAGAGAGCCCATGAGTGGGTACACGTTCCCAGCCGCAAGCGCTGGGTCAGTGGGCGCTCTCCGTGGGGTGGATTCTGTGACCCAGAGCAGAGAGGTGCCAGTTCAGTGTTGGGTGCCCAGCTGTTGCCCGTGGTTCAATAGCAGCTGCTGAAGTTTGAGGTTCCTGGAGAGGTGACCTTTAGGGGGAGAAGGATGCCCTGACTGAGGTGTGTTTTAGGTGAGGTCACTGTGTACGTGTTACAGACTAGTGCTTAGATTGCATATGCAAGCCTGATACACACACACACACATGCACGCACACACTCACACCCATACCTGTAGGTTTCCACGACCCCCAGGTAGCCATGCAGCCACGACCCCACAGGTACAGGTCATGGACACTTAGAAGGGGACTCGTAACTCATGTGCTGGCATCCAGGGGGACTCGACCCTGACCTTGACCCTTGGTTTCCATCCTCATCCCCGGCTCCCCCATTCCCAGCGTGCCCTCCTCAACCATTGGCCCCCACCCCCACCCCCAG
>NW_011494885.1:3783618-3783891 GCF_000754665.1 Bison bison bison
CCTGCCAGTCCAATTCCTTCCTGCTTTCTGGCTTTCTCTTCACCCCCGTTCCTGGTTCCTGGCTGCCCCTGCTCCTAGCGTGTTCCCCCGCCCCAAACCACCTGTCCCCCTCCTCAGGTGCCGTCTGGGATCATTCTCCAGAGCAAGGCCGTGGGGGCCCCCACCGCCCCACAGTCCTCCGCCAGCCTGGGACCCCTTGCCAGCCCCACTGCCTCCGTGCTGGTCAGTGGGCAGGCTCCATCCGGGACCCCCACCACCCCCAGCCATCCCCCC
>NW_011494885.1:3783991-3787942 GCF_000754665.1 Bison bison bison
GTGGGCCAGAACTGTGGGCACCGGAGCCCAAGGGTCACCCAGATCTCCAGGGACAGGGACGGTGGAGGGGGGCGGGCTGTACTCCCCAGATCCCCTCCAGGCGCACTCACTTTGGGGCCGCCATAGCCCCCGAGGCCCAAGAACCAGAGCAGTAGGGGGTGCAGGGTCTCTGGGGGGGCCTTTGTGCCCGTGACCCCTGAGCCCTGTCTGCCCGCACCTCCACCCCAGGCCTGCCTCCTCTGCTTCCTGCCGAGAGCAAAGCCTTTGCCAGCAACCTCCCAACCCTGACCGTGGCCAAGGCCGTCCCTTCTGGGCCAGGGAAGTCCTCCGGGCTGCAGGTAAGGGGCACCCAGAGTGGCGGGCTAGGGCCCAGGCCAGGTCGCTGGGGAACTGTGATGGGGCTGGAGGGGAAGGGGAGGCCGGCCGGCAGGCAGGCAGGGAGGTAGAGATGGGCAGAGACACAGCCAGGTCGGGGGTAAGACATCCGGCCAGTCCAGGCTGGGGCACGTGGGAAACCAAGACAGTTGAACGGAGATCCACCCCCAAACACCGAAACGACAGAATGAGGATGGGAGAGATGGCCTGAGAGAGACCCCAGGCGGTCACTGGGGGCATGAGCAGGTGAGAGATGGAGGCTGCAGGAGGAGGGACTGTGTTGGCTCAGGACAGGCGGGGGGGAGACCCTAAAAGGAAGGACAGGGCAGGGTGGCCAGCAAGACACTGAGTCAGAGATGGCAGAGGGACTGCCTTGGCGGTTAAGACTCCGCACTTCCAGTACAGGGGGCATGGGTTCAATCCCTGGTTGGGGAACTAAGGTCCCACATGCCTTGCAGTGCAGCCAGAGAAAAGAGAAGGTGGTGATGGGGGTGGGGGGAGGGGAGGATGTGGTCAAGAGGAGAGCTAGGATGGTGGTACCCAGGCCAGAGGGGCATAGGCAGGGAAGGTGGAGGAGACTGAGGCAGAGACAAGATTCAAGAGAGCCTGAAAGGGAAGAATAGGCAGGACAAGGGAAGTCAAGGTAGAGATTTTGGCAGGGGTGGGAGGAAAGAGGCCGTGCCCATCAGGTGCTGGACAATGAGGGGGGTTTGTGGCCTTTGGATGGGCAGGGAGGGAGGTACCAGGTGGAAGCTGAGAGACCCAAGCCTGAGAAGGGGCTGGAGGAGGCGACCCAGGTGGATGCCTGGGGCTTGAGCCTGCCTGTAACCCTCTCCTTGCTGTGTCCCCCCAGCCCTGGATCCAGCCCCAGTCTTCCCCGCAGGTTGAGTGTGCTGGGTGGGCAATCCTGCAGCTAGGACCTGGACCCCATCTCGGGTGACATCAGCCCCTCCCATCTTTGTCCCAGGCTGGGGCGTGGAGAGGCTCAGGTGCCAAGGGAACGCTCCTCCGTCACGAAACCCCCCTCACTAGCTTCTCTCTCCCCCACAGTATGAGAGCAAGTTGGGCAGCCTGAAGAAACCCCCCACGCTTCAGCCCAGCAAAGAAGCCTGGTGAGCTCCGCGTGTGCCTCCTCGCCCGGCACTGTCCCCCGCTGTGGGTTCGGGAAGTGTCATTGACCCCTCCACCTCCCCCTCTAGGGAGAGGGGTGGGAATAGTAGTGATTATAGGCTGAATGACGAGGATTCCCTGTGGCTGTGTTAGCAGCATTCGTGGGGCAGCTAGGCTGCTGGCTTCAAGCGGGCGGGGGTGGATATTTGGTGTGGCTTGGTCACCGCAGTACCCTGAGCGCCTCGGACCCGGCTGGCAGGCAGTGTCTCCTGTCCGGGGGTTGGGGGGTGTGTGTTCAGGTGGACGCAGGGATGCCTGGGGGCCAGTGTGAATGGATAGATGGACGCTACCCAGGCAGGTGCATGGCTGGACGGATGGCTGTTGGGGTGGGTGGGCGGGTCCGTGTTGGATGCTCGCGTTCTGTCCCTCTCTCCTGCCCTCCGTCCACTGAGAGTGTTGGTCAGATCCTCATCGGGTGCCCAGTCCTATGCTGGACTCTGGAAACACTGGACAGACCAGGTCCCGCATCCACTGTGTGTGAGGGCTGCTGGCCTTCAGCACTGGGTACAGACAAGGAAGCATGTCTGGTGGGAGAGACAGCCATACATAGTAGGCGATAGTCTACTGCTCAGTGAGAAAGCAGATCTTATTAACCAACCACGCAAGGGCCCAACCTCCCTGCCCGCGTCCCCAAGCCTGCTGCTGGGTTCCAGGTAGAGCGGGGACATGCTGACCCCAAGTGGCAGGAGATGGTATTGCATGGAAGGTGAGTCGCACGCTCTGGCATCTAACTCCCAGCGCTGCCTCTAGCTGCTTTGGATCCGTGACTTCATCTTCGCAGGCCTCAGTTTCCTCATCTGTAAAATGGGCATAAGGATAGCACTTCCTGCCATTGGTTGTCCCCAGAGATACAGTGAGGGAGGCCAGGCACACGTTCACACGTATTTCTGCAGCGTTCCTTCCCTCCTCGTTGTCTGCCTTGTGGCCTGGGGGCTCAGGGTCCGGTTCTGCCGTCTCCTGGCCTCACCACGAGTTGTCTGTGTGTGTGGTCCTTCCCCCGACCCTCCCAGCTTCCTGGAGCATTTGCACAAACATCAGGGCTCCGTCCTGCACCCTGACTGCAAGACGGCCTTCCCCTCCTTCGAGGATGCCCTGCACCGCCTCCTGCCCTATCATGTCTACCAGGGTGCCCTCCCCTCCCCCAACGACTACCACAAAGGTGAGGCCTCCCCTGGGTGTGGAGGCGGGAGGTGAGGACCAAACAGGGTGCAGGCGCCCTTGACTGTGGGTCCTTCCCCAACATCTGGGTCTCTGGACCTCTTCCTCCGCAGTGGACGAGGAGTTCGAGACGGTCTCCACGCAGCTGCTGAAACGCACCCAGGCCATGCTCAATAAATACCGCCTCCTGCTGCTGGAGGAGTCCCGGGTAGGGTAGCCTGTCACCTTTCTTCCTGGGGGACCCTGCCCTTCCCCCACCCCCACCCGCCGCTGCAAGGAGGGAGGGAGGGAGGGATCAGATCACAAGAAGGACAGTTGGGAATCTGTTCCCATCCATCCTTGGCGACCGCGTCCCCTCCTCCACCTCGCTTCTTCACTGGCTCATCTAATCGCCTCTCCCCCTCCCTGCCCCCAGAGGGTGAGCCCCTCCGCGGAGATGGTAATGATCGACCGAATGTTCATTCAAGAGGAAAAGACCACGCTGGCCTTAGACAAGCAGCTGGCCAAGGAGAAGCCAGGTAGGTGAGAGCGGAGGGAGCCGGGTCCCCGCCGCCTCCGCAGGGTGCGGCGCTTTCCCTCACTCTGCCACTGGGCGGCGCCCGAGCCCAGCCTGAAAGCCCTGAGAGTGGACCTCCGCTTCCTGCTCATCCCATCATCCTGTGTCCATTTCGCCCCCTCAATCCTGGACCTGGAGGGAGGAAACGTTCTGCCACCCCCGGGGGCACAGAAAAGCGGGAGAGCAGAGCCAGGACTGGGGTGAAGCCAGCAGAAGTTAGTGGGTTGCAGAAGTTAGGTGGTATCCTCTGTCCGGTGCCGAGGGCTGCTGGCATATTACGGGGACTTGGAACTTGGGGAAAGGGTCTTGCCTAGCAGTGTCCTCGTGAGTGAAGGGCTTAGCGGGCCCGGCAGATGGTCAGTACTCAGTGGACACCGGCTCCTCTCAGCTCTGCAGGGGCCTCCTGCCTTGGCTAACCCCCAGGGTTTTCTTGGCCCCCTTCTACAGATGAGTACGTGTCTTCCTCCCGCACTCTCGGCCTCCCCGTCGCCGCTTCTTCCGAGGGACACCGGCTGCCCGGCCACGGCCCGTCTCCGTCCTCGGCGTCCGGGGCCCCAGCCCAGCCCCCTCTGCACCTGCCCACCAAGCTGGTGATCCGGCACGGCGGCGTGGGCGGCTCCCCCTCCGTGACCTGGGCGCGGGCCTCCTCGTCCTCCCTGTCTTCGTCCTCCTCGTCCTCCGCCGCCTCCTCC
>NW_011494885.1:3788478-3798553 GCF_000754665.1 Bison bison bison
CCCACCAAAGTGGACGAGGCCACCAGCGGGCTCATCCGCGAGCTGGCGGCGGTGGAGGACGAGCTGTACCAGCGGATGCTGAAAGCCGGCCCGGCTGACCCTGCGGCGGGCACCGGGCAGGGCAGCGGCAGCCGGGAGCCCGGCTGGGAGGCGCCCCGCTGCCCCCGCCAAGCGGCGCAAGTCCGAGTCGCCCGACGTGGACCAGGCCAGCTTCTCCAGCGACAGCCCACAGGACGACACGCTCACAGAACACCTGCAGAGCGCCATCGACAGCATCTTGAACCTCCAACAGGCCCCCGGCCGGACGCCCGCACCCCCGTACTCCCACGCCGCCCCGGCGGCCGTCACGCCCACCTCCCCGACACCCCTGCACAGGCCGGAGGCCTACCCGCCCTCCAGTCACAACGGTGGCCTCGGCACCAGGACGTTGAACAGATAACACTGGGCTGGACTTCCCTTCCCTGTCCCCTTTCTCCGCAGGGACGCAGCGGGGAGCAGGGAGGGGGACAGCCGGGCGTCTGACCTCAGCCTCCTGGGGTACACGAGCCGGGGACCCCTTGAGTTTTTCTTGCCTAAGTTATTTGAGTCACAAAGGCCTCGTCCCCCCCCACCTCCTGTCAGCCGGGTGGTTGGGTGGGGTCGTGGATTTCGGGGAGGGGGGCTCTAATGTACAAGGTCTCCCCTGCCAAAGGAGGGGGTAATCCTGGTGTGTCGTTTCCTATTTCTTCCCATTTCCAGCCACGCTCCGCCCCTCCGCCCGGGGGACACGTGCGCATTGGCCAGGGAGGAGGGCTCCCTGGCGGTCCCCACCGCTCACACGCATCCAGGTACCCGGTTTGCCCGCGTGGCTTCAATCTGTCCCTGCACCCGTCGCTGGCAGGATCCGCGTCTCTCCAACGCCCCCCACAGGCCAAGACAGGAAACGCAGGGAAAGGGCGGCGTGAGCCTGCCTCCCGGGACCCGCCACCTGGCAGTGCGTGCCTGCGGGCACCCGTGTCACATCCGTGTGTGTGTGTGTGTGTGTGTGTGTATCCCTCTCCGTGTCCTATGTCTCTCTGTATGTGCTCGAGTGAGAAAGATTTCAAAAGCCTCCAGTCCCTCGACTGAAATCCGAGCACCTCCCAAACAAAACCGGGATCTTCCTTCTACCCCCTTCCCCAGCCAGTCTTCCCCTCTGTTCTTCCTGCCGCCAGCCACCCGCGCCAGATTTTGAAATCTTGGAGACAAAACTAGTACTGTAAGATAAATTTTTTTGTACTGTATTTATTGTGTATAACGATTTTTTTAAAAGGAGAATTCTGTACATTTAGAACTCTTGTAAATTAAAAAGCGATCCTTTTTTTAAAACTGTACTGACGCCCCCCCGCCCGCATTGCTTTGGGATTTTCGGGAACTTGTTTGGAGTCTGCGGGTTGGGGCGACAGGTGGGTGGAGAGGGGGATTGTGGGGACTTACTACACATTAATTTGTGAGCCCCTGCTGGGGGCCAGGTCCTATTCTAGGCACAAGGGTGCAGCTGAATATGATGGAAGCGCCTGTTCTGGGAGGCCCGACTTCTTAGTGAAGGGGGCAGACAGTGAAAAACTCAATCAGCCACGTGTTTTTGTATCATTCCTGGTGCGGTTCTGTGGTCTCCTGGAGCATGGAATTCGTCAATGTGTAACCATCCCTCCTGGGAAAAATACAGGGCTAGCTTCCGGCCAGCCTCTGATCCACATTTTTGTCAAACCCTCAACACATCACTTTGTTTTTCTGTTTAAAGACCCTTCACTTAATATATAGTGTTGATTCTTAACACTGATCGCACAGCCAGCAGCATTAACTCATGCCAGAATGAAGCTTCTGTAACACGGTGTTTTCTCTGTAAGGCACATCCTACCCTCCTTAGGCTTAAGAACTCAAGAACCCCGGGGGCTATTTAAAACAGCGAAGTCAGCAAAAGCATCAAAATGTGAATACACCCGCAAAAGGATGCATGGTTTCAAGTAGGAGAGCGTCCTCACCTATTCAGCACTCAGTCGGAAACATGCCTGCTGGGCCACTCAACGTTTTCGCCACTCTGTGCATGTCCGTGGAAGTACCACGGATTTTTGGCAACAGACAAAAGTTCCAACAAGTAGATGAATTCACAAGCAGGGTACCTGCTAATAGTGAGGATTGACTAAATGTGTACAGTGTCAGAGATATGGGGGCAGTCAAGCAGGATATGTTAGCTTCCCATGGATACGAAAAAAGGTACCTCCGGGAACTTCCCTCATGGTCCAGTGTTAAAACTCCACGCTGCCAATGTAGGGGGTATGGGTTTTATCCCTGATGGCTGAACTAAGATCTCACATGCCACCCGGTGCAGCCAATAAACCAAATCACTTTATATGAAAAGAACAAAAAAACACCCAATTGGGTGGGTGGCTTAAAAGAAATTTATTCTCTCAGTTGCAGAGGCTAGAAGTTCCAAATCAAAAGTGCGGTCAGGACTACCGTTCCCCTAGAGACAAGGGGAGGGTCCTTCCTTACATTTTCCAATCTCTGGTCATCCCGGGTCTTCTTTGGCTGTTAGCTACATCCCTCCATTCTCTCCTGAGCCATTTCCCCTCAACATCGGTGTGTCTTCTCTTATGAGGACACCAGCCATATTGGATTTGAGCCTAGCCTACTCCAGGATGTGCTGGTCTTAACTAGATGACATCTGCAAAGACCGCATTTCCAAAGAAGATCACAAATTCACAGGTAATTCACTCGGGTTAGGACACTGGCATATCTCTTGGGGAGACGCAGCTCAATTGGACACAGCAGCTGCTCGTTCCTAGAACCCTTTTGTGTGAACTAGAAAACAGCACCCCCTTCCTCTGGGAATTTGGAGAGCAGCACATGACCCAGATTCCAGCCCCCTTCAATCAAGCCAGTGCTTTGTGCAGTGAACAATCTGCCCAACCGCACATGAAGGCCCTCAGGATCAAGTGGGAAGGGAAGACTTCTTTGAGGAGGTGACATCTGAACAGAGAACTGCATTAAAGAAGGGAGGGGACCACAGGAAGAGAGTACTCAAGGCAGCGAGAACAGCCAGTGCAAAGGCCCTGAGGCAGGAGCGTGGATAGAATGTAAAACCGCCAAATGGGTCTGTGACTGGAACCTGGGGAAGAACGGGGTACAGACAAGAGGTGAGGTCAGTGGGAACAAAGGGGGCCTATCCTGTAGGATCCAATAGCTCCACGCTGAAAACTTCGCTTTTACTCTAAGAATGAGGCGGGAGCCACCGGCGGGTTCTGCGCAGAGGGCTGAGCTGACTTCGTTTTCCCAGGCGCCCTCTAGCGGCCATGTATGCAACCTACAGGGCAAGGAGGCAACGGCCACAGTCAGGTGGATGTTACGGCGGCTGGACTAGGGTGATCCACCCCGGTCCTTGGCAGGCTCCTGGGGGTGTTTGGGAGGGGAGAAGCAGATATATGGGATCTCAAGGAGAGAGACCTCCCCCCGCCCCCGCCAGCTCTAGACCTACTTCCCCCGCTTATGTAATAAAGCACTAAAGGAGAACAGCGGTTCTCAACATCCTTGAATCCTCGCAGGCTCCTGGAAGACCTCACGTAGCCGTGGAAAGAAGTTTGCCAGTCATTTCCACCGGCTAACATTGGAAAGCTAGCTGAATGCAGCCCAAATGCAGCCCAAGCAGAGGGACATGATGAGTAACGTTTCCAGAACACATATCTTGGGCTCCCAGCACTTCACCTGGGATATCTTATTTGATGCTCACAGAAGCTGCCTTGTGGGAATTAATAACCCCATGTTGCAGATGAGGAAACTGAGGCCCCGAGGACTGTAGCTTACCAGGCTCCTCTGTCCATGGGATTTCCCAGGCAATAGTACTGGAGTGATTGCCATTTCCTTCTCCACCGGATCTTCCCGACCCAGGGATCGAACCCGGGTCTCCCGCATTGTAGACAGACGCTTTACCGTCTGAGCCACCAGGGAAGTCCTGCATACAAGGCCTTGACAAGCCTGCTGTGCAGAAGCCAGAGACAGCCTCCTCCCCAAGCCCCGGGGTATGAGACCAAAACTGACCTTAGCTTCTACAGTTAGCCTTTGGCATATTCGTTCTAAGATGCTAGATGCAGCAGAGTGGGCATCTGGAGAGTGTTCAGTCGCTCAGTCGTGTCCAACCCTTTGTGACCCCATTGACTGTAACCTGCCAGGCTCCTTTGTCCTTGGGATTTCCCAGGCAAGAACACTGGAGTAGGTTGCCTTTTCCTTCTCCAGGGGATCTTCTTGACCCGGGGATCGAAACCGAGTCCCTTGCATCTCCTGTATCGGCAGGTGGATTCTTTACCACTGTGCCACCTGGGAAGCCCCTTTCTACAGCTGAGCCATCCAGAAAAAGAAGCCAGAAATGACTACCTCTGGGCCCAAGTCACCTGGACACGGAGCGCGACTGGAACCCAAGACTGACCAGTGTCCCAAGTGAACAAGCTCACTGGCTGCTTTCTCCATTTTTTTTTAATTATGAAAAAATACCCATAACGTAAAATTTATCTTCGTAACCACATCAGCATTAAGACATTTACACTGTGCAACCATCAATCTTCAGAACTCATTTCATCAATTTTTTTTTCATTTGGCTGTGCTGGGTCTTCGTTGTAACATGAAGGATTTTTTGTTGTTGTTTAGTTGCAGCATGTGGGTTCATAGTTTCTTGACCAAGGATCGAACCTGGGCCGCCTGCAATGGGATCTCAGAGTCTTAGCCATTGGACCACCAACCTGTGGTCAGCCTGGAAGTCAGGAACTCATTTCATCTTGCAGAACTGAAACTCTGTGCCCATGAAACCATGATCCTGTCCCCCCTCCACTTCCACCCAGCTCCCCCACCACCACCATTCCACTTTCTGTCTCTGAATCAGACTACCCTAAGCATCTTGTATGAGTGGAATCACAATATGTGTTCTTTTGTGAGTGGCTTATTTCACTCAACCTAATGTCTTCATTCATGTTGTAGAATATGTCAGTTTCTCTTTTCAGTTTTGACAGATGGGGTGAGGGCAGAGAAAAGAATATCTGAGTTTGTGCTTTGCAGTGGGGACTCCAGAGGCTCCAAGGGCATCAAGGAAATTGGATGACACTGGGGACAGATGTCAGAGACTCCCTGATTCGGAGGTCAGCAGGTAGCAAGATGCGACAGCCACCTTGGTTATTAAGGGCTCAAAGGGTATTTAATGGAGCTGAATACGTCACTCCACTGACCCCTTCCTAGAATATTATCTTTAATGCACAAAATGAAACCCTTAGGATCCCAAGGGAACCAATTATACTGAAATACAGTTATCAGTATTTTTTAAAATTGACAAGGCTGTGACAGGGTAATAGGGTCTGGTGTACCAGCGAACAATTAGAAAGCTAGCTTGCAGTGGGTCTAATCAGTGATGAGTAAGCAATCACTGGAAATTCCAAACACAGTGTGAGAACATCAAAGATTCCTCTTGATGACCTTCTGGAATCCTTGCTCTCACAGGACTCATGTTCTCGTGAGGGAGACCCTCCCTGAAACAGAGAAATGTAAAATATGGTGATAAAGGCTGCAGAGAAGAATAAAGCAGCGAGAATGGAGGGATGGTGGGTACTGCATTAAACAGGGAGATCAGGGAGGGCTTCTCGGAAGAGGTGACATTTGGGTGGCGACTGGAAGGAGGGAAGGGTGAGAGGGCGGATGGGAGTGGTCGGGTGGGACTTTCCAGGTGGAGGAACAGCAAGTTCAAAGGGCCCTGAAAAGAGGGTTGTCTGAGGAACAGTGGAGAGGCCAGTGCGGCTGGATCTGAGGGATCAAGGGGGAGAGAGGGAGGAGAGGACAGAGGGAGCCTGCAGATCTTTCAGGGCCTTCTGGTCCACACTGAAGGCTTTGGCTTCTGCTTTGAGTGAAAGAAGAACCATGGAGGGCTGTGAACAGAGGAGTTTTCATGCACTCGTTTCCGTAATTATTATGATTACTTATAATTAAAATTAATATTGTTGGTGGTGTTACTATTTTATTATTGCTGTTTCCATGTCAGGAAGGGAGACAGGGGTGGAGTTTGAAGGCAGGACTGGGAACCCGCGCGCGCACCCGTTTCGCAAAGGCACCGTGACTGTCTCCACCAGAGGGCGCCAGAGGCTGGGCGCCCGGTTTGGGGATGGGGGGGCTCCTCGTCCCGCCCCCCCTTCTCTGCCCCTCCCGTCCCTCCTCCCCGTTCTGGGCCCCACCCGGCTCAGACGGCTCCGGACGGGACCGCGAGCACAGGCCGCTCCGCGGGCGCCTCCGATCCCCGCGGGACCCCCGCCCAGCTCTCCCTGCCCGGTCCTGCAGTCTGCGCGCCCCCTTGGTGAGTGACCCCCAACTGAGGCTGTCGCCTCCTAGCCTCCGCCCGCGGAGCCCTCGAGCCTGCCCTGGCTCTGGATCATTCCCCTGCTTGCCAAAGACCCTCAGTCCCCACCCCAGGCAGTGTGTAGGGGGTCTCTCAGCCCCCCGGAAACCTATCTCCCTCACTGCCCCCCACCAGTCCCTTCAATCTGTAGCAGTGTTCCCCACTCTCCTCCTCCCTTCGCGCGGCCTTCCTTGGGGTCTCCCTCCACCGCATTCATCCACCTCTGTTCCATTCCTCCTCCCACCCCAAAAGCTCCTCTCCTACCTCACCAACCCCACTGCCTGTCCAACCACCCCAAAGCGTCCTCGCTAAGATGTCCCCCAGGTCCCTCCCTGTGTAGGACACCGCCCAGGGCCCCCTCCCTCTGCCAACGTCCCAGGTCTTGGCTCCAGCCTCTCCTTCACCTTTCTGGCACACCCTCCCTGAATTCTCCCCCTCCCACATATGCACACACTTTGTTTTTTTAAAGCATGGTTATGATTTTATGGATTTTAACATATTGGATGTGCAGTTAGTCTGGGTGCTCAAATTGTCCCATCTTTGGCCAGTGGGAGTCCTGTCGAGCCGGGACTCTGTCCCTGTGACATGCCCCATCCCAGTTTGAGCACTTTCCCGCTATCTGACCCAGACTCACTTGTTCTTTCCCTGCCTCAGACCCAGAATTAGCCATTTCCCCCGGAAGCCTCAGGTTCTCTTTTAGTGGAAAATGGAATTTAGAGACCCCAATCTGACCAAAAGTCGGTTCTGTGCAGAGATCAGTAAAATGATAAGCATCCACTTAGACTGATCAAGGGGGAAAAAAGAAAGAAAGCAAAGACACAAATGAATGATAATTGAGAATGAAAGGGGGAGGGAGGACATCACTACAGATACTACAGTGAATGAAAGGCCAGTAAGGGGATGTAGTGAACACAGTCTAGGTGCTGGGGGTGCTGGTTGCTGCTGGGCTGGTAATTTGTCCTCTCCCTAACTCCTTAGATCTGTGATAGGAGTGTTGGCTCTGAGGTCAGGTTATCTGGAGTCCCAGCTTGAGCACGTACTAGCAAAGTGATCTCAGGGAAGTTATACTATCTTCCTGAACCTCTATTTCCTTATCAGAAAAGTGGGGGTAATAATAGCTTTACCTTACAAGGTTGCTGTGAAGATTAAATGAGTTAGAGCAGTTTCTGGCATGCAGTGATCACAAATGTTATTATTCTCATGAATGATAACATCATGATCTGGGGGGGACCCAGGCAGTGTTGAGTCTCATTTCTCATCCTTGGGCCCACGTGTTCAGCCACTCTGTCCATCCATTTTACAGTTCCAGGTCATGAAACCCACCATCCTCTCTGCCTAAATGCCCTTGTCACTCTTCAGGAAGCAGCTCAAAAGTCAGCCCAGGGGGCTTCCCCCTGTGGCTCAGCTGGTAAAGAATCTGCCTGCAGTGCAGGAGACCTGGGTTCGATCCCTGGGATGGGAAGATCTCCTGGAGAAGGAAACGGCTACCCACTCCAGTATTCTGGCCTGGAGAGTATGTATGGGAAAAGATTCTACAGGACACAACCAAGATCTGGTACAGCCAAATAAATAATAAACGTGAAAAAAAAAAAAAAGTCAGCCCAGCCAGAGCTTTCCTAATCCTGTGATTGGTTCATCCTGTCCCCCTCTGGTGTCTACAAGTCTACCACCAGCTTTTCCCAGGCCTCGTTGATTGCTCCGTGCCCCGGTTCTCTCCGCACTGGAGGCTCCGAGTGTGTGGGGACTGGGCTCTGGTCTATTTTTGGATCCATACCCCTTGACACATGGTGTGATTTCAGTGAAAATTGCCAAATAATGGAAGGTGTGGGGACGGAGAAAGAAAAAGACAAAGGAATCCTTTTCTTCGGATCAGCTTCTGCATCCTTCCCCTTGTTTATCTCTTGGGCTTCCACCACCAATCTCGCTTCTTCCAGCATCTCTTTCTCTCCCTCCAGCTGGAATAATCACCTTCTTCCTCCTTCAGCCGCCAGCTCCTGCCATCCACCCTCAGTGCTCTCAGAAGCTCTCCCCCGCAACCCATCCCACCAGCCTTCCCCATCGATTCTACCTTCTGGCTCCCTTTCTTCTCCACCACCTCCTCCAGGCAGTCCCCCATCAACATCCTCTCCTCCCACAGGTAGCCCTCGCGCTGTGCATCTCCGTCAGAGCTCAGCGGGCAGCGTGCAGCCACCATGTTCAGCTGGCTGAAGCGGGGCGGGGCTCGGGGCCAGCAGCCGGAGGCCATCCGCACGGTGACCTCGGCCCTCAAGGAGCTGTACCGCGAAAAGCTGCTGCCTTTGGAGGAGCACTACCGCTTCGGGACCTTCCATTCTCCGGCCCTGGAGGATGCCGACTTCGACGGCAAGCCCATGGTGCTGGTGGCCGGCCAGTACAGCACGGGCAAGACCAGCTTCATTCAGTACCTGCTAGAGCAGGAGGTGCCCGGCTCCCGGGTGGGGCCCGAGCCCACCACCGACTGCTTCGTGGCTGTCATGCACGGTGACACTGAGGGCACCGTGCCTGGCAATGCCCTCGTCGTTGACCCGGACAAGCCCTTCCGTAAACTCAACCCCTTCGGGAATACCTTCCTCAACAGGTGTGCAGCCAGCAGCCCGGAGGGTGTCTTCCTGTCCCTGGCCCCTGTCTGTGTCCCATCCCCGCCTGTGTGTCTCTCCTTTTCAGTCCTAATCCCCTTCTCTCTACTAGAGCCTTCCTCTTCTTGCCTTCTCTCGGGGAGCAGTTAAGCCAGTGACGCCTGAGTTCGACTCCTGTCTAGCTGGGTGACTTTGGGCAAGCAACGTAACCTCTCTGTTTCTTATCCTCATCTGGAAAATGGGGATAACCATAGTCCTTCCTCCATAGGGCTGTTGTGGGGACTAAATGAATGAAAACATTCAAAGTGCTTAGAACAGCACCCTGCACAAAGTAAGTGCTCAATTAACATCAGCTTTTTTTTTTTAATATAGTTCTTATTCTTTATCCTAATCTTCCTTTTCTCTTCCAAGATTCTTTCCCTCTCCGAATCTGATTCTCCTCCGTGCAAGTCCTGGGTTCCCTTCTCATGCGTCCCCTCCTCCTACCGGTCCCTGCATTGACCCCTGACCTTCCCTCTGCCCCAGGTTCATGTGCGCCCAGCTCCCCAATCAGGTCCTGGAGAGCATCAGCATCATCGACACCCCGGGCATCCTGTCGGGGGCCAAGCAGAGAGTGAGCCGTGGTGAGTGAGGCTGGGCTCCTGGGTCCGAGGGAGGAAGGCCCAGGGTGGCTGCTAGGACTGTGTGAGCCCTGGCCCTGAGCTAGCTGCGTAGCCGAAGGGAGCTGGTGGAAGGCTGTGACTCCTCCGAGCTGGCGCGCGCTGAAGGGTGGGGGAGGCGTGTGGATGAACACGTGTGAACCCGCTGCGGCTGCATGTCTGGGCGGGTCCGAAGGATGGAGGGGGAGAGACCAAGAAAGAGGGAGAGTCCAAGGTGGACAGAGATTCAGAGGGCGAGGCCGGGATCCAGAGAGATGATCCGGAAAGTGGGAGACCCAGCGAGAAGGCAGAGCCTGGCGGGGAGGCCCTGGGCTCCTGTCAGCGCCTGGCTCCAGCTCTGGGCCACGGTTGGGGCTGAGGAGGGCCCGGGACGGGGAGTCTGGGCAGGGGCCAAGGGCGGCCAGGAATTTATAAACAGCTGTGCAGGGAGAGCGGCG
>NW_011494885.1:3798860-3803555 GCF_000754665.1 Bison bison bison
GTCCCTGGTTGCTGCCCAGCGGGAGCCTGTCCCCCGGGGAGGGAGGCAGGAGACAGCTGCAGAGGAGATCAGGGAGGGGGGAGGTGAGCTGCCAGCCCCATGGGGGAGGCAGGGGGCTGTGGGGGGGGGTCCCTCGGGAGAGTCAGCGGGGGCCACTCCAAGCCAGGGCGGGGGTGCCAGATGGAGGCCCAAAGGAAGTGGGGGAGAGAACCGGGGTCTCTTTCTGTGGCTGCGGGAGTAGAGGAAGAGGAGGGTGTGTCTGTCTGTCTGTCTGTCTTGAGGGTGAGTGTGTGTATGAGTGTCTGTGCCCATGTGGGTCGCTAGGTGTGACTTTGGGCAGCTCCAAGGGCCTGGGGGTGGGGGGGGCGGGCTTGTGGGATTGTGTGTGACTGTGACTGACCGTGTCTCTGTAGGTAGTTGTATTGTGAAACGTGTGGTTGGTGTGTTGTGCAGGGGAACTTTTATTTGACTGTGTGGATCATTGGTGTGTGTCTGGGAAGGTGTGTGGGATTCCCAGGCGGCTCAGTGGTAAAGAACCCGCCTGCCAATGCAGGAGATGCAGATTTGATCCCTGGGTGGGGAAGATGCCCTGGAGGAGGAGACGGCAACCTACTCCAGTCTTGTTGCCTGGGAAATCCCATGGACAGAGGAGTCTGGTGGACTGCATCCATGTAACTGTGGGTGTGACTCTGAGGTGTCAGCGTTGTGCTCATGGTTGTACTTGTGTGTGGCCCTGTAGGACTGAGATGATTTTGTTAGATTAGGTATAACCACATCTCTGTATACAGTTGTGCCCTTGTGTGTACAAGTGAGGGTGTGTGTGTGTGCACAAGTGAGGGTGTGTGTGTGTGCACAAGTGAGGGTGTGTGTTTGTGCATGAGTGTATCTTTTGTGTAACTATATATGATTGTGTCTCTCGTTTGGTGGGTGTGCAGGTGTGCACAGGCTCGTTGTGTGCCTGCTGCTATCTGTTATGTTGTGTGGGTCTCACATTATCTTCACAGTTGTGTGACTCTGGATATCTGTGTAGGTTCCCAGTTGCTAGCAAGGGAGTGTGTGAGGGTCTGCATCTTGTAGCAAGTGACTCAGATGGTGTCCAGGTGTATGCTTGCTCCTGAGTGCACGTGTGCACGTGCATGTGTGTGTGCACTGATGGAACATGTGGCCTCTGTGTAGAATATCTGTGAATACACACGTGTGTGATTGTAGCAGAGGGGAGCCTTCTGGCAGGGTTCAAATCTGGCCTCTGCTCCTTCTCAGCTGTGAGACCTTGACCGAGCCACTTAACCTCTCCATGCCTTAGTTTTCCCACCTGTAAAATGGGAACATGATAGTCTCATGCCATACCTTGCTGCTCTCCCCAGTGGTCCAGTGGTTAGGACTCCATGCTTCCATTGCAGGGGTGCAGGTTCAACCCCAACGGGGGCCCAAGATCCTGTAGCCTGCATGCCACGTGGCGAGGCCAAAAAAAGAGTCAAAATGTGTGAGGCACTTAGAGCAGTGTGTGGCCCCCAGGAGGTGCTGGGAAGGCCCTGTGATGACTGCTTTCCCTCTGTGAGGCTGTCGTCTGCACCTGGGGTGTCTGCCTGCCACGTCACCCATTCCCATGCTGACTCAACCTCCCTCCCTCCTCCCTCCCTGCGTGAGACACACTTTCCAAATCTGGATGTGTGTGTGTGTGTGTGTGTGTGTGGAGACATTGGGGACAGAGGAGGGGCCCTAGCTTTGGTCCCTCTGTTGACCTGGCCCTCCCTCCCCCCCAAAACAGCGTCCCCCACCCATCCCATCCCATCCAGTCCCCTGTGGCTATAGGAACCTGCTTCCGTTCAGGCAGGATGGGCCCGGCACAGCTCCCCGGCAGAGTGTAGAGGCCCCCAGGGCTGCGGCTCTGTGCTTCTGTGTCTGGAGCAAATTAACCAGTGGATTCCTTAACCACTCTGTTCCTCAGTTTCCCCTTTTGGAAAATAGGGGTCCTAAGAGTGCCTGTCTCCTGGAGTCGTTTTGAAGATTCAACGAGTTGAATCGGGGAGGGCATGAGGTGACTTCTGGTGAATCAGCGATGGCTCTCTGTCCCGCCAGTTAACTCCTCACTCCCCAGATCACCACTCAGTGTTTCCTCCTCCGGGAAGCCCTCCCTGACCACCCTCAGGCACACTCTTCCCCGGGCTCCTGCAGCTCCCTGGGTTTTCCCATCCTAGCCTCACCACTCTGGACGGTAAGCCCCGTAAGGACAGAACTGGGGCTATCTGAGCCACCCTGTGTGCCCAGCAGTTCCTGGATGGCTTCACCACAGCGTCTCACAGGCATCATGAGGAACTTTTGTGGATTGCTTGTCATGTGCCTAGCTCCGTGGGGGTTTTTTGTTTGATTTTAATGTTTATTTATTCGTTTGGTTGCATCGAGTCTTAGCTGCAGCAGATGGGCTCCAGAGCGTGCAGGCTCAGTAGCTGCCGTGCGTAGTCACCCCACAGCATGTGGGATTTTACTTCCCCCACCAGGGATCGAACCTGTGTCCCCTGGTTTGCACGGTAGATTCTTAACCACTGGACCACCAGGAAAGTCCTTGGTTTTTTTTTTTTTTTAAGTTTTATTGTATAATTTGCATGCCTAAAGCTCACTCCTTTTAAGTGTATAGTTCAGAGCCAGGTACTGTTTAAGCTCTTCATATAGCTTAGCTCGTGTATTCTTTCCATCTTCACACAGTCCTAGGAGGTAGGTTCTATGATTTTACCAAAGAGGAAACAGAGGTTCAGAGAGGTTGCTTGCTTCCTTAAGGTCACCTAGCTGATGGAAGCAGAGTCGGGATTCAAACTGAGGCCTTCCCGACTGCCAAGTCAGGGGGTCTCAACGGCTCCTCTCTGCTCTCCCAGGCATTGCTTGCTGCTGAATGAATGAGTGAATGAAGAAATGAATGGTGAAAGGAATGAATGAATGGGCCCAGGAGCCAGCTGTTGGTGGGATAGGTACCCTACGAAGGCAAGGACTTTGTGCGTTCTCTGTGGGATCCCCAGTGTCCAGGACAGGGCCCAGCACACAGGAGACTCTCGGTAATTTATTGTTAATAAATTTAGAATATTTAACATCTGCTATGGCAAGACTCTAACAAGGGCCCAAGTAAAATTTTCAGTTGCTGGATGGTAGGGTGATCAGACACATCTTGGGGAGGAGTTGGGGTTGATGGTGGCATTCGGGGGACTCAGAGGTCCACAGAAGTATAGGGAGTCTATTAGTAAACATTTCACTGTTTTAATAAGGGGACCGATGCAAGCTGCTAATATTTGCCCAAAGAATGAATAGAAAGGTGAAGGGGTGATTGTCCTCTGTAGTCAGATGGCTAGAGGGCCAGAGTGATGGGGAAATTCTGGAGGCTGGGGCCTGGAGCTATTTCCCACAGACAAAATTTTCAGTGGTTAACAACCTAAACATCTGTACAGTCCAGTTTGAGCCCAAAGCAATGAATGTCTCCCAGTGGCTGAAGGCTGGGGGCTGACCTCTGCTTTGGGGGACTGGAGCCCCTGTGACTCAGTGGTAAAGAATCCGCCAGCAGTGCAGGAGATGCAAGAGACGGTTGGATCCCTGGGTGGGGAAGATCCCCTGGAGGAGGGCATGGCAACCCACTCCAGTATTCTTGCCTGGAGAATCCCATGGACAGAGGAGCCTAGGGGGCTACAATCCACGGGGTTTCAGAGTCGGACATGACTGAAGCAAGCACGTAGGCACACGCCCCCGTACCACCCTTCCCCGGCAGGCTACGACTTCCCGGCTGTGCTGCGCTGGTTCGCGGAGCGCGTGGACCTCATCATACTGCTCTTCGATGCTCACAAGCTGGAGATCTCGGACGAGTTCTCGGAGGCCATCGGCGCCCTGCGAGGCCATGAGGACAAGATCCGCGTGGTGCTCAACAAGGCCGACATGGTGGAGACGCAGCAGCTGATGCGTGTCTACGGGGCGCTCATGTGGGCGCTGGGCAAGGTGGTGGGCACACCCGAGGTGCTGCGCGTCTATATCGGTTCCTTCTGGTCCCAGCCCCTGCTGGTACCTGACAACCGGCGCCTCTTCGAGCTGGAGGAACAAGACCTTTTCCGCGACATCCAGGGCCTGCCGCGCCACGCTGCGCTGCGCAAGCTCAATGATCTGGTGAAGAGAGCCCGGCTGGTGCGGGTGAGCAGGGATGGGGGATGGGGAGGCAGCGGCCGCTCTTACCTTTCTCTGATCCTCCTCTACTTGGCTGCTGGTCCCTGATCTGGCATCAGCTATCTGATGAGTTAGTTCACTAATCTGACAAAGTTCTCCTGTTGTGCCTGGCCCTCTCTGCCAGGTGGTACTGGGAAGGGAGCTCTGACCACGGCAGTCCAGGGGAGAATACCGTTTCATCCCCAGAGTGACCACCCGGCATGGTCAGGGCTGAGAACTTGGGAGCCCAGGGGAAATCCTGGAGAACTTCTTGGAGGAGAGGGCATCTGAGCTGCAAACT
Source organism: Bison bison bison (assembly GCF_000754665.1). Taxonomy (NCBI): domain Eukaryota; kingdom Metazoa; phylum Chordata; class Mammalia; order Artiodactyla; family Bovidae; genus Bison; species Bison bison. Next base: position 3,803,335 of record NW_011494885.1, read on the forward strand.
GGAGGATTATGAGGATGAGGAGGGAAAAGGATTCTAGAAAATGGGGCCAGAAGAGGGGAAATGCCAGTGTTGAAGCCAGTGTAGATGGTGGGAGTAACTGCATCTGAGGGGTGGGGGTGGGGTGGGGTGGGTGAGAGTCAGATCACCCGGGACTGTGGTCTGGAACCTGTGCTTTGTCCCAAGGGCACTGGGGAGCCATGGAAGGACTCAGGGTAGGGGAA
>NW_011494885.1:3803655-3804605 GCF_000754665.1 Bison bison bison
GCAGGGTGGATTCAAGGGCAGTAAGACTGGGTTCCCATACTAAGGAGGAGGCTGGGGGACCGAGGAACAAGGAGAAACCTGGATCAGGATATAGCCTTGGGGAAGGGGAGGGGAGCACTGGTTTAAGAGCGTTTCTGGAGGCCGAATGGAACATTCACAGGAGAGGCTGCCAGCCAGGCTGGAGGTGGGGCAGGAAGCGGAGCAGGCAAGGAGGCCTGGAAGGTTATGGGGGTGGAGGAGCCTGAGGTGTTGGTTTAAGGAGCAGCAGAGGTGGTGAGTCAGAGCCACCCCCCCCCCCGCCCAGGAATCCTGCTTAGGAGGGAGCGGCCCAGTGTGGTCAGCTCCTGAAGCCTCCAGAAAACACCTTTCGCTCCTCTGCCCAGGCCCTGGACTGTCTCTGTCCGTCTCTCTAGATCTCCTCATTTCTACCTCTTTCTGTTTTTTTCTCTTTTTCTTTTTTCCCTCATCATTCTCTTTTCTCTTTCTCTCCTCTCTCCATCCTCTCCCTCCCTCGGTCTCCCCCCTGGTTCACCCGCTTCCCCCACGGACCCGGTCCCGCAGGCCCCTCGGGGAAGCTGCTCCCGCAGTAGCGGGAGCTAGAACTCCAAGGTCCGTGGGACCGAGGGGCAGGGTGGGGCCGGACACCTGGTGCCCCCACCACGCAGGAGGCGGCTCCGGAAACCCAGACAAACCCCGGAGTCCCGGACCCGCGCCCAGGCTCAGCCCGCCCACCCACCTTATCTCTTCCTGGCACCTTCCCCCGCTTCCTCTCTGGAAAAGCCATTAGCGTTCTCCCTCCTCGCGTCTCTGGGCTTCAGAGGAGCGGCCCTTAGGCCCCGCCCCCCATCCCCATTGGCCCGCTCTCGCAGGCCCCACCCACCAGCCTGGCCACACCCCTGTCCTGATTGGCCCCTTCAGACCTACCCCCTTGGCACCCACACCTACCCCCT
>NW_011494885.1:3804741-3813451 GCF_000754665.1 Bison bison bison
ACACCATTCACCTCTGCACATGTTTTTCCCCAACAGTACAAGGCCTCTCCTCACTCTTGGTAACTACCCCTCTATGCCTCAGTTTCCCTGTCTGTAACGATCTAGGATGTGGGTGAGCCCTCTGGCTCTGCCCTTTGTTTGAAGCGACAGCTGCTTTTTAGAAGGAGCGATTTCCATGGGCTGTGTGACGCTTGAGCACAGGTCAAGACCCTTGATGGGCAGAGTCTTGGGAGGTTCTAATTCTAAAGAGGCCAGGGTGCCCTGAGCCTTCCTACAGAGCTCTCTGAGGCAGCTCAGTAGCTTTCATTCCACAGTAACTGAGCGCCGACATTGTGCTCCTGTACTGTTCTAAACCCTGGGGATGCCGCAGGAAACAGAAGCAGATAGTTTCTTTCCTTGTAGAATTGCTTTTTAATAGGGAAGTGAGTATTAAACAAATTCAGCTCTAATACACTGAGTGTGATAAGGAGTATGAAGAAACATGAAGCAGAGGAGAGACTGGTGGGCTGTTTAAGGGACTAGGGTCATCAAGGAGGGTCTCCTGGAGGAGGTGACTCTTGAGCAGAGAACTAAATGAAGGGAAGGGGTGAGCAGAGTGGAGATATGGGGGAAACTGTACCCAGGCAGAGGGAACAGCAAGTGCAAAGGCCCTGAAACCAGGACATGCTTGAATATGGAGCCCAGGGTGGCTGGAGGAGACAGGATGGTGGAGATGAAAGGATATGAGGATTCAAAGCCAGCCAAGGTGTCACCAGAATGTTTAGCATTCTAAACCTATGACTCACTAAAAGGAATTTTTAACGAGTGTTTCTAATTGAACATTTAAGACCATCTCATGGGGAAGCACTCATGTACTGTCAAAGGTGCCCCCTCCCACCCCTGACCCTGACAACCCTCAGGTTCTCTTTCCCGCAGACAACCCCCAGGAATAGTTTCTTCTGTCTTTTTCCAGATACATTCTATTTTCACTTAAGCATATCCATTTAATTATTGAGCTTCCTATTTAAAAAAATAGGGCTTCCCTGGTGGCTCAGATGGCAAAGAATCTGCCTGCAATGCGGGAGACCTGGGTTCCATCCCTGGGTGGGGAAGATCCCCTGGAGGAGGGCATGGCAACCCACTCCAGTATTCTTGCCTGGAGAATCCCATGGACAGAGGAGCCTGGCGGGCTACAGTCCATGGGGTCGCAGAGTCAGACACAACTGAGTGACTAAGCACAGCACATTTAAAAACAGGACATATGAATGCTGGTTTTCTCTCCTCGTTTACTTTTTGATAGCATACGAGATTGTGGCTCAGAGGTTCTCAAGTTCACTGGTTTACTTCACAAATATTTCTTGAGTCTTTTCTCTGCACACTGTGCCAGCGCTGGGGACAGAGGAAACAAAAAGGTCCCAGCCCTCCTGGAGCGCATTCTGATGAAAGGAGACAGAATAAGTAAATAATGATGGATTGCGATAAGTGCTGTGAATGAAACAATGAAAGTAAAGATAGAGAGAAATTGGATGGTGGTGCTTGGGGCACCCACTTCCCACAGGATGGTCTCTGAGGAGGTGACATCAGAAGGAAGCTGAAGCGTGGGATTTCCCCAGTGGCCGGGCTGTTAAGCCTCTGCCTTCCAGTGCAGGGGGCACAAGCTCAATCCCTGGTTGGGGAACTAAGAACTAAGATCCACATGTAGCCTGGTGCGGCCAAAAAAGAAAAAAGGAAGCTGAAGGACTCAGTTGTTGGAAGACCAGGGCGGAATTCCAGGCAGAGGGTAGCATGTGCAAAGGCCTTGATGTAGGAGAGTTTTGCAGGCTGATTTTAAAAACAAAAGGAAGGCTGTTGAGGAAGCTTAAGCAGATAGGGGCAGGGGGCAAGGCATGTCAAGCAGTGCTTCTCAAACCTTTCCATCTCAGGACATCATCACACTCTTAAAACATTATGGAAGACCCCAAAGAGGTTGTATATACACAGATTAGATCTTTCTGTATTAACCATATTAGGAAACTGAGGGAATTCCCTGGTGGTCCAGAGGTTAACACTTGGGGCTTTCACCGCCATGGCCTGAGTTCAGTCCCTGGTTAAGATCCCACAAGCCTCGTGGCACAGCCCAAAAAAGAAAAAGTTAAAACTGAGAAACGTTTCACTTTCTCTCATAATATTAATTAACCAACAATACTTATATCAGCCTCATCACGAGGCTTGTAGGATCTTACTTCCCCGACCAGGGATTGAACCTGAGCCCTTGGCAGTGAAAGTGTAGAGTCCTAACCACTGGACCACCGGGGATTCCCAAACAATACTTACATACTTAATAGTAGATAACAATTTATTATAAATGTTATCAATACATTATTGATCATGCCAATGTATATTAACAGATATTGATAGTCTTATCAAATCATTTAAAATAGCCAGAAAAACCTATTGCCTGTTAACCTAAGTAGCAGATGGTTTGGGCTTCCCTGGTGGCTGAGATGATAAAGAATCTGCCTGCAATGCAGGAGACCTGGGTTTGATCTCTGGGTCAGGAAGATCCCCTGTAGAAGAAAATGGCAACCCACTCCAGTATTCCTGCCTGGAGAATCCCATGGACAGAGGAGCCTAGTGGGCTCCAGCCCATGGGGTTGCAGAGTCAGACATGACTGAGCGACTAAGCACAGAAACACACAACAGATGTTTTATGAAAATTAACTGTTTTCCAAAACCCCCCAAAAAACAACTTAGAGAGGACAGTGGCCCTGTTTTGCATGTTTGCAAATCTCTTTAATGTCTGGCTTCAAAGGTGACATCTGGATTTGAACATCTGTTTCTACATTCAGTTAGTTGCAGTATCTTTTAGCCTTTAAAAATTCCACGATTCACTCAGGAGGGAATGAAGGTAAAAAAGACAAATAGCACCTCAGCATTCTTGTGAAAGTAGTTTTGAGTGTGCGACCCCCTTAAAGAGTCTTGGGGACCCCCTGGGGATTCCCCGGACCACACTTGGAGAATTGCTGCCATAAGGCCTTGGCGGCTGTGGGAGGAATTTTGCACTTGGATAAGAAGCAAATTGAAACTTGGGAGCAGTGGCTCATGGTCTGGCACTTGTTCCTAAAAAAACAAAAAACTCCAGCTGCTGCTTCACAGGGAAAGGATTGAAGGGGCCAGAGGGTGAGCCAGGAGTCCAGTGGGGTGACAGGTGTGTCCCCCACCAGGCAAGAGATGGTGAGGTGGGGAGAAATGGAAAAATGGGAGAGAGTTCAAAGGAGTTCAAAGGAACGACTGATGAAATGGATGTGACCAATGAGACTGCTAAGTCACTTCAGTCGTGTCCGACTCTGTGTGACCCCATAGACAGCAGCCACCAGGCTCCCCCATCCCTGGGATTCTCCAGGCAAGAACACTGGAGTGGGTTGCCATTACCTTCTCCAATGCATGAAAGTGAAAAGTTAAAGTGAAGTCGCTCAGTTGTGTCCGACTCTTAGTGACCCCATGGACTGCAACCTACCAGGCTCCTCCATACATGGGATTTTCCAAGCAAAGTTCTGGAGTGGGGTGCCATTGCCTTCTCCAATGAGAAGGGAGGATCAAATCAGGAGTAATTTCCAGATCTCTGGGCTCCACTGGGCAGGCAGAGGTGGGGGGGGTGCCATTTGCCTCCAGAGATGGGCACAGCTGAGGGTGACACGGCCGGGCGGGGCCTGAATTCCACCGCGGGCGTCCCCGAGATGGAGCTGTCCAGGAATGTTGACAAGGCAATCGGCTCTGAGTCGAGCTCCAGGGAGAGGCCGAGGCTGGTATGTAGACTTGGCAGTGGACATGGAGGGATGTTGAAGCCACGGGAGGGGCTGAGAGGAGAGGGGAGAGCCCCTGTACCCACGGCAGCAGCAGCTCGCCTGTAACTGTTAGAAATTCATACTCTCAGGCCCCATGCCGGACCTGGTAACTTGGAAACTCCAGCCAACCCATGTTTTAAGGAGCCCTCCTGGGTGACAGAGGCAGGCTCAGGCAAGAACTCTCCTCCCTACAGGTTCACGCCTACATCATCAGCTACCTGAAGAAGGAGATGCCCTCCGTGTTTGGGAAGGAAAACAAGAAGAAGCAGCTGATCCTCAAGCTGCCCGTCATCTTCGCCAAGATTCAGTTGGAGCATCACATATCTCCTGGCGACTTCCCGGACTGCCAGAAGATGCAGGTGGGTGGACGCCCAGGAGGGAGGGGCAAGGGGTGATGGGAAGGTCAACTCCCGTAGGCTCAGGATGGGGCCTTGAAAACTAGAGGGATGGATGGCAGGTTCCTGAAAGCACCTCCCACAAATGGTTCCGTGAGAGTATGGTTGTGTGAGTTAGGATAAGGGAGTGAAGAGAAAACCCAAAGTAATAGTAGCCTAATTAGGACTAGAAGTTTATTTCTCTCCTTCATAAATATCCTGGAAGATGGTCCAGGGCTGGTTTTGTGCTTTACAGAACCAGTTCTCTTCTGTCCATGCCTGGCCCATTCTCCATGCCTGGCCTCCAGGCCCAAGAACTCCTCATGGTACAAAATGGCTGTGGAAACTCCAGCCATTGTGTCTGCATTCCAGCCAGCAAGAAGTGGGGGAGCGGGGAATTAATGATACAATCTCTCTAAGAACACTTTTTAGAGCAGTGCCATCCAATACTGCTTTCTATGATGATGGAAATGTTCTATTCTGTGCTGTCCAATGTAGTAGGCACTAGCCACATTAAACCTGAAATTTTAGGTTTTAACTAATTTAAATAACCATATGTGGCAACTATATTGAACAGGGTAATTCTGTATTTGCAAGTGCAATCTGTGCTGACTTCTGGTTGGCCAGAACATAGTCACATGGCCACAGTGCTGCAAGGGAAGCTAGGAAGTGTAGTTTTTCCTCTAGGTGCTTAGGTAACTCGGGGATTCTATACTGAGGAGGAAGGGAAGATGGATATTGGGGGATCACTGAAGGCTCCTCCCATGTTCAGGCCTAGGATTAACCAGTGACATGGAAAGCACTGGGTCTGGGGGTGGCAGCCTGGGGTAGATGGAGAGCCGCTGGAGGTGGGCCCGGGCAGGAGCAACCAGTGGACATGGGGACAGAGATACGAGCTCAGGCATGGAGATGAGGACTAGCCCCTTGCCCAGGCTCTGCTTTGAAGCTGTGTTGGGGTGATACTCAAAGCCTGTGACCTTTGGGTTTGCGATGTTTCTACTCCAAGACTGAGGAATTATAGTACAGTGAAATTCCTTTTGGCCGCTGACTAGCTCCATGAACCTGTGCAAGTCACTTACCTTTCCTGAGCCTCAGTTTCTTCAACTGGAAAATGGGCATCATCCTGATTGTATCTACCCTGAATGCTGAATTGACTGGTGTTAGTGACTTCCTTAGGACAGTATCTAGCACTGAGTTTGGGCTGGATCAAGGTTTCTCAACCTCTGAGCTACTGACATTTGGGACTAGATAATTCTTCACTGTAGGGGGCTGTCTTGTGCATTGCAGCCCCCTGTGTTTAGCAGCATCCCTGGGCTCTACTCACTAGATGTCAGTAGCACTCCCAAATTATGACAATCAAAAACATCTCCAGATAGTGCCCACTGTCCCCTGGGGGATACCACCATCCCTGGCTGAGAGCCGCTGGACTCGATAAAGAGCAGCTGTGAAGATTACAGCTACGTTTACTGAGCACTTGATCCAGATGAATTCATTTAGCCTTTGCCACCTCCCAATGAGGGCAGTGCTAGTTCTCAACCTGTTTTACACATCTGAAAACTGACAGGGAAACCAGAGAGGTCAAGTCACTTTCCTGAGGATGCACAGCTCCCAAGTTGGGTTGGAACCTGGGCAGTCTGGCCTTGGAGTCCTTCTCACTCACAACCATCACACCCCTGTCACTTTTTTGTTGTTATGATTTTTTTTCTGGCTAGGCTGGGTCTTCATTGCTGCTCAGGCTTTTCTGTAATTGTGGCGAGCGGGGGTTACTCTGGTTGTGGCGCATGGGCTTCTCACCGTGGTGGCTTCTCTCGTTTCGGAGCACAGTCTTCAGTAGTTGCTGCACCTGGGCTCAGTAGTTGCGGCTCTCAGGCTCTAGAGCACAGGCTCAATAGTGTGGCACTTGGGCTTAGGTGCTCCGAGGCATGCGGGATCGTCTCAGATCAGGGATCAAACCCGTGACTCCGGCATTGGGAGACAGAGCCTTTACCACTGAGCCCCACCAGGGAAGCCCCCACACCCTTGTCTCTTTATGGTCTCTTATGATCTTTATATACCTTGGCTCTGGAAATTTAACGTGGCGCCAGAATGTGGATTAGTCTTTGCAGCGACTGTCCTGGTGCAACTGACTTAGCAACGGTGCACGTGAGGAGCAGGGTGACCACAGACTCTGCCCAGCAGGGGCTCAGCTCTTGCACCAGATGACTTCTTGCCTGGGGCCAGGATTTGGGGGTGGGGTGGGGTGGTGGGGGCGGTCCCAGGATCTCCTGATGACTTGTCCATCCCAAACCTAACCACCAAATAAGGAGCAAGCCGCTTAGCCCTTTCTGTGTGGTGGGGTAACAGAGCCAGTAGGGTGGCAGGAATTGCATTTTCTTAATTTGCATGATGGTCAGGGGTGCTGGCTGGGCGCTGGGGTGCCTAGCGGGTGGGCAGGGCTGAGGGCTGTGCTCTGGTAAAGCTCATGTCACCATGTTGAAATCCTCCTCCACTGGCTGGCAGATGGCTGCTGCTCTGAGTCAGAGGTCCCTGTTCTCCCTCTCGTCCAGTGAGTCATGGGGCGGTGGGACCTTGCTGCCAAGTCTGTACTGAGTGGTGGGTACCCAGGTGAATTGGGGTGTTCCCCCATAATCAGATACTTCTGCCCGTCTCCATCAAGAGCTGCCTGAGTGTCCTGGAGCCAGCATGGGGCTGGGGGACCTGGGGATGGTGCCTCCTGACTTCTCTGTGTCTCTCCCTCCGCCCCTGCCACCTCCCTGCAATCAGGAGCTGCTGATGGCTCATGACTTCACCAAGTTCCACTCGTTGAAGCCAAAGCTGCTGGAGGCCCTGGATGAGATGCTGACCCACGACATCGCCAAGCTCATGCCCCTGCTCCGGCAGGAGGAGCTGGAGAGCACGGATGTGGGTGTGCAGGGGGGCGCTTTCGAGGGCACCCACATGGGTCCCTTCGTGGAGCGGGGGCCTGATGAGGCCCTGGAGGACGGAGAGGAGGGCTCGGATGATGACGCCGAGTGGGTGGTGACCAAGGACAAGTCCAAGTACGACGAGATCTTCTACAACCTGGCGCCGGCCGACGGCAAGCTGAGTGGTACCAAGGCCAAGACCTGGATGGTGGGCACCAAGCTCCCCAATTCCGTGCTGGGCCGCATCTGGAAGCTGAGCGATGTCGACCGCGACGGCATGCTGGACGACGAGGAGTTCGCCCTGGCCAGCCACCTCATCGAGGCCAAGCTCGAGGGCCACGGGCTGCCCACCAACCTGCCCCGCCGCCTGGTGCCACCCTCCAAGCGGCGCCACAAGGGCTCAGCCGAGTGAGCCAGCCCCCCGCCCCACCCTCGCCTGCCCGTTCTCCCTCCCTGTCGCCCTGCTGTGGCTCCCCAGCTCTGGATGGCCGCACACACATCTCCACCCCCCGCCCACAAGCGCGCTCCCTGCCCACTCTCCCAGCTGTAAGGATGGGGGTCCCTCTGCCCCCACCCCCCACCGTCAAACAGTGGGGACCAGGGGAGGGGCAAGGCTTCTCTGCCCACACTCCACGCCTATAGCCTCACGTTACACGTAGCACGTCATTCCGACACTAACACACGGAAGCACCCATCCGTGCCTCATTCATTCACGTATTTATTGAGCACCTTCGATGTTCAGGGCTCTTTCTAGACACTGGGGAGTAAAACAGACACATTTATCTGCTGCTCTCATGGAGCTGACATTCTCAGGAGAGAGCATGCCTAAGGGTCACTCACACTCAGACACACACCCAGCCCCAACCAGTCTGATCCCTGGTTCTGAGCGAGACCCCTCGCCTATCCCCATAAGTGAGCCGCCGCTTGGTTGAAATGACTAACACAGGGGCCCCACCGCCCCACTTCCTCTTGCCCATCGGGGCAAGGCCCCTTCACCCCATCGGGTCCTCAGGACCACCGGGGGCTCAGAGCCCGGAGATGCAACCTCCTACTTCCTCCGCGGGATCCCTCTTAGCCCCGCCCCCCATTCCGGCCACACCCCTTTCTTGACTAAGGATCCTCAGTTGACGAAAAGCCCCCTCCACGCCTGTTCCTCCCAGACCCGCGCACACTCTGAGGCCTTCTGTCCTCCACTGCTCACCTGCTCTGGACTGAAAGCCTGGCCTGCTACCCGCCCCCCAGGCTCCCCACAACTGATGGTCTGCATTTTAGACGGCGGGGGCACGGCCTCTCCGCCCACCGTCCATATTTAAGTGGAGCCCCTGCCAGATAGGAAAGCCCCAGGACGTCATTTTAGTCCCCTTTTCAGGGACGTCGTGGGGGGAGGGGTTCTTGGTGCTACAGCCCTCCCTCCCCTCCCCTAAAAGGAACTCTGACCCCCCACTACACACACCTTTCCCTGCCTTCAACACACTTTAGTGCTTGACCCTGGTGGGGGAGCCCACGGAAAAGATGGGGGGAAGAGCGAAATAGATGGGGATGACGCCCCCTCCAGGGAGCTCGCTGGGATTTCCACGCCCATCACCCCTCGCCCCGTGCCCCGGAGGGGACTGTGAACGGAACAGCGTTC
>NW_011494885.1:3813551-3814037 GCF_000754665.1 Bison bison bison
CTGAGAGCTTGGGGGGGGGTCCCTCCAAGCTCTCAGGGGCGGAGGTGGAGGCCATGACTCAATGCATCGGGAGCCTGACGACTCAGGCCTGGGCTGGGGGCCAGACCGACATATTTTCCGTAGAAAAGTTACTCTGGGGCCCTCCCTCTGGGACATCCCTCCTTCCTACCTCCTGCCGTGGGAGCCTGGGAACCAAGCCCTGGGGCGTAGGGTTTTGTGTGTGTGTGTGTGTGTGTGTGCGCATGTGTGTGCACCCCTGCCCTCCTCCCTCTCCTCCAACGTCCACCCACACAACCTGGGAACACAGCTCTTGACATGTAACACCAGCGGGCTCCCGGAGGAGAGGCGGTGATGCTGCCCATCAGGAACACCAAGTGTGCGCACGCTCTGGCTCACACCCGGGGGACTCGGGCCTCCGCAACGCAGCGGACCCAGCTCCTGGTTCCGCGAACTCACACCCAGGCCACACCCACGGCGCTCGGGGAC
>NW_011494885.1:3814282-3818516 GCF_000754665.1 Bison bison bison
AGCGGGTCTCTAGGGCCACAACCCGGGGGCCCGTCACCTTTCCCATGCCGAATTCTGCGATGTGAATCCCCTAGTGGCGTTTTCCCTCTCTGTGCGTTTATGAGGCTCTGGATCCCTATGGATGCTTGCCAGGACCCCAGGGCCTCTGAGCTTCCTTCCTTATTTGTAAAAAGACTAGATTTGTTATAAGATGAAGTCTCAAGGGGCAAGGCAGTAACAATAGCTAACGTTTAGCTCCATCTTAAGGGCTTTGTATATATTACCTTGTTTAATCTCTAGAATAACCTATGAGGCTCAATATTCTGAGCGTGCGCTTCTAGGGTTCTAATATTTTATGTTGCTAACATTTGGCGTACGGCATGCATACGTAACGTTCTGTGCTCCCAACCTCGACTTCTGAAAGCTCTTTAATTTCCAAGATTCTAGGATTGGAACATTGACAGGTCAAACGTTCTGAGATTGGAATGTGCCTTGTCCCGAATCTGCCCTGACAGTTCTTTTTTTTTTGGCTGCACAGCAGGGCATGTAGGGCATCTTAAGTTTCCCATTATGTCCCGCAGTGGAAGCGCAGAGTCTTAACCACTGGACAGCCAGGGACGTCCCATCTAACTTTACTTTTTTAAGAAAACTAGACTTTTAAAGAAAAAATCAGCAAGTTAAAAATACTCAGATTTAAAAAGTACTTCTAGGCTGTCGGGAAAGGTATTTCGCCTAGGTCTAGAACCCGGAACCTACGACCCGGGCCCGGCCCGAATCTGTAGAAGAGGGAGGAGCCATTTATCCTTTACCAAGATGGCGGCCTTCAAGCCTCCTCGTGGCTCCAGCCACCCTACCAAGATGGCGGTCAGCGGAAGTACGTCACTAGAAGGGGCAGGATTTCGGCGCGCGCATGCCCCAAAACCGGATTTCCGGGTACCGGCGGGGGGGCTCTTTCTTTAACAAGATGGCGGCAGGAAGTAATGGTGGTGGTGGCGGGCAGTGCTCGAAAAGCGAGACCGATACCGGCTTCTTGGGGCTGCGGCCCACGTCAGTGGATCCAGCGCTGAGGAGGCGGCGACGAGGCCCAAGAAATAAGAAGCGAGGCTGGAGGCGGCTCGCTCAAGAGCCTCTGGGACTGGAAGTCGATCAGTTCTTGGAGGACGTGCGGCTGCAGGAGCGCACGAGTGGGTGCGTAGGGCCGGACTTCCGGCAGCAGGACCAGGTTCTTTGTAGCGGGGGGTTGGAAGCCGTGCTGCCTGGGGTTAGTTCCGGCGGGCTGGGAGCGCCTGTTGGGACACAGCCGAAGAAACCCAGCAGGTGGGCCGGGGACTCTGGGCAAGAGGCTGGGAGACTTGATCAGGTTACCAGATACGAGACTCCCAGGTAAACCGCGTATAGTTTTCCTGATGTCTGCGTCCAATGACTCACCGTAGTTTAGTGCGTTTTACGTATTAAATTCTGCAAATTGGACGGAGGGACCCTGGCCTAGAGGGGACTCCAGGCGGTTAGTGCGTGGTTGAATGACCATCGTAAGAAAACCTGGCCCTGAGAGGTTAAACCTGCTCCTTCCGCAGCCCCCTCCGATCTATGGCTGACATTCTGCATTTCCATCTCCCAGTGGCTTGATATCAGAGGCCCCCGATGAGAAACTTTTCTTCGTGGACACTGGCTTCAAGGATAAAGGTGAGGAAGGGTTTCAGTGGCGGTTTATGGCGATTAGTCGTTACCTAGGCCACCTCTTGGAGAAGGAAATGGCAACCCACTCCAATATTCTTGCCTGGAGAATCCCAGGGTCAGAGGAGCCCGGTGGGCTGCCGTCTATGGGGTCGCACAGAGTCGGACACTACTGAAGCGACTTAGCATTAGCAGTAGCAGCAGGCCACCTCGGCCTCCAAAACACGGCGTGGCTTGGATGGCAAACACCATCAGAAAAGGGTCTCTGCTATAAACAAGAGGACCTGAAATGAGTAGAAAGCAAGCTAATGACCAACCTAAATAACTCATTTTGTTTCTGAAGTTTCAGAGAAATCTCAGTGCCTAGAGAAGAAGCCTTGATGAGTAGATAAGGACATAACTTAGGAGGTCTCCGTTAATTTGCAGAAAAGCAAACTAAGAACTTGTAAGGAAACAGCCCTGTCTAAGTCAGTAAGATGTGCTTTAATGAGAACAAAAGGATCAACTCGAATGAGTTGGTAAGAAACTTGTCTTGGCCTGCTTGCTTTAACTTGTCAAAATACAGGGTTGGAACCTGGCTAAAATAAACAGAGGAGAAGCAAGTTAGGGTTTGCTTCAGTGAGTAATAGGGTTTACTCTCAATACGTAGAGAAGATAAAGAATAAGCGGCCTTCTTTAAGGAGAGGATAGAAAAGCTAAGAGATGCATTTTAATAGGAAAGCCAATAGCTTTAATAAGCAAAATACCAGATTGCTGTTACAGGAGGATACCCTTTATGAGCATTTATGAGATCAGTCAGGGGATCTGGTCTATGGAAAATGAAGGGCCGTCTTTGGTGGGTGGGTGGAGTCTTTAAGCAGGTAAGAAAGGATTATTAAAGACGCTTTTACAGAAGTGAGGAAATTTGTTCTGTATACTGAAGGGTCAGGCAGGGAGCTGCCTTGGCAAGGAAATAGTTCTAGATTCTGTCTTAATTTTTTTTTTTTAAACAATGACAGCGATTGCATGTTTTCGTGGGTGATCACTGCTGTGGGATCTTGAAATGCAACAGACCCTCGAACAGTACAGGGGTTCAGGGCACTGACCTTCCCACATGGTCGAAGGTTCGCATATTATTTGTGATCAGCTCTCTACTCTCACTGTTATATCTATGGATTCTTGTAGTATTTAGTATTGAAGCAAGTCTGGGTATGAGTTCAAACCCGTGTTCAGTGGTCAGCTGTAATCATATCTTCACCTGACCTCTAGGGTAGGCATTAAACATTCTTGTTTTGGCCGCATAGGAGCAAAGTCACTTCCGTCAGGTTTCGTAGCCAGTGGAAGGATACAGATTTTGTCCCAGCATGTTTTGTCCTGGAGTTCTTACTGTGCTTTAGAAGTAAAGGCGGGAAATGGCCCCGTGCTGAGAATCAATGGTCTTGGGTCTGTCCTGAGTCCAGCTCCCTGGGCCTCATGTCACCTCGTCACTTTTTTCTCTTTAGTATTGAAGGTTCTGTGGCCACTTCTCTGCTGCCTCAGCAAGCCTCTTGTCTGCAGGGTTGTGGGGCTGGGTCCCCAGCACAGGGCTGCCTCCAGCTGGCTCAGGAAATTGGTGTGGGGGGTGGTCACAGCTTGGGCCCTGCCCCTGGGGGCCTCTTTCCTCAGGTGGGTGCCTGGGGCCTGCAGATCTGATGGCTCCAGTGGTGGGGGCGGGGGGTTGGGGAGGGCTGGAAGGCCCTCCTGGGTAGTGAGGAGGCCTGAAGTGTGGACTCTGCTCTCTGCCAACCCCAGAACTGAACAAGAAGAGGACCAAAGGCCAGAAGAGGTCACTGCTTCTCAAGAAGCCCCTCCGGAGCGACCTCATCCTAGAGAACACCTCCAAGGTCCCTGTTCCCAAAGAGTGAGTGTCCCCTGACCCCTGACTGTCCTCCCCTCCCCCACCGCGCCCAGGTCTGGCCTTGTGCCCTTCTGTGGGACCCCTACTCACTTCTTGGCCCCAAAGGAATTGTAGGGAAAAGGGGTGACAGGTGAAGCCTGCTGGTGGGAAGACGGCGTCGGATTAGGGGCTTTGGAGGACACACTGGAGGCAGTGAGGATGGGGCCCGGCTGGGGCAGGCAGAGAAGAGCCTAGACCTGCCCAAGGGCTTTGGGACCGGAGGGCAGGGCTGGGCGGGCGCCCCCGTTGGGAGCAGGGTCCGGCAGGGCTTGGTGACTGACTCTGAAGGAGTGCGAGGGGGCTGGATGGGGGGTGGGGAGCAGAGGGAGGCCGAGGTTGGTTTTGAAGCGACTCTGATTTCCCTGGAAGCCTCCCGGCTGAGGGCCCGGAGGCCGTGGTGGTGTCGGGTCTGGAGCTCAGCAGGGAGACAGGTGTGGGAAGCGGGCTCTGAAGCTGCCGGCCGAGTGAGGAGTAGCAGGAGCCTGAGAACACACCTCAAGGAGGGAGGAGATGCTGGGGGTGTCTGAGGGGCAGGGGCGACTCACCCACTGCTCTGGGCTGCTTCTCCCCCACCCAGCGTCCTCGCCCACCAGGTTCCCAACGCCAGGAAGCTCAAGCGGAAGGAGCAGCTATGGGAGAGGCTGGGTGTGGCTGAGCGTGGGGCCC
>NW_011494885.1:3818616-3822426 GCF_000754665.1 Bison bison bison
GGCGAAGCAGGGCAAGCTGCCCGGGGAGGTGCGCAGGGCGCAGGCCAGGCTTCTCAACCCCCCAGCGGCCACAGCCAAGCCTGGGCCCCAAGACACCGTCCAGCGGCCCTTCTACGACCTCTGGGCCAAAGGCAGTGAGTGTCCCTGCCACCAGGCCCAGGCCTTTGGGTTGTGCAGTGACCTCAGGGAGCACCCTGTGGGTGTCACTGAGGGTCTTTGGCATAGTCAGGTGTCTCGAAGGGGCTCCCTGTCCTCGTTTCTGCTCTGCTTTCTGGAACGGGCTGATGCTGCTTTCTGGAATGGGTCTTCTCTGCTTTCTGGACCCCGTTCACGTGCTCTTCCCTGGCGTTCGAAGCCCTTTGGGGTCTGAGAATCAGTCCCTCCTTGGCTATCTTTGCATAAGTACTTGGTGCCATCTTTCTAAAGGGAGGAGGGGTAGCAGGGAGCCCCTCGGGGCCAAGATGTTGTCCCACAGCCGCCCCTCACTGCCTCCACAGACCCTCTGGACCGGCCCTTGGAGGGCCAGGATGAGTTTTTCCTGGAGCAGACCAAGAAGAAAGGCGTGAAGGTGAGAGTTCATCATCAGGGCGTCCTCGGAGCTAGGGGTCAGAGGATGGGCCCAAAGAGATGCCGTGTTAGAGCCCGAGCATCCTAGGACTGTGAACGCACAGGCTGGAGCCAGGCCATGCGCGGGTCTGCTGCCTCTGAGGGAGGAAGTGGAGCGGTGGGACGTTTTTTAGGGAGACGAGGGAAACCTTCACAGGGAAATAAGATGCTGCGAATGGGTTGGAGCCCTGGGGTAGTGAGTAAGCCTTTGGAGATGGAAGGGCGGAGCCTCCAGGCGAGGGCAGGCCTGTGGGGCTAGCTGGCGGGGAGGAGAACGCAGTGGGCAGCCCAGCTCTGGCTGTGAGCTTTATCTCAAGTGCTTCTGCACAGGAGAGCGGTGGTGTAGTGGGGTGCTCTGTGGAGGTGGGGTTGTGGTGGGTCAGGCACCCTGGCATGGAGAGGAATTGGGGGTGACCCAGGAGAAGTCCTCAGGCAGAAGCACCCAGCCTGGTGGGCAGTGGGGGCTGGAGAGGGGCAGCCTGGTGACCCCCAGGCTTTTGCTGGGGTGGGAGCCAGCTGAGCAGGGACACGGGGGTCTGGCTGGGGGTTGCTGCTCAGAGCTGAGCCGGTGCTCGGGCCCCCCGGGAGCTGTTAGAAAGCCACGAGCAGGTTTCAGCTGAGCTGGGAGCCGTGCCTTTGTCACAAGCTCTCGGGGGCCTGCTCTGAGGGTCTGTCGGCCCTTCGTCGGCTGTGCCCTCTGCTGACAGGGACCCTCGTACTCTCTGCCCAACCTGGCTGCCGATTGCAGTGGCGGCCTGATGACTGTGCCGCATGATTTTGCGAGTGTCCCCCACCACTTGGACGACAGGGACTCTTCTCAGGAAAGGCGAGCAGAGCTCCTGCTTGTCCTGGGGATGCCGTACCTGGGGTGCCGGTCCCTCTCTGCATCATTCAGATGCCACAGGCCCCTCCCAGGTTGAAGGCTGTGGGTTGTGCTGAGGCCTCTGCCACCTCCCAGGCCCGGGGTCCCAGCACTGGTGCCTGCGGGAGCTTGAGACGCGGGACTCGTGGGTCTCACCCAGCCTTGGTCTTGTCTTCCTCCAGCGGCCGCAGCATCTGCACACCAAGCCCTCTCGGGTACCTGCCGTGGAGGTGACACCTGCGGGAGCCTCGTACAACCCAGCCTTTGAGGACCACCAGGTACGCAGGTCGCCGCCTCGCCAGGCCTCTCTTTGGTCGGCACTTGGCCAGTCAGCATGTCCTCCCAGGGATCACAATCTTGTTGGGCAGACAGACCTCTTCCTGGACCATGATGTCTCACAGTGGGCAGGGCTGGGGTGGAGGGGCACGGAGGGAGCATCAGATCCAGCCTTGGGAATCAGGGAGGGCTTCCTGAAGGAGGGGGCATCAACACTGGGACTGGGGGCAGTTTGCTGTGGTAAGAGACGATGGGGTGTTCCAGAGAGAGGGAACAGCATCTGCAAAGGCCCGGAGGTGAGGGAGACAGTGGCATGTTTCAGACATAAACGCAAGAGGCTTTCAGCTGTCAGCAACAAACCACGTGACTACATGAGCCTTGCGGGTTGGCAAAGGTAGTTTAGCAACCGGAGAAACTGGTGGCGAGAGTCGCTGTTCGTTTCATAGGTGTCTGTTAGGTACTGATGTCACGAGCAAAGAGGACAAACACCCGTGGTTGGGGAGCACAGATTTCCCAAGAGAAACCCAGGTCACTAGTGAACACAGGTGCTCTGTGAATGCCAGCCAGGGTTGTTTACTGGGGGATGGATTCCTAGCCAGTTGGGCGGGGGCCGCGACCGTCACCTGGGGAGTGGTGTCTGGGAGCAAACCCATGCTGAACTCTGAGAGGACAAGGCTGGTCACTAAGGTTGTTCCTCACGGAGAGATCAGATAGTCTTTCTCTTTTTTTGAAGATGATTGAGATCTGATTCCCAGGCCGTTGTGATTTGCCCACATAGAGGGCACAGTTCAGTGGTGTAAGGTATATCCAGAGTTGTGCAGCACAGTCAGTTTTATACCATCTTCGTTACCCTGGAAAGAAGTCTCATGCCGGTCGGCCGTCATCCCCCAATGCCCTGTCTTCCCTGGTCTTGGACAGCCCCCGCTCTGCCCTGTCTGAGGAATTCCCATGTACTGGGGCAGAGTAGACTGTCCTTGAAGAGGAACGGGAAGAGCAGGGGTGAGGTTAAGAATTCGAAGCCCCTTGGCTGTTGTAGGGAGGCCAGGGTGAGGAGCAGAGCCTGAGCCAGTGCAGGGGGGCTGGGCACCAGGGTGAGGGTGCAGGTCGGAGGTGGGAGGGCCAGGTCTGTGACTCAAGGAGAGGCCCCCCGTGTCTGGGTCCTCACCCGCGTCCCCTTCCCCTCCCAGAACCTGCTCTGGGCGGCCCACGAGGTGGAGCTGCAGCGGGAGAAGGCGGCTGAGAAGCTGGAGCGGCAGCTGGCCCTGCCGGCTTCGGAGCAGGCTGCTACCCAGGTGAGCACAGACCCACCCTCGCCGCCCGTCCCGCCCCTGACCCGACCCCTGCCCCGCATCTGACCCGCCCCCTCTCCCCAGGAGTCTGCCTTCCGGGAGATGTGCCAGGGGCTGCTAGAGGAGTCTGACGGGGAGGGCGAGCCGGGCGAGGGCCAGGACGAGGGGCCCGAGGCGGGAGACCCGGCCGCAAGAGGGGAGGCCTCGCCCGCGCCCGGCCGCCCAGCTGCCCTGGAGAAGAAGACGGAGCAGCAGCGGCGGCGGGAGAAGGCTGCCCGGATGCTGGTGAGCGCCGCAGGCCCTGGCCTGCTTCTCCCAGGCTCACAGCCTGTCTTCAGGGGCTGTTTGGGATCCCTGAAGCCACTTGGTCAGTGGAGGACTAGTTCCCGACCTCATCTCTGAGGACACAGTGGGGAACATTCTAGGTCACGCCCCTGCCGCCGTGGGGCTTATGTTCGGGATGAGGGCTGGGGAAGGGTGTGTGAACCGTAGAGACAAATGGGTCAGGGCCAGGAAGGTGGGCTCAGCAAACAGTCCCCGTGGGGACATCCTGTGACCAGGCAGCAGGTGGCCAGGGTGGGGTGTCTTCTGGCCGGGCCCCTGACTCTGCTGTCCCCACAGAGGATGCAGCAGGCTGCGGTGCGGGCCACCCGCCTCCGGCACCAGGAGCTCTTCAGGCTGCGCGGGATCAAGGCGCAGGTGGCACGGCGCCTGGCGGAGCTGGCCCGGCGGCGGGAGCAGCGGAAGGCAAAGCGGCTGGCGGAGGCGGACAAGCCC
>NW_011494885.1:3822611-3830894 GCF_000754665.1 Bison bison bison
GGGCTGACCCCCTGGACACCCCGCCCCGTGTCCTCCAGGTATCAGGACCCCGACATCGACGTGCAGCTCAGCTCAGAGCTCTCTGACTCGCTCAGGACCCTGAAGGTACTTGTCTGGCCAGGGTGCTGAAGGGGAGGCGCCCGTGCCCAGTGATGACACCCATCCTTGCTCCCCGTGTCCGCAGGGACTGTGGGCGACATCACGGCTACCCCCAGGCGGGGCCGGTTGGGCTAATGCCTGGGGGCTGAGGGCACGTGGTCCCCCAGGGTGATGGGCGGGTGATGCGATGGTTGGAGCCTGGGACCCTCAGAAAGTCTTTTCTCCTGGGCTGTCCCTGGTCCCCCAGCCCCACCCTTCCGTGTCTTTGGTCCCAGAGGGGTCTCCCTAAAGCTCAGAGCAAAGCTTGTTCTTCCCTCGCTCAGAAGCTGCTGTGGCTCCCCGGTGCCCCCAGGAGAAAACCCAGCTCCTCGCATGGCCACGGGCCCTGTGTGGTCCTGCCTGCTTCCGGGGTCCGGGCAGCGGGCCGCCCTGCACCCTTCTTCCTCTGACTCTCCAAGCCCCACTGCTGGCCCTACCCGTTCCCGCTTCTCCAGCCACCTCCTCAGGGCTGGTCCACGGGTCAGTACCTGTCACCCCATGAGCTCAGGACCAGGCCGAGTCCCTGGTGTACACGAGGCCAGACTGGGCGCCTTGGCTCACAGGGGGACTGCAAGGCTGACCCCCCCACTGGCCTCCGTGGAGAGGTCAGGGCCCGAGGGGTTGGGCCAGGCGCCCGCTGAGGCCTCTCCGTATCCCGCAGCCCGAGGGCAACATCCTCCGTGACCGGTTCAAGAGCTTCCAGAGGAGGAACATGATCGAGCCTCGGGAGCGAGCCAAGTAAGGGCGGGGCCGAGGCGGTGGCGGGCCTCCGGGACCTTTCCGCGGGGGGTGGGCTGGTGGTCGCTGACTGCTGTCTCCTCTCTCCTCCAGGTTCAAGCGCAAGTACAAAGTGAAACTGGTGGAGAAGCGGGCGTTCCGGGAGATCCAGTGAGTGGCTACCCCTCTCCCCAGGTGTCTCCAGCTGGTCCCGGGGCCCTTCCCACACCCAGTCGCCGTGGCCGGGGGTGGAGCGATGCTGCCTTGGCCAAGCCCAGGAGAGGCTCAGCCCGCCAGAGCCACCGGACCCCAGGGTCGGGCCAGGGAGGGTGCCACAGGGGACGTGTGGGGGGGGCCCTGCCAGAAGAAAGGTGTCACATGGGCAGGATGTCAGGCCCCCTCCCCTGGTCTTCCCTCAGCCTCCCCTCTGTCCCCAGGTTGTAGCTGCCAAGAGACGCCGGAGCCCCACCCCACAATAAAGCACCTCCTGACCAACCCCTTGCTACCTGTGACTTGTGACTCGTCTCCCTTCCGGGGGCAACTGCTACCCCTGCCCGCCCTGCTTAGCACGCAGGGATGTGGGTGCCAGGACCTCATCTCCACCGAAGCCTGGTGGGAAGCCAGGGCGGGCCGGCAGGCAGAGGAGACAGGCCTGCGGTGTGGGTGTGCGCTTGGGTTTCTGATGCAGGGGGTGGCTCTCCAGTGGTGGGGAGGCAGACCTTGAGAGCACCCCCGTCCCAGGGCTGGAGCAGCAGCTGACGTTCACAACCTGCCCGTCCTGCCTCGTCCAGCCACCAGTTCAGGAGGCAGGAATGATCTGTCCCCCTTTTAAAAGTGAGGAAACTGATGCTCATCAGTAGGGGTTAATCCTCTCCTGCCACCGTAAAGGACTTTTTCAAATCTTTATCCTACAAGTAGTAAAGTGTGGTCTCACTGTAAGTCGTCACTGTGGTTCATAAATGTACCAGAGAAAGGGTGAATATCGCCCTTGACCTTTGACCTCCATTCCAAACCTCTCTGCACAGGTAGCTAGCTTTCTCTGCAGTTTGCTGTGAATGGCTCCACCCTGTGTGAGTCTATTAAATTATATACACAGGTGTCAGAAAATAGAAGTCTTCATTTTTCTGCATTTTGGATAGGATGATATTCATGTGGTTCTATAATTTGCCCTGTAGCACATGTTGGGGAATTTTCTGCATCTGTGTAGGCTCATCTTTATTGTTTTCCACAGCTGCATAGAATTCCACTCACCCAGGCCCATATTACTCCTGGTGAAGCTGGAAGGGGATGGCTGTGTACCTGTGCCATTTCACCTGAGTTTGTAGGACAAGTACCTGGAAGTGGATCTCTGGGCTACAGGGAAAGTGTCTAAAGGGTCGTTTGGATTCAGCCACATTGCTCTCTGCGTAGGCCGTGCTGGTGTTTGCCGAGGTGCCCCCTTGCTTGCTCAAAGCTCTACTACTGTGTGCTGCTGCTGCTGCTAAGTCGCTTCAGTCGTGTCCGACTCTGCGCGACCCCACAGACGGCAGCCCAGCAGGCTCCGCCGTCCCTGAGATTCTCCAGGCAAGAGCACGGCTACTAACTACTACCATACGGCCTCATGAATTTTTGAAGTTTACTGTGTAATTACCAGTGAGGTTGAGCAGCTTTTCAAATGATCACTCGCAGTTTCTTCCATGCTTCTCCAAACCTTTGGGCTGTTTTCCTCTTGGACTGTTGTTTATTTGTAGTAGCTGCTTGTTTATTACGGATCTGAAGACTGTCATACATGTTACAAACATTTCTCCCAGGCTCTTCGTTTTGACATCATGCATGGTATCTTGCCAGAAGTGCTTGTTGCTTTTTGCTTTTCCTTTAGTCTTCCTCTGTTTTTTTGTTCTTCTTTTAAACCACAGCCTTTAGGCAGATTGCTCCAGGACAAGATGTTTATAAAAATAGAGCAGGCAATTTATGAAACATGGCTGAAGGGAGAGACTAACGTCAGAGCCTCCCCTTCCCCTGACATCACGATTTAAGGGTTTCTGCTGTTCCTCCCCTTCTGCCATCTTAAAAATAGAAAAGAGTGTTGTACAGACAAACAACTCTGTGTGTATATACAGGAGGGGTCAGTGAGGGTAAGTTGAAGTGAAAATGAAAGCCACGTCTGGTAAAGCCTTAAGCCTCAGCCTTTTGACCCAGTAATCCATCCTGGGGAGGGAGTCTGAAGGAAGCTAAACTGCTGGAAGAAGGGAGATTGTTAATGTCCATAGATGGCCCGCGGAGCATCTGTCTGGTACTAGGACACCTGGGGGGTGGGGTGGTCCCGGCTACCAGAGGGCAAGTGTTGAGGTCTCAGGAAGTGCTGTTTAATGGCCCCGGGGGAATGTGTGTGTTCCTGTATGCAAAAAAAAAAAAACCGGAAGTCAGCTGCAAAGACAATGTGGGTTTTCCTGCACGGAATTACATTTTCACTTCTGGTTTTTACATTAAAAGAAAAAATGCTGAACTCTAGTTAAATGATTTGCAAGCTGCAGTGATACAACCCCATGATCTGCAACTTCTTTTGAAATGAATAGTAAGGGGGAATAGGGGACAGATCAGGGAGGGATAGATATCTAGATTCGACTTCAAACAAGCTCAGGGAAACGTGATGGTGGAGTCTAGGTGGCAGTCCCAGGAAAACTCTTGGCTTTACTGTCTGAAAATCTTCCTAATAATTATTGGGGGAAAGTACGTTAGGATTTAGCATGATGCTGGTGAAGCTTAGGTTCGAGGCCAATTACTTGCACTAGTCCCTTTCAAGCTCCTACGCCTCCTCCTGAACTTGTAACTTGCTATTTTTCCTACAGTGAGTCCCCCAATTGTAAAAGGCTTCCAGCACCACAGAACCTGTATCTGCCTGATTGTGGTATAAAAATGGAATTAGCCCACCAGTTGGGTGATGACGGAATAAATGATAGTACACTGATACTGTAGAGTGGTCGTGAGTTGGCCTTCTAAAGCTTTAGCTACTAGGGGCTTCCCTCCATCCTTTACCACTACACTGCTGGTGGTGGTGGTTCTGTAGGATAGATTCTGCGCAGCCAACGCAGGGGGCGTGGTTTCATTCCTGGGTCCGGGGAACTAGATCCCACACGCCGCAGTTTGCATGCTGCAACTAAGACCCAGTGCAGCAAAAAAAAAAAAAAAAAACCCACCTGTAGGCAGGAGCCTTAAATTGTGGTTAGGAGCGTCGGCTTGGGAACCAGTTTCTGATTTTACAACCCAGCTCTCTTACCTACTAGCTGTGTGACCTTGTGAAGATTACTTCACCTCTCTGTGCCCCAGAGTCCCCGTCTCCAAGTGTGGGTTATTCCAAGGATGGAATCTGTACATAAAAGTGCTTAGAAAAAGGGCCTGGGGCAGAGTAAGCCCTACAGGAGTGTTGGCTATTATAATAATGTTCGGGGAAAAAACAAAATGGTTAGGGGAAAAAAAAGTATGGAAACTTGCAATCTGTGCCAAAGACTCATCATACATGTTCTTACCTTTTGACCCACTGATTGCACTCTTGGGAACAGACCCGAAGGAAACGGCCGGAAGTTTGGGGAAAAAACAATATAGAGACAGGTTGGTCAGAGGGCTGTGCAGAATGGAAGGAAGCGTGGTAATGGCTGCTGGGCGGGCGGGCCCCTCGGGGGAAGGAGGCCAGCCTCTGCAGCCATTACCCAGGGTCGGAAGCATGTGTAATACCGGAATGTGTTTGTGTTCTGCTCTTTTGTGGAATAAAGCAAACAGGATCTGCCCACATCCACGCTGCGGTTCACTGAACTAACCCCAGAGTCTCTTGGGTGGGGGATTCCAGGGGATTCTTTTTCCTTAAGACTTTTCCCAGTTTTTCCACATTTTTTTTTTTTTTTCAAAAGGAATTCAGGAATTCAAAAGATGCCTCGATGGATGCAGAGATGTCAGCCATTGTGCTGTTTGGAAGACGGAACAGAAACAGTTGAAATTAGACTGTCCAAATGTAGGCAATAGAAATGGTCTTTACAAGTGGGATGTCTACACAATAGGAGATTTCATCACCATTTAAGAGAACACCATCTTTGGGGAGAACTTTTTGGGAAGGGGAAGAATTTTTAATGATCAGGGGAATATACTTAAGGTCTAAGAGAACTGTTAAAATAGGGAAGGACACAGTACGACTCTGACCAGTTTGTTTATTTTTACAGTATTTGTATTTGGCTGCACAGGGTCTTAATTGCGGCACGTGGGATCTAGTTCCCTGACCAGGGTTGGAACCGGGCCCCCTGCATTGGACCGCAGAGTCATAGCCACTCGACCACCAGGGAAGTCTTCCTAATTCTTCTAAGGGTAAAGATTAGATTAGAGTGTGTTTTACCACAGTTAAAACATACATAACTCCCATTGCCATTCTTTCCTGTAAGAAATGATGACAAGATCATTGTTTAAAAAAGAATATCTGGAATGTACCAAATGCCACTGAATCCTACAGCCTAAGATGGTTAGTTTTATGTGATGTGAATTTAACCTCAATTTTTTAAAAAAGGAAAAATCCCCACCCCACCCCCAAAGAAAACCTCTGAAGAGGCAGTGTGTCGGTCGTGTTCCGGAAAAGCAAGGAGCGCAGCGTAGTTGGAGCGTCGTGAGGAGGGTGTAAGCTCAGAAGGTAAGTGGGAGTCGGAACATAAGTTCCGGTGGTCCATGCCGGTGACTGTGGGTGAGGAAGCCAGGCGTGAGCGGCCGCTGGTGTGGACTGGCGCCCCCTGGTGGCCATGTGGGGGAGCAGACAGGGAAAGCAAGGCCTCCCTGAGTCCCGCCCGGAGGTGGTGGCGGCTCCATCAGCGCCAAGCAGGTCGGGGTGCAGAGGGGTCGGTGCATCCAGGACGCATTTTGAGAGTGAATCCACCATCAATGGCTGACCTACAAAGAAAAAAGCCAACGGACTTTTGCCTGATCTGGAGTTGTCATTTCAGGATGGGGGAAGACGGGGGAGAGAGGCCCAGAAGTGGGGTGGGTGAATCAGGACCTCAGATTGCTGGTGCCCGTTAGACGCTCAACTGGCTGTGTCGAGTAGGCAGTTGGATGTAAAAATCTAGCATTCACGGGCTAGAAATATGCATTTGGAATCTGCATTAATTATATCCCATTCCCATAAACAATGCCAATCTCTCCCTACTTGGTGCTGTGCTTAGTTGGTAAGTCGTGTCCGACTCGTTGCGACCCCCACGGACTGCAGCCTGCCAGGCTCCTCTGTCCATGCGGATTCTCCAGGCAAGAACACTGGAGTGGGTTGCCCTGCCCGCCTCCAGGGGATCTTCCCAACCTAGGGTTCAAACCCAGGTTTCCCACATTGCAGGCGGAGTCCTTTACCGACTGAGCCACCAGAGAAGCCGAAGAATACTAGAATGGTTAGCCTATCCCTTGTCCAGAGGATCTTCCCGACCCAGGAATTGAAGTGGGGTTTCCTGCACTGCGGGCGGATTCTTTACCAGCTGAGCTACCAGGGAAGCCCAAAAACATTGCAGCTAGCAGAGAATGGTTTCGATCCATTGACCTCTGGGTTATGGGCCCAGCACGCTTCCGCTGCGCCACTCTGCTAACAGTGCAGTAGAATTTAAATTTCATAAAGCAATTCCTGGCAGCCCACACACAATGGAACAGTGAACAGTATGGTGTAGTTTGCATTTTAGACTTTCTTTCAGGCACCGCCCCCTCTCCATCTGGGTCTGACCCAGGGTTATCAGTTGAGTCAGGGTCTCCAAACCGCCCCCTCTCCATCTGGGTCTGACTCAGGGTTATCAGTTGAGTCAGGGTCTCCAAACCACTCCCATGTTCAGCAACTTGCTAGGAGGTCCTACAGGAGTCAATATAGAGTTTATACAGTATAGTCAATACTGTAGAGATGTAGAGATCAGGACACGCAGCTGATCAAAGGGGAGAATCCCCTTCCTGCCTCTGGCTCTTCCCAGCAGGGCTGCCCCAGCACGTTTCCCTAGCAACGAAAATGCGGCCACGTGTATTCGTGTATTCAAAGTTTAGGCGCAGAGAAGTGCGTTAGAGACTCAGGACCCACCCGTGAATTTGGGGGAGGCTGTTCACGTAGGCACAGTCTACCCAGCGTGTACCTAAATTCCAGACTTCCAGAAAGGAAGCAGACACCAGCAGCATAAACCATACTGCTTTGTAAGTCCAGGCAGAGAAAGCAGTTCTTAGCTTCAGGAAAGTTTTGGGTTAGGGGAGGAAAATGCTTATCACTCAGTTTCCCTGATACATAGGGAGGGCGGATCTTGCCTGCAGTCCTTTCTAATGCTAGTAATTGTTTCTGGCGCTCCAGCCGCCCCCACCTCCCACCCGCTGATGCCTGCTGTCAGGCTGAATCTGTATCTCTCCACTAGCAGTGATGGATTTGAACGAGACAAGAAGCCAGATTAGAAAAAGAAAGCCTAAATCCCCAAAGCAGAGCTAAAACCATTAATCTTCTTTAAGAAAATATAGGCAAAAAAAAAAGAAAGAAAAGAAAAGAAAATATAGGCTCATGGGTTAAGAATCGGCCCACCAAAGCAGGGGACACAGAAGACGCTGGTTTGATCCCTGGGTGGGGGGAAGATCCCCTGGAGGAGGACAATGGCAACCCACTCCAGTATTCTCGCCTGGAAAATCCCATGGACAGAGGAGACTCAGGCTACAGTCCACAGGGTCGCAAAAAGAGTCAGACACGACTGAGCATGCACACACAGGTTTGATATAAACACCTTCAATTCAGTTCACTCGCTCAGTCGTGTCCGACTCTCTGTGACCCCATGAACAGCAGCACGCCAGGCCTCCCTGTCCATCACCAACTCCCGGAGTTCACTCAGACTCACGTCCGTCGAGTCGGTGATGCCATCCAGCCATCTCATCCTCTGTCGTCCCCTTTTCCTCCTGCCCCCAATCTCTCCCAGTATCAGAGTCTTTTCCAATGAGTTAACTCTTCGCATGAGGTGGCCAAAGTACTGGAGTTTCAGCTTTAGCATCATTCCTTCCAAAGAAATCCCAAGGCTGATCTCCTTCAGAATGGACTGGTTGGATCTCCTTGCAGTCCAAGGGACTCTCAAGAGTCTTCTCCAACACCACAGTTCAAAAGCATCAATTCTTCGGTGCTCAGCCTTCTTCACAGTTCAACTCTCACATCCATACATGACCACTGGAAAAACCATAGCCTTGACTAGTCGGACCTTTGTTGGCAAAGTAATGTCTCTGCTTTTGAATATGGTATCTAGGTTGGTCATAACTTTTTCCAAGGAGTAAGCGTCTTTTAATTTCATGGCTGCAATCACCATCTGCAGTGATTTTGGAGCCCCCCAAAATAAAATAAAGTCTGACACTGTTTCCACTGTTTCCCCATCAATTTGCCATGAAGTGATGGGACCAGATGCCATGATCTTAGTTTTCTGAATGTTGAGCTTT
>NW_011494885.1:3830994-3831342 GCF_000754665.1 Bison bison bison
AGTCCCCCAATTGTAAAAGGCTTCCAGCACCACAGAACCTGTATCTGCCTGATTGTGGTATAAAAATGGAATTAGCCCACCAGTTGGGTGATGACGGAATAAATGATAGTACACTGATACTGTAGAGTGGTCGTGAGTTGGCCTTCTAAAGCTTTAGCTACTAGGGGCTTCCCTCCATCCTTTACCACTACACTGCTGGTGGTGGTGGTTCTGTAGGATAGATTCTGCGCAGCCAACGCAGGGGGCGTGGTTTCATTCCTGGGTCCGGGGAACTAGATCCCACACGCCGCAGTTTGCATGCTGCAACTAAGACCCAGTGCAGCAAAAAAAAAAAAAAAAAAAACCCAC
>NW_011494885.1:3831442-3839148 GCF_000754665.1 Bison bison bison
AATAAAGTCTGACACTGTTTCCACTGTTTCCCCATCAATTTGCCATGAAGTGATGGGACCAGATGCCATGATCTTAGTTTTCTGAATGTTGAGCTTTAAAGCCAACTTTTTCACTCTCCTCTTTCACTTTCATCAAGAGGCTTTTTAGTTCCTCTTCACTTTCTGCCATAAGGGTGGTGTCATCTGCATATCTGAGGTTATTGATATTTCTCCCGGCAATCTTGATTCCAGCATTAGTCTTTAAGGAAATGCAATTTTATTTTAATTTTTAAAGTATTTCTTTTTTTAAAAAATTTATTTATTTGACTGCACCGAGTCTTAGTTGCACGTGCAGGGTCTTGGATCTTCATTGTGGGATGCGGGATCTTAATTGTAGCAGGTGAGCTGTTATATGTGGCATATGGGATCTGGTTCCCTGACCAGGGATGGACCACAAGCCCCCTGTATCGGGAGCTCAAAATCATAGCCACTGAACCACCAGAGAAGTCCCGACACATGCAAAATTAACACAATGAGATAGTTCCCCAGGCCCATTGGAATGTTGAAATGAAAAACAACTGAGTCTTCCAAATGCTGGTGAGGGTTAGGATAGGGATGAAGAACTCTGGCACCCGGCTTGTGGGAATATGAAATGTTACAACCTCTATGGACAACAGTTCAGGAGTTTCCTTAAAAAATGAACCATACGCCCCTCTATGATCCAGGAATTTCACACCTAGGTATTTATGCCAGATAGAGGAAAGCCTTCGGCCATGCAAAGACGTGCGTATGAAAGTACAAAGCAGCTTTGTTTGCGTGTTTGTGAACAGCTGGGGGAGCTCCCTGGGCTTCCCAGTTGGTGCAAGTGGTAAAGAATCTGCCTGCCAATGCAGGAAACGCCAAGACTCAGATGCAGTCCCTGGGTCTGGAAGATCCCCTGGAGAAGGAAATAGCCACCCACCACGGTATTCTTGCCTGGAGAATCCCATGAACTGGGATTTTAGAGGAGCCTGGCGGGCTACAGTCCATAAGGGTGGCAAAGAGTCGGACACGACTGAGCAACTAATACTTCAGCCCGTGGGACAGGCTCCAGACTTGGGGCAGCCAGCACCACGTGGGGAGGGGGGTGAACCCCCCAAGGCCACCCAGCCAGGTGTGGCTCCAGGGACCTGCGGGTCCCAGGTCAGCAGCCTCAGGGAAGATGTAGTGTGGGGAGGTAGCCCCTGACAGCGAGCGGCACCCCGAGATCACTGTGCCCCCTCACACCCCTGATGGAGGGCTTCTCCCCACCCCCGCCGGGGCTCCTGGTACCTCGGCTCTCGTTGCCCCCCCTGGCCGCCTGCTCCTGCGTGTACAGCACCTCGGGGCTGTTGGTGAAGACGCAGGTGGGGTGCAGCACAGTGCCCTGCTGGGTCTGGGTGTAGAAGATCCTGCTCTTCCCGCTGCCAGGTTCCCCCTCCAAGAAGCCCTCCCTGACACAGAGCCTCGGGTAGCATCTTCCTTGGGACAGGGACGAGGCAGAGGCTGGATCTCCTGGCTTTTCAGAAGTCCAGGCCTCCTTCACCCCCTTGGAGCTTTCAGCGTTAGTCGCTCAGTCATGTCCGACTCTTTGTGACCTCACGGACTGCAACCCGCCAGGCTCCTCTGTCTTTGGGATTCTCTAGGCAAGAATACTGGAGTGGGTAGCCATTCCCTTTTCCAGGGGACCTTTGGATTCAGGCATCGAAACCACGTCTGCAGCATTGCAGGCATATTCTTTACCCTGTGAGCCACCAGGGAAGCTTTCGAGGTCCCCGACAAGTCCCCACCCCACCCCACCCCCACCTCCCCACCCTGCTTTTATCCATCGTGCTGACAGGAAGCTGGTTCAGAGCACAGGCTCCGCAGTCAGACAAGGCCTGGTGTGACCTTAACCAAGTACCTCAGTTTGCCCATCTGTAAAATGGGATGATTACAGTTCCTGCCTTTTAGGGCCCGAAGGAGACTTTTATGTCTTTGTATATTCAAGGGCTGGCTGCTTTTATTAGTAACAGAGCTGCCTCCCCTGATCTGTTTATAAAACTCCCCACCATCCTTCCTGGCTTTATTTTTCTTCCCAGCACTTGCTACAGCCTCTTGAAATCCCTGTTTGTTTCTGTTTTCCTGTGTCTGTCTCCTTGACCATAGCGTGAGTCCCAGAAGGCAGGGACCGTGTCTGCTTACTGTGTGACCCCAGGCCTGCGGAGCTTGGGTGCGGGTCACTGCGAGGTTGTGGGTGGGAGCCTCTGTGTGCCGTGTCATTGGGCTGCAGTGTCTCTGCCTGAGTGTGTCCCTGGGGTGGTGTGTGGTTGTGCAATGGTGTTCAAGTCGAGAGGCATCCCAGTGAGAGTCTGGCTGGGTTACTGTGTTAGTTAGTGTTGTGTGTGTGTGTGTGGTTGTACTGTTGTGTGCCGGGGTCTGCCTCCCAGGGTGGCACTGAGGTTGTATAGTCTCATTGTGTGTCTTGTCCCTGCCATGGTGATGTGTACTATTGTATTACTGCGTAATTGTGTGCCTTTGTCTCTTGGGAGCAGGTGGGGTTGTCTGTTGCTGTGTGCCTAGGTCAGCGGGCATTAATGATCCTGTCTGTGTGTGCAGCTGTGCGGTTGTGTATCAACGTCCATGACCAAATCCAGTGGTGTGTGCTCTGTATACAATCGTGTGTCCCAGTGAGCAGGATCTCAGGGAGAGCTGTTGTGTCTCTGGCTGGATTTGGGTGTGTTGTGTTATTGTGTGTCCAGGGTACAGTTGTGTGTTCCGCCACATGGCCGAGGAGAGGCAGCAGTCATTGTGAATTGTGCGTTTGGAGGTGTTGATGTGATCCCGGCTGGGCTGTTGTGTATTGAGACTGTAGGGTGTTTTTGTGTCGCTGTGTAGCAGAATAGAGGTATGTGGTGTGTTGTGTCTCTGGTTGGGCTGTGGTTTGTCTGGATGTGCAGTGGTTTAGCCAGATGAGGGTGAGAGCTGTGTGTGTGTATGTGTGTGTACACGTGTGTGTGTGAGGGAGAGTGAGCAAGCAAGGAATGGTTCCCCAGCCCCAGAACCATGACTAATGCCTCCAGCCTCCCCCACTTCTTGGTGACAGAGACCTTTTTGTTCTCAGTGGCATAAAGGGGGTGTTTCACTCTTCAGGCCCCTGGCAAATTCTCAGCCTTAAGTCCGGTCAACAAAACAGCCTCTGGGCATTTGCCCTGTGCCCAGCCACTTGCTGCGTGTTTGAGAACATCAGACCTGGGACAACCAGAGCGGTTGGGGTAGTGATGGGGGAGCCCTACAGGGACCCTGGCCAGCCTGAGGGCTGTGGGCGGGCTTCCTTGACGACAGCATTGTTAGAAGATAATTGTGGGGAGAAAGGACTTGGGGAAGAGACTTTGGGGAAACCAAGACTCATACAGATCTAAAAGTTAACACGTGTTAAAGATTTCACTTAACCCTGTGAAGTGTTACAACTGGTTCAGAGGAGACTCAAAGAACAGACACACTGACTTCCCTAGAAGTCCAGTGGTTAAGACTCCGCACCTCCAGTGCAGGGGCGCAGGTTCGATTCCTGGACGGGGAACTAAGATCCTATGTGCTTCGGGGTGTGGCCAAAAAATAAAAAGTTAAAAAAAAAAAAAACAGTTGCATTTATAGATCAGAGATAGTGAATCAAAAATGCAAGTAGAGGCAAAACATTGGGGGGGAGTCTTATGGTCTCAAAATTTGTGTTTCCCCCAAATTTATATGTTGAAATTCTGCTCCCCAAAGATGATGGTATGAGGAGGTGGGGTCTTTGGGAAGTGCTGAAGTCATGAAGGTGGAGCCCTCGTGAGTGGAATTAGTGCCCTTAGAAAACAGGCTCCAGGGAGCTCCCCAGTCCCTTCCACCTGGTGAGGTCACAGCGAGAAGGCACCAGCCATGAACACGAGAAGGCCCTCATTCAACCATGCTGGCACCTTGATCTTGGACTCCCAGCCTCCATAACTGGGAGCAATACATGTCTGTTGTTTAGAAGCATATAAGCCATAGTATTCTGTCATAGCAACCCAAATGGACTAAGGGAGGTAGGGTTTTCCTTCCAGACAGAATTTATGTGCATACCTCTATAGAAGATTCATCGTGGAATTTCCCTGGTGATCAAGTGGTTAAGACCCTGCACTTCCAATTCAGGGCATGCGAGTTCCATCCTGGTTGGAAGACTAAGATTCCACATGCTGCATGGCACGGCAACCCGCACCCCCGCCCCCCCAAAAAAAACCCACGAGCAAGCAAACAAAAACAGATGTATCATGTGTTGCCATCACTTACCTATAGTTTATACAGAGTTGTAAAACAGACCCCATAGAATCAGGTAACTCTGAATGATTGGTTACAGTTCGAATTATCTCCCACTCAGAATTCGTCTGTGAAATCCTAACCCCCAGCAGCTCAGAATGTGACCTTGTTTGAAAATAGGCTTGTTGCAGATGTAATGGGTGAAGAGGAGGTCATTTGGCATAGGGCAGGCCCTAACCTAAAATGACTGGGTCTCATAAACTGGGGAAACTTGGACCCAGACATGCGCACTGGGAGCGTGTCATGTGAACATGCAGGCAGAAACTGGGTGATGCGCGTATAAGCCAAGGAACACCAAAGATTGCCAAACACCAGAAGCTAGGGGGGAAGCAGGGAGCAGATTCTTTCTCACAGCACTCAGGAGGAAACAACCCTGCTGACACTTTGATTGCTGACTTCCGGCCTCTAGAACCATGAGATAAATGTCTGTGGTTTAAGTCACTCAGCTTCTGGTGCTTAGCGATGATAGTGATGATTAGCAAACTAAGACCAGTAGTCCTGTACGATGTTGAGAGTTGGACCATAAGGAAGGTCAAAAGAGGGACCATAAAGAGAGCACCAAAGGATTGATGCTTTCCAACTGTGGTACTGGAGAAGACTCTTGAGAGTCCCTTGGACAGCAAGGAAATCAAACCAGTCAGTCCTAAAGGAAATCAACCCTGAATATTCATTGGGAGGACTAATGCTGAAGCTGAAGCTCCAATACTTTGGCCACCTGATATGATGAGCCGACTCAATGGAAAAGACCCTGATGCTGGGAAAGATTGAAGGCAGGAGGAGAAGGGGGCGACTGACTACAGACGGTTGGATGGCATCACCAACTCAATGGACGTGAGTTTGAGCAAATTCTGGGAGATAGTGAAGGACAGGAAAGCCTTGTGTGCTGCAGTCCATGAGATCATAAACAGTGACCACAAGGCTTAGTGACTGAACAACAGCAACAGATGTATTAATAATATGGAGAAGCCACAGTTTACCAAAACACAAAAATTCTCCTACAATATGTTGGAACTGATTCCTGGAGGATGAGCAGGATCAGGCAGCAGGGAAGGGTAGAAATAGCTGTGCAAAGGCCCAGAGGTGGGTGAGTGGGTGAGGTCCAAGATTCCATGTGGCTAGGGCACTGAGAGGGACCAGAAGGGAACAATGGGGCCAATCAGGGGCGGAGCATGCTAAATCTTGGGTTATCTTGTTGCAGTTTTTTTTTTCTTTTGGGCCAAGCTTCCCCTTCAGTTCAGTTCAGTCGCTCAGTCATGTCCAACTCTTTGCGACCCCATGGACTGCAGCACGCCAGGCTTCCCCGTCCATCACCAACTCCTGGAGTTTACTCAAACTCATGTCCATTGAGTCGGTGATGCCATCCGACCATCTTGTCCTCTGTTGCCCCCTTCTCCTCCCGCCTTCAATCTTTCCCAGCATCAGGATCTTTTCCAATGAGTCAGTTCTTCGCATCAGGTGGCCAAAGTATTGGAGTTTCAGCTTCAGTAACAGTCCTTCCAGTGAACATTCAAGACTGATTTCCTTTAGGATGAACTAGTTGGATATTCTTGCTGTCCAAGGGACTCTCAAGAGTCTTCTCCAACACCACAGTTCAAAAGCATCAATTCTTCGGCATTCAGCTTTCTTTATAGTCCAACTCTCACATTCATACATGACTACTGGAAAAACCATAGGTTTTACTAGATGGACCTTTGTTGGCAAAGTAATGTCTCTGCTCTTTAATATGCTGTCTAGGTTAGTCATAACTTTTCTTCCTAGGAGCAAGCGTCTTTTAATTTCATGGCTGCAGTCACCATCTGCAGTGATTTTGGAGCCCACAAAAAATAAAGTCTGTCACTATTTCCACTGTTTCTCCATCTATTTGCCATGAAGTGATGGGATCAGATGCCATGATCTTAGCTTCCCCTTAGAGATCCCAGTTTCCCCACCAGGGACTGAACCCTGGCCACCATAGTAAAAGCCTGGAATTCTAATCGCTGGACCACCAGGGACTTCCCAAGGCTTGGGTTTTTGTTCTGAGCACCCTGGGAGCCTGAAAGACACCTGATTATGGGACACTGATTACGCCCAGCTGCATGTTAACTGCTCTGCATCACAGGCTCATTATACTGATACCTGCCCAAGACCACTGAGATCACACAGCTGGCAGCAATAGGGGGTGGGAATTGAACCTAGTCTGCCAGGAGCCCCGACATATCAGGATCACGGCAGGTGAGGATCAGGGGGTCAGAGACGGAAGCTGGGGCGGGAAGACCTCGGGCAGGGCTGAGGGCAGGGAGTTTGGTTATTTTTTCATTGCTGTATCTTCCGATGGCATCACCGACTGGATGGACATGAGTTTGAGCAAGCTCTGGGAGATGGTGATGGACAGGGAAGCCTGGCCTGCTGCAGTCCACGGGGTCGCAAAGAGTCAGACAGGACTGAGCGACTGAACTGAGCTGTATCTTCAGAACCTATGACTGCAGCAAGGTACCCAATAGGTATTTGTTAAATGGGTAAACATTCTCTGAAGGCATTTATGCCTGGAAGAGGAAACTGAGATGCATCGGCTTTCTAAGCCCTTATAACTCAGCTGCCAACTTCTAGCACTTTCCATGAACCCCTTGCCTCGAAGAGGTCTGGAAGGCGCAAAAGGGTGGGTGGGTTGGTGGGGAGTGGGGGACTTCAGTGCTGATCAGGCGGCGCCCAGGTCTGAATGCCAGGCTTTATTTAATAAGGCAGCGGGTCTCCCGGACCGTTCATTGAAAAAAAACCTCAGCTTCAGGGGCCGCCCATGTGTACCCCGAATCCTTGCGAACCCGGCCCCCTTTCCCCCTTAGGCCGCCCTCAAGGTCCTCCCAGCGAAACGAGCAAGGTCAGTTGCAATTCCGTTTGCAACCAGCAGCGGTTGGCCCTGAACCCCCGCCCCATGAGACCGTACCATTCTGGCTCGGAAGAGGGGGGCCGGGAGCGAGGTGCGCAGAGGGCTCTCCTGAGGACCCCCTCTGCTGGGGTTTTCCCTGGCCTCACAGCGGGCGAGGGGGAAGCTTTGCGTGGCGGGCTCAGGGCGGTGGGCGGCAGGGTTCCTCTCGCCCCCGCTCTGGGGGCCTCTCCTCATCCCCCCCTCTCCCGGCGTTGGTCCGCGCTGCGGAACGCCGAGTGTCAGGCCTGTGTGCGCACGCCCCGCCCGTGGCGCAGACCTCGCCTTGCCTCGCCCGGGTTCGGATCGCGAGTCCGCGCCGCAGCGGGCACCGCGGTCCGGAGCTATGGCGGTCGTCGTCCGAGTAGTTTATTGGTGAGCACGCGGGCCAGAGGTGCCCTCTTCGAATCCCGCCCGGGCCCCGCCCTGTCCCGGCGGAGTTGGGCTCTGGGGGAGTCGGGGGTGGGGGCGGGGGCCTTGCCTTGGGGAGGGGGGT
>NW_011494885.1:3839248-3851670 GCF_000754665.1 Bison bison bison
CCCCCCCCCCCCCCCCCAAATTTGTGACATTCTAGACGTCTCAGGTCCTAAAAGGTAAAACTGAGACACGTGTGTGTCGTTTTAAACAGCTCCCCCCGCCCGCCCCGATTCCCGGGCTCATGGTGGGGAGCAGGTGGGGGTCGGTTTGTAATGCAAGAGGAACCTCCCTGGGCGCTTCGGTCTCCCCTCCCCCGGGACCGGTCTTCGGGTGGGGCCGGCCAGAGTCAGGAGGTTCCAGATCGTCCCGGCCTGTGTTGGGCAAGGACTTAAACCCAGACGGTGGATGCTTTTTTCCTATTAACGCTCCCCGTTTTCTGACCCCACTTTCCCCATCCGTAGAGGGAGTGGTTTTCTTAAAATTTATTTTTGATTGTAGAATCATTGCTTTACCATGTTGTGTTGGTTTCTGCCATATGTCAACGAGAATTGGCCGTAGGTGTACATATGTCCGCTCCCTCTTGAACCTCCCTCTCACCCCTCTAGGTTGTCGTCTTAATGGTTATGGCGGAGGGAGTGCGGTGTATTGGGTGTTACACATTTGATCTAATTGCCCGCTTTAAGGGTGAAAACGTGTCTGCTCGGCAGGAAGTGTTCTGTCCCGTAGACCGTGTCACAACCCTGGCGCCTTGGACTGTACTGGCCTGCACAGGCATGCTGGCCTGTAGGCGCTTAATAAATACATGTTGCCTGAATTTCCTTTCCCAGAAACTCCCTGGGCAGGGATTTTAACTCCATTCTACAAGTGCGGAAACCGAGGCTGGGAGTGGGGCACGGGCGGATCACAGGGGGTAACCCCCACCCGGGTCTGCTGGCTGTCCTGTTTGAAATGTCCACTTGGGGCGGGGGAGGAGGGTCCCTGCCTGGGGCTTTGAAAGGTTCAGATCTGTCACTGCGTTAGTTAGCAGTGTCCCTGCCCGCTGAGTCAAGCAGAGGGTAGAGTGACATTTTGAGGCGCCTCCCCTTCCCCTCCCCCTGCTTTGCCTGTGCACCAGACTGCGGTCCCGATATAGTCTGCATGGGGGGGTGGGGGGCGGTGGGGCTTGGGGAGGCGGTTATCCTTCACTCTCAGGCACAGGAGGGCCTTGGGAATCCTGCAGTAATGGTTTCCCTGAGGCTTGGGTACCGGCTGTGGGTGGGGCTGCTGTCGTGGGGCAGCTCTCCTCCTGACCTGGCTCTCTCCATTTTGCCTCCCTCTCTGCCTCGCGCTTGTGCTCTCGCCTCGTTGCCCCCGATTCTGTGCCCGCCCCCACTATGCTGTCTTGTCTCCCTTTGTCTATGCATTTTCCTTGTGTGGCTGGCTCCCTTCCTGTGCCTCTCCATCTCTGTGCTGCACCCGCCCCCGTGTGCCCCCCGTGTCTTTCCTCTCTTTTGAGAGTGTCTGTCTCCTCCTCCTTGTATCATCCATGTTCCTCTTCATCTCTTCCTGCTTCCGACCCCCATTTGCCTCCGTCTCCTTGCCTGCTTTGCCTCTCCCCTCCCATCCCTGGATCCCCACTGTCCCCTTCTCTCTCCCCTCCCCGGATCTCCACTGTCCCCATCCTCCTCTCCCGGGACCAACTCTCTTGGACACGCTCCCGCCAGTGGCGCTTGAGGCTACAAGCCCAAGGTAAGCCATGTGGTCCCAAGAGGCTGCTCTGGAAAGTGGGGGAGGGGTGTTAGCCCGTGGGGGGGGGGGCGCCCATGTGGCTGCTGTGGACCCTGGTGTGACCACCCACCTCTTTCCAGTATCTTCAGCTCAAGAAGAAGTTAGAAGATGAGTTCCCTAGCCGTCTGGACATCGTGAGTCTGGGGGAAGGGGAAGGAGTCAGATATGGGTCCTGTCTGTATGTCCCTCAGCCCTGGTGACAGCGGGGGGTGGTTTGGGTCAGCCCCCTGTGTTCTCCCTTCCCTGGGAAGGAGCAGGTGTCCGCAAGGGGGCATCTCCGCCCCTCCAGCATCTCTTCCTTCTCCCCAGTGCGGCGAGGGGACTCCCCAGGTCACCGGCTTCTTTGAAGTGTTCGTAGCGGGGAAACTGGTTCACTCCAAGAAGGTATGTCTGTCCATCCTGCCTCACTGGGGGCCAGTGGGGGGTTGGGACTGGGGTTGGTGTCTTGGTCCCAGCCCACCCCTCCCCTGGTCCTCCCTTCTCCAGGGAGGCGATGGCTACGTGGACACGGAGAGCAAGTTTCTGAAGCTGGTGGCCGCCATCAAAGCCGCTTTGGCTCAGGCCTGATGTGGCCTGAAGGCAGAGGTGAGGGGGGCCCCGCCCCGAGGCCACAGAGGTGACCCTTGGTTCCCAATGGACTCCAAACCCGAGGACTAGTTTCCAGCCCAGTACATTCCGGAACAAGTAGCAATTTCCACTTTGTTCTCTGGACCATAGCACTGCTTTTCAGCATCTTCTGAGCCTGGTTTTCAGTGTTAGAGCTTCTGTGTTCCAGATGAGCCCCAAATCGAACCTACTTTAGAACTGGGCCCTGGTCACTAACCTAGTCCATAACCAAGCTCTGGCTCCTGGCTTTTGAGATCCTGGAAGCAGTTTCTACCCTCCATCTAAGCTTGAGTTGCCGGTTCCTGCCCCACGTGTGCTAGAACTGAGCGTCTGTCCGAGGAACCTGTGGACCCAGCCCCCTGCCCCCAGCATGCTTTGCACCAGCAACCTGGTTCTCAAATGCTTTGACCTCGAGTTCCGTTTCTCCTCATCCTCACTGGAGCAGAATGAGGCTGCTTTCAGTGGGAATTTGGACCTGCAGTACAATTTGAATTAATACAGTACAAAAATACAAATGTCTTGTCTCCTATGCAGGTCTGAAAAGGAGGGAGTCTCCCCAAATTACAAAAAAAAAAGAAAAAAAAGTCAAGAATTACATAATTGCAAAAAAAGAAAAAAGATGCACAAAGAAAAAGGGAAAAAAAAGAATTCCATAATTCCAGGCTGCATGAGCTGGCTATGCATGGGCAGTTGCTGTCAGGAGGGAGGGAGTGCCCCTTTGGTGGGGGGACTTGAATTCTTAAATGGAGCACATCCCTTGCAGAAACACACCATTTGCCACCTCCAGACTGTCAGTCACTCAAAGGCGTCTGCTTAAACCAGCATGAGGTTTGCTTGGATTCTAGAGAAGTCCACCAATGATGATTTTATCTAAGATAAGCCAAGATGGGATTCATATAAAAGAGAGAGGGGAAGGAGTGACTCTTGTTCACAGGTCGAGTACAATTTCAGGAGTCCCGAAACCCCCGGTCAGGCTCAGTGACTCTTGCAGGACTCAGAACACGGCAGAGCTGTTCCACTCCGCGTTACAGTTTATTACAGGGAAAGCTTAAAAGATGAGATGCAGGGAAGCGACTGGCCTTCATCCGGCCTCTCCCGGTAGTCTGAACCCCACTCCCCGCCTCTTCTCCACACAGACCAGTAATCGTGGCCCAGCCCCTCTCGGCAGACGCTTCATGACAGGAAGGACTGAAATGTCTCTTGGACGCCTGGTCCTTCCCTGATGTTCTCGCGGCCGCCGGTTGGAGCAGAGATGGACACCCCTGGTCTTTGCCTGTGCGTGCGTGTGTGCGTGTGTGTCCCCGCACGCTGGTCCTGGTGCCTTCCCCATCCCTCATCTCCCTGCATCTCCACCGCCCCTCCCCCCATGTCTCCCTTCTATCCTGTGGTGTCTGGGGTGGTCCTACTCTAGGCTTCCTTTTCAAGGGGAAGCTGAGAGGACGATCAGGATGAGTGAGTCTCAGATATCAGCAGTGATGGCAACAGCTCACAACTCAATAAATGGTGATGAGGTTAACAAAACAGGCCTGTGTCTGCGTGTGTCCATTTTCCCCTGGAGCCGCCTCCCGCTGGTCTCTGCTCCAGGAAATTAGTGACTTGGTAGTGCGGAGCTAGGACCAACTCTGGGTTGAACTTTTCAGTGGTCCCTCAAGCCAAGGTGGAGGTGGTCTCTGGAGCTCCCTGGAGCCGCCACAGGTGTGCATCTTCCAGGGTGAAGTGGGTTCCTGGTTCCTGTGTTTGGGTGTGCATCCTCCAGGATGAAGTGGGTTCCTGGTTCCTGTGTTTGGAGGTAACCTGTCAGCGACTGGGAGAAAAGTGCTGGGTGGTGTGTTAGACTGTCTCACCCCTCCTCACGTCTGCCTGCCCCCTTTACCGTCCTCACACTGGAGATGAGCTGTCCTCACCTCCTAGCTCTGAGTTTGATCCCATGACTTGCTTTGGCCAGTGAGGTGAGGCAGATGTAACCGCGTCAGGTCTGAGCCTGGACCTTCGGAGGCCTGGTGGTCCTGCCAGCGTCAGGACACTGGGCAGGGCCTGGCAGTCTCACAGGCTCAGTTCTTAAATCTCTCATGTGGCAAGATGGTAAAAGTGATGGGAGTCTGGCCACTGATGTCCTTGTGTACAAAACTCAAATTTATTTTGAGGGAAGTCCCACCATGGTCAACTTTGGAACATTTCCACCACCTCAAGGAGAAACCCTCATACTCTAGAGCACCGCTCCAGTCCTGAGCACCCCTTTGGTCCCCAGCACCTCCCTCCCCACCCCCTCACCCCCCCACCCCCCACTGCCCTGGAGCAACTACTAATCTACTTTCTGTAGATTTCCCTATTGGGAGATTTCATAAAAATGGAATCGTACAATATGTGTGGTCTTCTGTGGCTCCTTTCACTTGGCATAATGTTCTCAAGGTTCATCCATGTGGTGATTGGTGCACATCAGACCGTCATTCCTTTTTATGGCTGAATAATTTTCCACTCTGTGGGCCACCATTTAATCAGTTGGTGAGCATTTGGGTTGTTTATACTCCTTGGCTACTGTGAGCAGTGCTTCTGTGACCTTCCGTGTACAAGGTTTTGTTTAAACACCAGTTCTCACGTCCTTTGGGCAGATAGCTAGGAGTGGAACAGCTGGGTCAACAGCAGTGATTTTTAAAAGAAGAACTTCCCTGGCAGAAGGTCATATGAAGACCATTAGATTCACTCAGAATTGAGGAACTTTTTTTTCTTTCATTTGAGGAACTTTTTATTTTAATTGTTTATTTGGCTGCACCGGGTCTTAGGTGCAGCATGTGGGATCTAGTTCCCTCACCAGGGATCGAACCAGGGCCCCCGGCATTGGGAGCACAAAGTTGTAGCCACTGGGCCACCAGAAAATTCCCTTAAGAAACTCAATGCTTTTGGTGGCCACAAAGTCTGCACTTATTTCAAATATAATTCTAACCCAATGAACTCTCAAACCTTGAGTCACAGAAATGAAGTCATCTCTCCGGTAAGCCAAATGCTGACCCGTGAGATAGATCGTGTCTGTGCTCCATGGATCCATACCCAGTATCATCTGGAAAAACTCCCATGACAACCATCAATAGTACCAACAAGAAGCAAAGCCCTCCCTCATCTTCATTGGTAACAATTCTGACAATTCAGTAAATTCTGGCAGTTTAGATCTAAACCAGGTAGGTGGACTAGGACTCGAGGAAGCTTGATCTTAACCCCACTGGAGCCTGCGTGGTATTACCTTCAGCTCTCCCTTTGGCTTAGCCGTGTCACATGGTGCCACCAGTTGGTAATTTAAATAACACAAGACTCTCACGTCCTTTGTTTAAGCAAGAAATCTAGTGGGTCAGGCTAGGCTGGGTTCTGCTTCCGTGGAAACACACAAAAACAAATGCAAATCTCAATGGGGTAAACCCAGCACGTGCACAGCCCTCTTCAGGGCAGGTGTCCTCCCTGCGCCCATTCAGTGACCCAGAGCAGCATTTGTCCAGTAGGACTTTGTGATGTGAAATTTTTCTGTATCTGTCCAACACCATGGCCACTGGGCACATGCCACATGGTGCTATGGAGAGCTTGAAGGGTGGTGGATGTGACTGAGGAACTGAATTTTTAATTAATTCATTTTTTTGGCTGTGCTGTGTCTTCATAGCCGTGCTCCAGCTTTCTCTAGTTGTGATGAGTGGGGGCTGCTCGCTAGTTGGTGGGGCACAGGCTTCCCATTGCGCTTACTTCTCTTGTTGCAGCCCACGGGCTTTAGGCACGCAGGCATCAGTAGTCCTGCCGTCTATGGGGTCGCACAGAGTCGGACACGACTGAAGCGACTTAGCAGCGGCAGCAGCAGTAGTCATGGCCCACAGGCTTCGTTGCCCCGAGGCATGTGAACTCTTCCCGAACCAGGAATCGAACCTGTGTCACCTGCATTGGCAGGCGGATTCTTAGCACTGGACCACCAGGCAAGTCTGGAACTTTTATTTTACTTTATTTCAACTGACATTCAAATTCATGGCAAGTGTGGTGCGTGGCTGGCTATCTTACTGGACAGTGCAGATCTAGATAGATAGAGATTCTCTTCTCCTGTTGTTGCACCTGGACCCACAGCATCCTCAATCCGCGTGGCTGGGAAAAGAAACATGCACTAACTCTTAAAGACCTTAGCCAGGAAGTGACACACATCTCAGTTCTAGTCTCATCCCATCGGCCAGAATGCTCACAAGGCTCCACCCACCTGTAGAATCTACCTGGGAACAGTGGTCAGGAAAGGAAGGGGAGCCAGAAAAAATGGTAAGCGCTAGAAATATCCACCAGGCTCCTTTTGATTTTACCAGCCATGAAATTAAAAGGCGCTTACTCCTTGGAAGGAAAGTTATGACCAACCTAGATAGCATATTCAAAAGCAGACAACAAAGGTTCGTCTAGTCAAGGCTATGGTTTTTCCTGTGGTCATGTATGGATGTGAGAGTTGGACTGTGAAGAACACTGAGCGCCGAAGAATTGATGCTTTTGAATTGTGGTGTTGGAGAAGACTCTTGAGAGTCCCTTGGACTGCAAGGAGATACAACCAGTCCATTCTAAAGGAGATCAGCCCTGGGATTTCTTTGGAAGGAATGATGCTAAAGCTGAAACTCCAGTACTTTGGCCACCTCATGCGAAGAGTTGACTCATTGGAAAAGACTCTGATGCTGGGAGGGATTGGGGGCAGGAGGAGAAGGGGACGACAGAGGATGAGATGGCTGGATGGCATCACTGACTCAATGGACGTGAGTCTGAGTGAACTCCGGGAGTTGGTGATGGACAGGGAGGCCTGGCGTGCTGCGATTCATGGGGTCGCAAAGAGTCGGACACGACTGAGCGACTGAACTGATCTGATGCGTGGAGGAGAAACAGAATATACCATGACCCTACTGTGTCTTCTGTTCACTTCAGTCGCTCAGTCGTGTCTTTGCGTTAACCAAGACAATTCACATCTTCAAGAAAAAGAATTCAGCAGGATCGTCACTGGAAGCCCGAACTGGGAGAAACACTGAATTCTTTTCCAACAGCGACACCATGTGGCCACTTTGGAGAACTGCAGCTTCCCACATCCCCTCGGATCACCAGGAATCGGTATGCACTGCGATTCATGGGGTCGCAAAGAGTCGGACACGACTGAGCGACTGAACTGAACTGATAGAATCATTTCTTTGAGATTTGCTGTAAAGTGAATCACCATCTTAGGCTTGGTGACATGACACTTTTTTTTGTTTAATTTTGCCATATGGCATGCAGGATCTTAGTTCCCAGACCAGGGGTCGGGCCCACGCTCCCTGAATTGGAAACTTAATAGTCTTTTATTATTATTATTATTCTTTAAAAGATGCATTTATTTATTGGTTGTGGTGGGTCTTCCTTGCTTTGGGTGGGCTTTCTCTAGCAGACGGGGGCTACTCCAGAGTTTCAGTGCGTCGGCTTTTCATTGCGGAGGCTTCTCTTGCTGGGAGCCCCGGGCTCTAGGCACACAGGCTTCCGTAGTTGTGGCGCACGGGCTTTGTTGCTCGGTGGCATATGGGATCTTTCTGGAGCAGGGATCAAACCGGTGTCCCTTGCATTGCAAAGCGAAGTCATATCCACTGGACCAGGAAGGAAGTCTCCCAGAACTTTTCTGTATTTTCCTGTTTTCCTTTCTTTAGCTTGTTGGGCGTTCATGTGTTTGGTTTATGCCTCATGGTGGCAAGATGGCAATGTTTAAATCAGAGCCTCAACCAATTTCTTTCTCTCTCTCTCTTTTTTTTTTTCCTATTTTTGAGGACCATTATGAACCTGGAGAATCCCAGGGACAGAGGAGCCTGGTGGTGTCACACAGAGTCGGACACAACTGACGCGACTTAGCAACAGCAGCCTGAACCTACGGGTTTTTACCTATTTGATATCTTTCAACCTGCTTGAGAACGTTCTTCTTTTGAAGCTTTAATGGTCCCACCTTTGGTTTCTTCAGGCTGGCCCCTGAGCGTTTGGACAGAAACCCCATCATCTCTGAGAGCTTTTTTGTGCTTTTGCTGTGACGAGATGGTCTCAGCTCACCTTCATTTTTCTGGCCTCAGACCTGGATCCAGTCTTTATGCCAAAACTCGGGTTACTCCCAGAGGGAAATGATATTTAGAGATGATAATCTGTGCTCCTAGCAATCTAGATGAGAGATATCAAAATCTCCAGGCCCTCAGGGGTCAAGACGCCCCATGTCTGTGAGTGGGAGAAACTCCCCATATCTGTGAGTGGGAGAAATCCATTCC
Source organism: Bison bison bison (assembly GCF_000754665.1). Classification (NCBI taxonomy): domain Eukaryota; kingdom Metazoa; phylum Chordata; class Mammalia; order Artiodactyla; family Bovidae; genus Bison; species Bison bison. Next base: position 3,847,760 of record NW_011494885.1, read on the forward strand.
AATCAACAGCGCCTCTGCCTCTGGGTCTCGCTCCTCTGCCCCTGTTTCTTCAGGGTGCTTCTGCATCGGTCCCTGACAGGGTCTGTTAGATAAGCAGGAGGCGCTTCTGTTACATCTTGGCAGCCCCCAGAGCCGTGGATCCTGTCATGTCTGTCCAACCCCGCCCCCAACCTCCATCACCTGTCACATGACTCCCTTCCCTCTCTCTCCAATTTGATCTAATTTTTCTCTCTGCTCTCCTGAGGCCGGGCCGGCATAAGAGGATTGGAGCATTTGCTAAATGGGACCAGGACAGGGTCAGAGGACCGGCTGTGGGGGAGACTCAGGGGCCAGGACAGCCGCAGGAGGGCAGTAGGGGGCAGTGGAGGAAGAGGGAGCTGGAAAGAGAGGTGAGTGACGCTCCCACCTGAGATGGGAAGAAACAGAGGGAGAGGGAATGTTTTAAAAGGGAGGACATGCTCCCTGGCTGTGATGGTTAGCCGTATCTGCATGGTTGTGCGTGCATGCGTGCTAAGTCATGTCCAACTCTGCGACCCCCCAGGGACAGTAGCCCGCCAGGCTCCTCTGTCCATGTGGATTCTACAGGCAAGAATACTGGAGTGGGTTGCCATGCCCTCCTCCAGAGGATCTTCCTGACCCAGGGTTCGAACCCCAGTCTCCTGCATTGGCAGGCAGGTTCTTTACTACTAGCGCCACCTGGGAAGCCCTTTGCATGGTCACTGGCTGCATATTTAAAGAATAAATAAGATAAGCTATAAATGAAGAGGGTGTGAGCAAGAGGGGGATGGAGGGACTGAGAGAGAAAAGAAACATTGTCTGGCGTTTCAAGCAGTATGCACTAGTCACTGTGCAAAGGACTAGGATTCCATCAACTCCTCATAAAACTCTTACGGACCTACAAAAACTGTATATATTTAATATATCCAGCTGAATGAATTTGGAGATAAGTGTACCGAAATTTTGAATAAAAATGCAAATGCAACCAAGTATGTCTGTGATCTACACCGTGCTCTGTCCACTGCCTGAGTCACGGCAGATCAATCAGGGCTAGAGGAGATTGGGCAGCTTCATCTTTCCTTCCTGAAAGCATCTCCCTGGGACTTATGTTGGGGAGGGGATCCTGGAGACCCCAACAGCACCAACTGCCGAAATGGAAGTCTCCTGGTCACCAAGGAAACACGGGAAGATGTGAGTGGGGGTCTGAGAAACTTTTGAGCTTCATCTGCCAGTGAGTCGCATGTCCCCTTCAGCTCACCTCTGATCGTGCCTGTGCTCATATTCTGCAGATGCTGGCCTGACTGGCCTAAGAGGTTGGGGCACGTGGTGAGTCAGACTAGGTCAAAGCCAAGGAAACCTGCTGGGGAGAAGTCCAGGGACCTGAAGGGGCGGGAGAGAGGCCAGAGAGAGGGAGAAGGAAGGGAAGCACACGGGGCAGAGAGACAGGAGATGGGTGAGTCAGAGGAGGGAAAAGATGGAGATGGGGGTCAGGGGGCTGTCTCAGCGGTAGAATAGTGCCCGCGTGTGTGCCAACTCGCTTCAGTTGTGTCTGACTCCTTTCGACCCTATGGACTGTAGCCCACCAGGCTCCTCTGTCCATGGGATTCTCCAAGCAAGAATACTGGAGTGGGTTACCATGTCTTCCTCCAGGGGAATCTTCCCCAATCCAAGGATGGAACCTGAATCTCTTGAGTCTCCTGCATTGGCAGGCAGGTTCTTTACCTCGAGCGCCCCCTGGGAAGCCCGGGAGGATAAGACCACCCATTTACTCAGCACTTCCTGTCAATCAGTGCCCAGCGTGTCAACTGCACACGCCGTGTAATTCACACCCACCCCCAGTGATGACTGTTACCCAAAGTCTCACAGAGGTCCAGCTGTCCACGTGGCTTTCTCTGAGTGGTCCAAGAAGCAGATAAACTTGGTAAAACTCCAAAGAGTGGAGGGGTTAAGGACTGAGGTCTTCAGCCGGGCAGCCTGGTTCACGCTCAGTTCAGACGCCTGCTGTCTTCTCAGAAAGGCAGTTGAAGGCTCTGCTGTTGGGTGTGACCTCCTGTAGGTAAGGGATTAGGTTGCTGACCTTAAAGGGCCTTTCGTAAGGATATTAGAGCATGGAGGACAGCAGCTGTCACATGGAAAGTGACACATGCGGGAGGGACCTTGTCTGTTTTCGTTTAGGGAGCAGGGCTGGGGTGCCTCAGTTCCCTTTCCTTTCTGCCCCACCCCCTAACTCCCCCTCTCTGCCTCTCTGTATGTCTCCTCTGCCTCTAATCTCTCTCCTGTGCCCCTCAGTCTCCTTGCAGGGTCTGTGTGTTGTTGTTTTTTTTTTTGTCTCCATTCCTACCAGGGCCTCTCTGATAAACATGGTCTCATTCTATCCTCGCAACTGTCTCTCCACGCCCCCAAACCACAGTCTGTCACGTGGACCTCTAAATCCCTGCTAATTCTCACTCTATTTTGCTGAGGCTGGCCTGGCCTAAGAGGATTGGAGCATTTGCTAAAGGGGACCAGGATGGGGCCAGAAAATTGGCTGTGGGGAGACCTAGGGGTCAGGATGAGCAGCAGAGAAACTGGAAACAGAGGGAACAGGTAATTGGTACAAAGTTATAAAGATCGAGGACCCCAAATGAAGACTTTGTGGACATCGATCCATCTGTGATTGGACCCTTGATTGACGACAAATTAACCAACCTCTCCACTAAATGACCACTGGAAATCCATGTGCGTGCTCATTTGCTCAGTCATGTCCAGCTCTGGGACTCCGTGGATGGTAGCCCCCCAGGCTCCTCTGTCCATGGGATTTCCCAGGCAAGAATACTGGAGTGGCTTGCCATTTCCTTCTCCTGGGGATCTTTCTGCCCCAGGGATTGAACCTGCGTCTCCTGCATTGGCAGACAGCTTCTTTACCACTGAGGCCCCTGGGATGGAAATCCATGAGGGAAAAAAAAACAAAAAGAAACCCTTACCTCACACCATACATCCACAATCAGTTCTAGTTGTTTTAAGACCTAGGAGTTAAAACTGTTATGATTTTAGGGAAGAAAACATTATCTTTATGTGATAATGAAAGATATCTTAAACAAGAGGAAAGAGAAGAGCAGTAGGGACTTCCCTGGTGGTCCAGTGGCTAAGAATCCTCCTTGACATGCAGGGGACTTGGGTTCCATTCCTGGCTGGGAAATTAAAACCCCACATGCTGCAAAGCAATTAAGTCTGCGTGCCACAAATACTGAGCCCTCATGCTACAATGGCTGCAAGCAAACAGCAACGATCCCACATGCCCCAACGTGATCAGATGCAGCCAAATAAATACTTTTTAAAAAGCAGTAATGCAGGAGAAGAAAAGAGCCACTCCTCCCTCCACACCCCTGCCCCAGAAACCCCCGTGTTAGTCGCTCAGTGTCCCACTGTTTGCAACCCCATGGACTGTAGCCTGTCAGGCTCCTCTGTCCCTGGGATTCTCCAAGACAAGAATACTGGAAGGGGTTGCCATGTGAAACCCCTGAGCTATATTGGAAACAGAAGACTGGGAATCTCCGACCACTGTTATCTGTACACTGTTTTCAGCTTGTGACAAAGCAAGCAGACCTTGAATGTCGAGTTTTTTTAAAAAATTATTTTGGGCTGTGCTGGGTCTTCACTGCTGCACAAACTTTCTCTAGTTTATTAAGGTGGCTTCTCCTGTTACAAAGGCCAAACTCTAGGATGTGCAGGTCTTCGTAGCTGTGGCGTGTGGCATCTTCCTGGACCAGGTATTGAACTGGTGTCCCTGGCATTGCAAGGTGGATTCTTAACCACTGGACCACCAGAGAAACCCTGAACAGTCAGCTTTTATAAACTTTATGTCAACTTGAAAATGGGGGCCTATCTTATAAAAAATCATTTTAAATTTATTAAAAATTTTTTTATTCTATTTT
>NW_011494885.1:3853138-3870359 GCF_000754665.1 Bison bison bison
AGGGTTGAGGCGGAAGGGGTCCAGCCCTGGGTCCACAGCGGGGAGACCCCTTGCTTGCTGCGGCACCCGGGCAGCCCTGGCCCCTCTGGCCTAGCGGTCCCCAGCGGTGGCTCTGGGAGGGCGGAGGGGTGGCCTCGGGGCGGGCGGGCTCAGACCTGCACTCTGTGCTCTTCCAGGTGGAGCTTGGCCGCCAGGCGCAGGCGGTCCTGGTAGCTCGGGTACTCGTTCTTCAGGAAGGCTTCTTTGAGCGCCTCCAACTGCTCTTTGCTGTACACCGTGCGCTGGCGCCGCTTTCTCTTTGGGGGCGCTGACCTCCACGTGGGGCCTGACCAAGGGGGAAACAAGGCCCATGAGCCCAGGAATAGCCCCCAGCCTGCCTGGCGCCCTCCCCCTCCCTGGACCAGACCCTGGTGAGCCGGTGGGACTCAGGCCCGAGGGCGGGAGGAGAAGCTGGGGGCATCTGGAGTGAGGTTGTTGGTCAGACCCTGGCTGTCCGCCCTCCAGCCCTAACCACTGCACCTCTCTGGGCCTCAGTGAGCACAGCTTGGAAATTGGCTTGATCTCAGCCCGTGGAGTATTTATTCCAGGGCCCTGCCCTGGGAAGGCACGCAGGACAGGCTCCTTGGTGACCCCTGGTGCTCTCCCCAACCCCCACTATCTCCCAACCAAGGGGGGAGCCACCCCGACAGGGGACCCCCGAGGACCAGGCTCTCTGCTCCTCTCCCCTAGTAATGTGATTCCACCCCCAAACTCCACTAAGTCCCAGGAGGCCAGACTCACTCATGACGGACTCGGGTTCTTGCATCCTCCTGCTATTCTGCTGTCGGAGTTTGATGCTCTGCTCACAGGCCTGGGACAGACATCCCGGTTTTATGCTGTGCCCACCTAGGCACACCCTAAGGGTCCTGAAACCCACCCTCTCTTGCCCCACCCTCAGCCTCCCTGCCTGACAAGAGAGTGATTAATACTTGGTTAATCCTTTTGTTTGATGTTGTCGCTCAATCATGTCCAACTCTGAGATCCCACGGACGGCAGTTTGCCAGGCTTCCCTGTCCTTCACTATCTCCAGAGTTTGCTCAAACTCATGTCCATTGAATCTATGCCATCCAATCATCTCATCCTCTATTACCCGGTTCTCCTCCTGCCCTCCGTCTCTCCCAGCATCAGGGTCTTTTCCAGTGAGTCAGCTCTTCGCATTAGGTGTCCAAAGTATTGGAGCTTCAGCTTCAGTATCAGTCCTTCCAATGAATACTCAGGGTTGATTTCCTTTAGGATGGACTGGTTGGATCTCCTTGCAGTCCAAGGGACTCTCAAGAGTCTTCTCCAACACCATGGAAGTGTGAAATCGGGCTCCTTGGACCCAAGCTCCCGAATGCAACAGGGAAACCAGACCCAGTTCATTCATCCACGAAGGCCAGGCCCCAAGCTGTCTTAATACAGAGGGTTCCTGGTGCCTCCCAGGACAGGACTCACTTGCAGCTGCTCAATAATAAAAGACTATTGAAAGTTCCTTGGACAGCAAGGAGATCCAACCAGTCAATCCTAAAGGAAATCAACTCTGACTATTCACTGGAAGGACTGATGCTGAAGCGGAAGCTCCAGTACTTTGGCCACCTGATACGAAGAGCTGACTCTGGAAAAGACCCTGATGCTGGGTGAGAATGAGGGTAGGAGGAGAACCGGGTGATAGAGGATGAGATGGCTGGATGGCGTCATGGACTCAATGGACGTGAGTTTGAGTAAACTCTGGGAATTGGTGATGGACAGGGAGAGCTGGCATGCTGCAGTCCATGGGGTTGCAATGAGCTGGACACGACTGAACGACTGAACTGAACTGAGGCTGCGTAGACCTGGACCTAAGCATCGTGCTGAGTTCCTGGCTTGTGCCTGGATCTCCGGGGGACCATGGGCAGGGGAGAACACAGCTCATGATGCTCATCCCCTGGGACTTCTATTGTCATCGTCAGGAGATGACAAATAAGCGATCAAGTATGACATGAAACAAAGCAAAGAGATCTTGTTTTTCGATTTACGTCACTCTTTGATGCTCACGGGGGCATTTTGCCACGAGTGGACATTTACTCTGCTCCCTTTCTGCCAGCCTTCTGCCATAATTGGACATCTTTTCTGCGTCTTGGGCAGCTGGGAACACACTAGTCCCCAAGACGGCTGCTGCTGTCAATAGGGGCAAAGGTGGTAATGTCCTTGGTCTATAGGATGTAACCGGAGGCCACCTTCTCTCTACTTTTCCAAGGTAATAAATGGAACACCGTGATGTTTAGATGAGCAGTGACTGAGAAGAGACACCATGCCGGGGACTGGTAGCTTTCTACCAGAGTCTGGCTTTCTCATGCTTTGGGAGTGTAGGTTGGTATCTGAGACAGACTTGGTGATCGTTGCCAATACCCTCAGCCGAAGACCATCAGGTGGACAGTGATGGTACATCTGTTCTGTCCAGAGACCTAAGTGGGTGATTCCATCCTCTTTTGGTGGTGCGCTCATGAGTTCAGGGCTCAAGGGTCAAGGGAGAACATGACTGACAAGGCTCACAGTCCAGGACGCTAGAAATATATGGGAGATTACATTCAAAATTAAATATAACAAGGACTTCCCTGGCAGTCTAGGGGTTAAGACTCTGCCCTTCCACTGCATGGGGGCGAGAGTTCGATCCCTGGTTGGGGAACTAAGAGCCTGCAAGCTGTAGTGCCAAAAAAAAAAAAATTAAAACAGAAATGTTGTTATAGGTCAAGTTCATTGTTTTCAATTGCTGCTCAGTGTTAGATATAGAAAAGTTCCGTCATCTGTCAACTCTTCCCTGTCAAGCCTAACAAATGTGGTGGGAAAGCAGGAGTGATGAGAAGAGTAATTTCCCTGCCTTCAAAGATTTTCTAGTGTGGCAGTTTATTTGGCCAATAAAAGTATACTAGATGGACTAACTCACGGATAATGTTTTAGGAAAATGTATACACTAAATGTGAAAATGTTCATGCCAAGCACTATTCGCAAAAACCAAAAGGTGGAAATGAAACAAAAATGTCCATCTATTGGTGGAGGGATAAACAAAACGTCATTTATTCATACCGTGGAATATTGTTTTAAACACAGAAAGGAGTAAGGTACTGATTCATACTGCAGCATGGATGAACCTGGAAAACATTAAGCTCATAGAAAGAAGCCAGACACAAAAGCTCACATGTTGTATGGTTCCGTTTATAGGAAATGTCCAGAAGAGACAGAGCCATAGGGACAGAAGGTGGATTAGCACGTCCCAGGAACTTGGGAGAAGGGAAAATGGGGACTAACCGGTCTATTTCGGGTGGTGAAAACGTTCTAAAACGGATTATGGTGATGAATGGACAACTCTGTGACTAAATTAAGAAACCTTGAATTGTATGCTTTAAATGGGTAAATGTTATGCTGTGTGAATACCTATCAGTAAAAATGTAGTCATGAATGCAATGCTAACATTACTGCCTACTAGACTGATCAAGTTGGGTGGGACATAGGGATGGGGAATGTGGCCTTCTCTCATTGCTGCTGGAATGAAGGTTAGTAGATTTTTGGAGATTTTGGAGACCAAATTGGTGAAACTGAATAGGAGAGAATGAGTATAATACTCTTTTTTTTTTTTTTTTTTATCAAAAGGGATTTACTCCTGGGAGAATTTTTTTTTTTTTCTTGGCCACGGGAGGGATGTGGGATCTTAGTTCCCAGACCAGGGGTCCAATGCCCACCCCTTGCAATGGAGGCGTGGAATCTTAACCCCTGGACCGCCAGGGCAGTCCTAGCCTGGGAGAATCCTTGACCACTGTGAACAAGCGTGGAAAAGTTTACTTGCGCTATCAATCAGCTGAACAAATCAGATCAACTTGTGTCCTTAAAAAAAGAGAATGAATAAATAATTCTCGGTAACTTTAGACTGTGGAATGCTAATTAACACAAGGAATGAGGCTCAGAATCTTTAATAACAATTGATGATTTTCAGTGTAGTTTTTGCTTTGTTTGCCTGATGTATCTCTTTTGTCAAAATAAATGTGTCTGAAACATCCCAAATCTCCCAGTCTAGAATGAGAAAAACTCAGAAGTTGATGACTAATAATGTGCTAAGCGATCTGGATGAGTGTGCAGTTTTTGACATGGAGTAATGTCTCAGATGGGCTTGCCAGGTGGCTCAGTGGTAAACAATCTGCTTGCCAGTGCAGAAGACACAGGAGACTCTGGTTCGATCCCTGGGTCGGGAAGAGCCCCTGGAGGAGGAAATGGCAACCCACCCTATCTCTTGCCTGAAAAATCCAATGGAGCCTGGTGGACTACAGTCCATGGGGTTGCAAAGAGTCAGACACGACTGAACTACTGAGCATGCACGCGATGTCTCAGACACACTGTTCACTTCTGAGAATGTGTACATTCAATAAGCACATACTATATATATATATATCCATAATATGTTTGCATTCAGTTCAGTTCAGTTCAGTCACTCAGTTGTGTCCAACTCTTTGCGACCCCATGAATCACAGCATGCCAGGCCTCCCTGTCCATCACCAACTCCCGGAGTTCACTCAGACTCACGTCCATTGGGTCAGTGATGCCATCCAGCCATCTCATCCTCTGTCCTCCCCTTCTCCTCCTGCCCCCAATCCCTCCCAGCATCAGGGTCTTTTCCAATGAGTCAACTCTTTGCATGAGGTGGCCAAAAGCAAAAAAAAAAACCACAGCAAAATCAAGTACCCAGAGGCTGTGTTCATTTTTTTCTCTTTTCTACTTCTTAACGGCTTTTATTTTTTAATTTGCAAGCAGGGAAACAAGGCTAGTTTCTGGCTCTGGGTGCTGCCCCAGGCCACGTGGATGCCTTGCCTTCTGTTTCTCTGACTTCATTTATCCCTGGGCTGGATGGAAGCCCAGAGGGCAGAGCCCATCCAGGGACAGCTGGGGAAAGCAAGCGTTCCTGAAGGTTCCTCCTTGGACAGAAGAGACAAGAGATGGGAAAGGAGTTGGCAAACATTGGTGCTAAGAGGGAAAAGCTATTACTTTCATTTTTGATTCAATCCGAACAGAAACAATGGCTCTCTCTCCATCCATCAGTTTCTTGATCTCTGCGGCCCCCTTTCCAGACAAGCCCTGCTTCTAGCCCTCCCTGTATGGTTGCTCCGTCTCTGCCTCCTGCCTGAGAGATGCCCATCGAGAGACCTCTCCGGCTCTCTGCAATGAGTGTATGCTAAGTCACTTCAGTCATGTCCAACTCTTTGTGACCCTATGAACTGTAGCCCGCCAGGCTCCTCTGTCCATGGGATTCTCTAGGCAAGAATACTGGAGTGGGTTGCCACGCCCTCCTCCAGGGCATCTTCCCAACCCAGGGATGGAACCCAAGTCTCTTGTGTCTCCTGCATTGGCAGGCAGGTTCTTTACTCCTAATGCCACCTAAGGCAACACTAAAAGAGCAATCCAGGCTTGGAAGACAAGGCTGGGGAGATGGAGAGATGGGGGCCAGGGTTTGATCTCTACCTTCTAGAACTTCCTGGTCTGTCTCTCCGTCACTAGGGCTCTTCTCTGGGTCTCTAGACACTGCTCTTTGCCTCTTCTTTCATTTTTGAAATACAGTCCATCCTCACTATTTGCAGATTCCCTATTTGCCAATTTGCCTACTGGGTAAAATTGCTTCACAACAGCCGAAGGAGGAGTCCAGCGTGTTTCTAGTTATTTGCAGACATGCACAGAGCTGTGAAAAATTCAAGGAGCCACCCTCACGTGCTCGCAGCTGACCAGAAATACAGGGACACTCTGCCTTCTTGTCTCAGCTCTTGTGCTATAAACAAGTGCCCTTTTTGAGGTCTGTTCAGGCCACATTGGGGGGGATATTTTTGTGCTTTTAAAAATCATGGTAAGATTTTATAATATAGTATTGTTTTAACCATTTGTAAGCATATATTGTGGGCTTCCCTGGTAGCTCAGCTGTTAAAGAATCCGCCTGCAATGCAGGAAACCCTGGTTTGATTCCTGGGTCGGGGAGATCCTCGGGAGGAGGGATAGGCTACCCACTCCATTGGGCTTTTCTGGTGGCTCAGATGGTAAAGAATCTGCCTGCAATGCGGGAGACCTGGGTTCGATCCCTGGGTTGGGAAGATCCCCTGGAGAAGGGCATGGCAACCCACTCCAGTATTCTTGCCTGGAGAATCCACATGGACAGAGGAGCCTGGCGGGCTGCAGTCCATGGGGTTGCAAAGAGTCGGACACAACTGAGCGACCTAGCACAGCACAGCACAAGTATAGAGTTCAGTAAATACATTCACGATGTGTAACCATCACCACTCTCTATACCTATATCATTGTGACAGAGACTCTGGACCCATCAAACACAAACTCTCCCCCTTCCCCCAGCCTCTGGTAACCTTTGCAGTACTTTGCCTCTCTCTGAAAGCTCCGGTTACCTCCTCTAAGTGGAATTGTACACTATTTTTTCCTTCTGTGTCTGGCTCATTTCACTAAGCAGACTGTCTTCAGGGTTCTGCTGTGTCGTGGTGTGTATCAGAATTTTATTCCTTCTTACGGCTGGATAATATTCCATTATATACATGCATATGCTGTATTTTGTTTCTTCATTCATCTGGTGATGGGCCCTTGGGTTGTTTCTAGCTCTTGGCTGTTGTGAAGAGTGCTTGAACTAAGGACACAATGTTTAAATCTTTGCTTTCAGTTCTTTTGGCTATATACCTAGGAGCGGAATTGCTGAGTCATATGGTACTTTGGTGCTTTTTCTTGGTGATTTCACTATTTATTTTTTAATTTATTTACTTTTTTGCCACTACCAAAGCATGTGGGATCTTAGTTACCCAACTAGGGATCGAACCTGTACCCCTTGCACTGGAAGCGAGGAGTCTTAACCACTGGACCATCAGGGAAGTCCCAATCATACTGTTTAAAATACTCCCAAGCACAGTGCTGAATTGTCTTCTGTTCCTTTCCAGAAGGCAGTGATGTGTCCCACTGAGAAAATACGTGTTCGAGATAAGCTCCCTTCCCCTGTAAATTAGAGTGCTGCTGGCCATGTGCTCAGTGTGCAAGAATCAACTATAAGTAGTAAAGAGTGTCTTTAAACAGAAACACACATGAAACATACATGTAACAGGGAGACATACTGACTGATGGAAAGGTAAGCAGAGGCTCCGAGAAACCTAAAAGCAGAACTGAATACAAGCATTCCGTGAGCTCAGACAGTAAAACGTCTGTCTACAACGCGGGAGACACAGGTTCAATCCCTGGGTCGGGAAGATCCGCTGGAGAAGGAAATGGCAATCCACTCCAGTACTATTGCCTGGAAAATCCCGTGGACAGAGGAGCCTGGTAGGCTACAGTCCATGGGGTTGCAAAGAGTCCGACATGACTGAGCGACTTCACTTACTTACTCAAAGAATCACAGCAAAAGATGTCACCTGTGAGCTCAGAGCTTGGAAGGGAGGGAGCCCGCAGGCATAACAAAAGCCTGGGGGTCTAATCCGGTGGGGGAGGGGTTGTGAAAATTCCCAGCGAAGTGTCAAGCGTCTGGGAAGAGTGGAACCTGACATTGGCTCCCTGACCAGACAGGTTTCTGCCTCCACAAGTTCCCCCCATGAGGTCTCATCCTTGCCCCATTCAGAAGGTTCTGGAAAGAATAGGGGATGTGGACCCCGTGAGTTCCTGGGGCTGTCTGAAGCTTGGTAGCCCGGGAAGGAAGCCCAGAGTGTTCATCAGATGCTAAAGAAGAAACAGCTTGCCCTCAGGGGCTGCCTGCTGCTTTGTTCTGGAAAACCTTGTGAGTCTAAACATTGTCCCTCCTGCTGGAACGCGAAGGCAAGGCGGGCAGTGGGGGTGGGGGTGGGAGGCTGGAGAGGTGGGGGTGGGGAGCTTTTGAGGGCAGCCCAAAGGCTGTCAATATCTGTCCCGTAAAAACACACGTGCCAAGAATTAAGGATTCTAGAAGAAACACTAAAATCCTTAAAGGCGAGATGGTGTGAAGACGCAGACAGAAGCGTCAGGCTCTTCCGGGCATGGGGAGTAAGATACCTCAACTCCCAGGTGCCCCTGCCCCATCCCTCTGTGCCCCCAACCCGCCACTCCCCCACATCCGAGCCTCCTCTTGGCGGGGGGGTCTCAGTGTGTGAGACGCCTCAGACCTCCTCGTGGCAGCTGAAACAAGCAGGAATGTTCTTTCTATCCCGACGGTCTGTCCACTCCCTTCCCCCCAGCCCATCACATGACGGTCCACTCCCCCCGCAAATTTGATCTAATTCTGTCTCGGCTCTGCTGAGGCCGGCCTGGCCTTAAGAGGATTGGAGCATTTGCTAAATGGGACCAGGCCAGGGTCAGAGGACCAGCTGTGGGGAGACCTAGGGGCCAGGGCGGCCGCAGGAGGGCGTCAGAGGCGACGAGGAGCCCACCCGAGAGAAGGGGTGAGGGGCGGCGCTCGCATGCGCACTCCCTGGCTGTTTGGGCAACAACATGGAAAGGGTTAGGAGGGGGCCAACTTGATTGATGGAAAAAATTTATCTTGAAACTTCTGATTTCCTACCCTCTTTCTCCTCTCTGTCTCCCTGGGAGTCACAGGGAGTTCTAGAGATGGGGAAAGGAGGTACAAGTGAGGGGCTCTGGGTGTGTCTGAGCAGGGCTCTCAGAGATGACCTGGGGCTCCTGGTCAGACAACATTCTGGAAGGGTCTGACCTGCCAGCAATTTTCTGCAGAGCCCTGAGGTTCGCCTCAAGACACGAGGTACCTTGTAGTGTTGGGGTTTTTCAAGGAGAGCGTTCAATTAAAAAAAAACAACGGAATTTAAAATACATTTAAAAATATTACAAACATTTTTTAAATACCTCCATTTTAACTTTGAATACAATAAATAGCAACTGATATAACCAAGCTTCCCGAGTCCTCGGTTATTTTGAAAAGCTGGTGAGGTCGTGAGTCGTGTCTGTTTCCCCGTGAACATCTCATTAAGAATGAGTCAAGGGTAGCAATGCACTCAAGGGCATTGGTTTCGATGGGCAAAGAAACCTTGGCCCAAATATTGTTTTGCTTCGCCATTAGCCATGTGTCTCTGGGCAAGTCTCTCCTTTGTCTGCATCTCAGTTTTCCTCCTCTGAAGACCTAAGTTGATAATTCTCATCTCTGAAGCTGGCAGTCTGTCCAGTGTACACGCCAGCATGGAGAGTCCAGCTCTTCTCTCCAAAGAGGCTCCCAAGTTTGGTCAGTAAGGGGAGCAGTCCTCTCCATTTGTCTGGGTTCAGGGGTTCCCAGTATGCGGGGCTTCCAGTGTTAAACTGCATGTGCGCTCAGTCATGTCCAACTCTTTGCGATCCCAAGGACTGTAGCCCACCAGGATCCTCTGTCCATGGGATTCTCTAGGCAAGAATACTGGAGCGGGTTGCCATTTCCTTCTCCAGAGGGTCTTCCCAACTCAGGGATGGAACCGAGGTCATCTGCATTGGCAAGTGTGTTCTCTACCACTGAGCCTTCTAAACTGGGACAGTCCTGAGAAAACTGGGTTGTTTGAGGCCCTTATTCCTATGTTCTTCTGGGGTCCCATCGTTTGGGAACCTTGGGTGTCCTTATGGTCTACTCATAACAGAGTTAATGTCCTTAGGACCTAGTCCAGCAGCACAGGCTCTGCCGTCATATTGGGCCCATATTTTATATATATTATATATATATATATACACACACACATATATGTTCATACACACACATGCAAATGTGTAAGTGTAGTATTTTTACTACGTCATGTGATCTATAATATAGAATTATGATATATGTAATATTACACACATATATGTCTTTATCTAACATGCAGTATTGTCAGCCTTCCCTTTTAGCCAACCTGAGGGGACATAGAGGCATCAGTGTGAGGTGTTAATTTCCATTTCCCTGATGACTGATGAAAAGTCATTCTGTGTCATGAGTTTACAAGCCATTTGCTAGCTTCATTTTTGAAATGCCTGTCTAAGTCTTCTGCAACCTGGGTGAATTCAAGGCAATGATGTTTCATAATCCCAAACGGTGGAGCCAGGGAGATCACCGTCCTTGCCCTGGGGACCAACCAGTTGAGCTTGAGGCTGTTGCTTGGGGCTCCTGCGGTTCAGCAGCTCTGGGTCCAAGCTCCCACCTGAGCAGGTGCTTGGACAGGTGAGGTCTGGAGGCTCACACCCATCTTGTGGGTTGTCCTGGAGATAATCTACAACTGGAGAAACCAAGCCTGGGGGGTTGGGGGCGGGGGAAGGCGCCTGCCCCTGGAAGTACTACATCCAAAGGCAGTGATAAGAGTTTTGCAGAAAATAAAATGGCGTGAATGTGTTAGGCAGCTAAATGGGTGCAGGTGTGAGGAGCCCTCAGGCGTGTGGTTTAGCCGAGACTGAAACCCATCAGTGAATTGAAGCAAGGGTCCTGCAGCATCTCACACGACCTGGGGCCACCCCCACGGTCTAACCCTCTTCCCTCCCACTGCAGTCCTGGGCAGTTGACGGTCCTTGACAAACACCAAGATTCTTTCTCTTTTGTGTCTTTCTGTCTTGGTCGTTCTATCATTGTAATGAATGGAAATTTATTCCCTCTTTGTAGCTCTTCTCTATCTCACTGTATCTCTCAGTCCTTTACTGTCCCTCAGTCTCTCTGTGGACTCGGAGTTGGTGATGGACAGAGAGGCCTGGCGTGCTGCGGTTTATGGGGTAACAAAGAGTCGGGCACGACTGAGCGACTGAACTGAACTTGCTCTTCACCACCAGCTGTTCTGAGACTCTGTCTCTTGTGGGTGCCCCTCTCGCCTTCTGGGCTCCTTCCTTGTGCTTGGCTATCTGTGAGGACAGAAAGAATAGCCAGGGGGGTGGAGGGGGAGTGAGTGGTTAGGAGCCTGTCCACACAGAGATGGGCACAGGGTAGATTGTCTTCTAATTGTGATCCTGAGCAGAGAACTGATGGAGGCTGGGGCTATAGGGCTGCAAAAAGAAGCTTCCGCAATCCTCCTTGTCTAGGCTACAAGCAGTCCACGTAGTGAGAAAAAGTTAGATTGGAGAAAATATTTCCCTCCAATATTCTTTTTTTTTTTAAGTCAAGACACAATTAAAAAAATTATTGGGCTTCCCTGGTGGCTTAGATGGTAAAAGAATCACCTGCAATGCAAAAGGCCTGGGTTCGATCCCTGGGTTGGGAAGATCCCCTGGAGGAGGGCATGGCAAGCCAGTTCAGTATTCTTGTCTGGAGAATCCCATGGGCAGAGGCGCCTGGTGGGCTATAGTCCATGGGGTGGGAAAAAGTCGGACATGACTGAGCGACTAAGCACACACACACATTTTTGTGACTGTACTGGGTTCTAGTTGCGGCACATGGGATCTTCCGTCTTCTTTGCGGCATGCGGGATCTTAGTTCTCTGACCAGGGATTGAACCTGGATTCGAACCTGCATTGGGAGAGCGGAGTCTTAGCCACTGGACCACCAGGGAAGTCCCAAGGCACAATGCACATACAAGAAAATGCGTATATTTTAACTGATTAGCTTGACAGGTTTTGACAAAGGCTTACTCTTGGCATGCTGTTAAGACGTAGAACATTTGTAGCCTCCCAAAAATTCCCTCAGGCCACTTTGCAGTCAGTGCTTCCTCTCCAGGCAACTGCTTTTTCTGATTTTTTAAAAAATTTGAGATCAAATTTACATACCATTAAATTCCCATTGAGAGTATACATGTTAGTGGTGTTTCTATAGAATTTTCTCAAGATTGTGCAACCATCACCATGATCTAATTTCAGAATATTTTAATCATCCCCCAAAGAAATCCTGTCTGTGTCCACGAACCAGTCACTCTCCATTCTCTGTCCACACATGTGCCAGCCCTGGCAGTGATTTTCTGATTAAAAAAAATTTTTTTTGTTTTTTCTCTCTTTTGGGAGAAAGTTTATTGGTCGTTTTTTGTGATTTTAGGGTTAATTTCCTTAATGACTAAATGATAATGAGTTTTTTGTTTCAGTTTTTGTTCTTCATAAGTCTCATGGCAATTTAATTTTATTCTTCTTTTTAAAAATCAGATATTTTGTTCTTGAACTTTGGAATTATACAGCTCAGAGTGTGTCTTCCAACATTACCAAGCAAGGAACTCAGTTCTGACACTACCTACCTAGAGACAGGCTCAGATTCCAGAGGTTAAGTCTCAGTCTCACAGGGCTGCCCTCTTCCTCCCCTTCAGACATCAATCTCAAGTCCAGATAGTCACCTGTGCCCCCGACCAACCAGTCATAAATTGGATATTCCCATGATCCCCTCCTTGGATTTCATTAATTTGCTAGAGTGGGCTCACAGGACTCTGGAAAACACTCGCTAAATTATCACTTTATTATAAAAGGATTTTAACAGCCAGATGCAGTAGAGGAAGAGATAGTTAGATAGCATCACTGACTTGATGGATGTGAATTTGAGTAAACTTTGGGAGATGGTGGAGGAGAGAGGAACCTGCAGTCCACGGGGTCGCAGAGAGTTGGACATGACCATGACTGGACAGATGATGAGATCAAAAGGCTCCCAAGCACAGGAGCTTCTGTCCTCTGTATTCTGGGGTTTGGAATTTGCTACCCTGGTGGCTCAAAAGGTAAAGAGTGAGTGAAGTCGCTCAGTCGTGTCTGACTCTTTGCCATCCTGTGGACTGTAGCCTACCAGGCTCCTCCATCCATGGGACTCTCCAGGCAAGAATACTGGAGTGGGTTGCCATTTCCTTCTCCAGGGGATCTTCCCAACCCCAAAAGGTAAAGAATCTGCCCTCAATGCAGGGGACCTAGGTTTGATCCCTGGGCTGGGAAGATCCCTTGGAGAAGGGAACGGCAACCCACTCCAGTATTCTTGCCTGGAGAATTCCGACAGAGGAACCTGGCGGGCTACATTCCATGGGGTCTCAGAGAGTCGGACAGGACTGAAGGGACTGACACTTTCACTCTCGCAGCACAAAGTTGTATCCTAGTTCACCAACGGTTAAGCTCCTGGAACCCCATCCTGTGGGGCTGTATGGATGTTTCATTATATAGGCATGATTGATGAAATCCTTGGTCACTGGCAGTTGACCTCAATCTCTAGCTCTTTTTACATCCCAGGAGGGGGTAGTTGGGTGGAGAGTGGGAGTGAGGTGGAAGGGACTGAAATTTTAATCCTTTAATCCCAAGATTGGTTCCCCAGGCAAACAGTCCATCCTTGAGTCACTTAAGGCTTTCTGAAGGGTATCTCATTAACATAACAAAAGACATCTTTATCTCCTCACAAGAAATCCTAAAGGTTTTAGGAGCTCCAGGGAATAGGATTCCCTAGTGACTCAGATGGTAAAACATCTGCCTGCAATGCAGAGGACCCAGGTTCGATCCGTGGGTTGGGAAGATCCCTTGGAGAAGGTCATGGCAACCCACTCCAGTATCCTTGTCTGGAGATTCCCACGGACAGACAAGCCTGGTGGGCTACACTCCATGGGGTCCCAAAACATTGGACATGAGCTGAAATCAAGATTGCCAGGAGAAATATCAATAACCTCAGATATGCAGGTGACACCACCCTTATGGCAGAAAATGAAGAGGAACTAAAAAGCCTCTTGATGAAAGTGAAAGAGGAGAGTGAAAAAGTTGGCTTTAAAGCTCAACATTCAGAAAACTAAGATCATGGCATCTGGTCCCATCACTTCATGGCAAATTGATGGGGAAACAGTGGAAACAGGGTCAGACTTTAATTTTTTGGGCTCCAAAATCATTGCAGTTGGTGATTGCAGCCATGAAATTAAAAGATGCTTACTCCTTGGAAAAAGTTATGACCAACCTAAATAGCATATCTAAAGCAGAGACATTACTTTGCCAACAAAGGTCCATCTAGTCAAGGCTATGGTTTTTTCCAGTGGTCATGTACAGATGTGAGAGTTGGACTGTGAAGAAGGCTGAGCGCCGAAGAATTGATGCTTTTGAACTGTGGTGTTGGAGAAGACTCTTGGGAGTCCCTTGGACTGCAAGGAGATCCAACCAGTCCATCCTAAAGGAGACCAGTCCTGGGTGTTCATTGGAAGGACTGATGCCAAGGCTGAAACTCCAATACTTTGGCCACCTTATGCGAAGAGTTGACTCATTGAAAAAGACTCTAATGCTGGGAGGGATTGGGGGCAGGAAGAGAAGGGGACGACAGAGGATGAGATGGCTGGATGGCATCACCGACTTGATGCACATGAGTTTGAGTGAACTCCAGGAGTTGGTGATGGACAGGGAGGCCTGGAGTGCTGCAATTCATGGGGTCACAAAGAGTTAGACACGACTGAGCGACTGAACTGAACTGAACTGAAGTGACTAACACATGCCAGGAATGACAAAGGTTAAAGATATATTTTGGGGATTTCCCTGGTAGTTCAGTGGCTAAGACTCAATACTACCCATCCAGGGGACAGGGGTTTAATCTCTGGCTAGGGAACTAGATCCTGCAACTAAGAGTTTGTATTCGGCAATTAAAGATCCTTTGTGCCATAATAAGATACTGCTGCTGCTACTGCTAAGTCGCTTCAGTTGTGTCTGACTCTGTGCGATCTCATAGACGGCAGCCCATCAGGCTCCCCCGTCTCTGGGATTCTCCAGGCAAGAACACTGGAGTGGGTTGCCATTTCCTTCTCCATAATAAGATAAGATGCAGCCAAATAAATAAATATATTGTGTTTGGCTTCTTTCACCCAACATAAGATTTTGTGAATCATCCATGATGTAATACATGTAGTAGATTATTCCTTTTTCATTGCCGAGTAATATTCCATCTCATGGCTGTGTCACACTCTGTTCTTTTACAGCTCAGTAAGACATGTGGGACTTGGGACATGAAAAAATCTTCCATGAACATTTCTGTACAAGTCTTATGGTAGACATATATTTTCGTTCTTTTGGATAAATACCTAGAGTGGATCTACTTATGAGGTTAAAATAACTCATCTTTATAGAAAACAGTCAAACTGTATTCCAGTGTGGGACAATGCCATTCCCACCAGAAAGTACAAGAGTTCCCAGTTGTTCCACAACCTCACCAACATTTGTGGTGTTGATCTTTTTCTTTGTTACCATTTTGGTGGTTATGTGTAGTATCTCCTTGTGTGTGTGTGTTTCCTTCTCCAGTGACAAAGACTATCTTTGTGCACTTATTGGCCATTTGTATATATTTTGTGCAGGATCTCTTTCAGCTATTTCATTACTGAGTTGGAGTCTTCCTTATGTATTCTGGATACACGTTCTTTGCCAGCTATAAGGTTTTGCAAATATCTTCTGACAGACTGTAGCTAGGATTTTCTTTAACTTGAAGTTTTTTGAAGGGTAGAAGTTCCCCATTCTAATTAAGTTTGATTTTTAAAAAGATTTTTTTTTAATTGGAAGACAACTGCTTTACAATATTGTGCTGGTTTCTGCCATATATCAATCAACCACAGGTGTACATGTTTCTTCCCTCTCGAACCTCCCTCCCTTCTCCCACCCCTATGGTTACTGCTGTCCGTGTCTCATTCAAGGAATCTTTGCCTGCTTCTTGAGGTCAAGAAAATATTTCTCCTTTTTTTCTAGGAGGGCAGACTTCTGTCCCCATATGTCGACTCTATGGCTGCCTATAGCCACTGGACCACCAGGGAAGTAAGTCCCAAGAAATGTATCTTTGATCTTTGTCACTCCTGGCATATGTGTCAGTCACTTAGTCATGTCCAACTCTTTGGGACCCCATGGAGTGTAGCCTACCAGGCTTCTCTGTCTATGGGATTCTCCAGGCAAGAATACTGGAGTGGGTTGCCATTTCTCCTCTCCAAGGGATCTTGCGAACTCAGGAATGGAACCTGGGTCCTCTGCATTGCAGGCAGATTCTTTACCATCTTGAGCCACTAGGGAAGCTCATATGTCACTACTGACTTGAGTCTTGTTTCCTTTCTCCCAGCAGTGTTTTGTAATTTTTAGCTGGACAGTTAGTTGAAAGAAGAGATGACAGGATTTATGGGTGCATCTGATCTGTGTGTGAGGAGGAGGGGTATGCTGAGGAAAAAAGGGAGAAGGCAAGGCTGATTGCCAAAGTTTTCTTTTGGGTGTAGATGAGAAAAGAAAGCTATTTGCCTCAGGGGAGGAGTAGCCTGGGTTTAGACTCAGCTTAATTGACATCCCAGAACCACCTGCGTGACCTGAAACCCCCTGCCCACACCTACCCAGCCTGGTGGGACTCTGGGTGGGAAAATTTGGGGGAAGTGATAGAGGAGCTGACACCTTCTCCTGGGGGCTTTTGAGGACTTGTTCCTTTTTTTTTTCATATGAGATCTTTAAAAAAAACTAATAATTAATTTAGCTGTGCTGGGTCTCTGTCGCTGCGAGGGCCTTTCTTTCGTTGCGGTGCTTGGACTTCTCTTTGCAGTGGCTTCTCTTGCTGTGGAGCATGAACTCTAGAGTGCAGGCTCAGTAGTTGCGGCGTATGGGCTTAGTTGCTCCGGGATTTTCCCGGACCAGGGATTGAACTGTGTCTCCTGCACGGACAGGTGGATTCTCCATCACTGAATCACCGGGAAGCCCCTTGTGTGGGATCTTAGTTCCCAGACCAGGGATCGAATATGTGCCCCCTATAGTGGAAGCACAGATTCTTGAACCCTGGACCTCCAGGGCAGCCCCCGAGGACCTGTTCTTTCTTCCTCTCCCTGATGACCAGCTTTCTTTCCCCTCTCCGGTGGGCCAGGAGGGTCTGTTACAGGACTGGGTCCTCCCATCAGTAGCCTTTTGGCCGGTCAGTGAGGGTCAGGTGGCCCCTCCCTGTCTCCCTGTCACCCTTGGCTCAAGCTAATGAGACGGGTCCTGCTTCCCCAGCCAGGCTGCTGGCCTTAATCTCTCCTGGCAGGGGGTTGGTGGGGGGGGGTGAAGGAAGAAAGGGCCCCTTATGGTGAAACACAATGACCCAGCCACAAGGCGGGATTACTGAGATCTCACGCACGCACATAGGTAGGTGTTGGGATACATTGGGATGGGAAACAGACCCGCGTGGGGTCAGGAGCTCAGGGAGATATTTATATCCACACACACACACACCCTGAAAAGGACAGAGAGGAGAAAATTCAGAGAGAGGCAGAAACAAGGAGAGTCAGAGGTATAGATCAAGAAAGGTATCAAGATAGGGAGAAAGAATTGGAGGGGGAACTAGAGAGAAAGAAAGCAAGAATCAGAAGAAGAGACAGGGAAGAGCATTAAGAAGGAGAGCCCCAAA
>NW_011494885.1:3870459-3870853 GCF_000754665.1 Bison bison bison
AGTCTGTATGTGTCCCCTGTTTTGAGGTGGGTCTCTTGTAGACAACATATGTAGGGGTCTTGTTTTGTATCCATTCAGCCAGTCTTTGTCTTTTGGTTGGGGCATTCAACCCATTTACATTTAAGGTAATTACTGATAAGTATGATCCCGTTGCCATTTACTTTATTGTTTTGGGTTCGAGTTTATACACCATTTTTGTGTTTCCTGTCTAGAGAATATCCTTTAGTATTTGTTGGAGAGCTGGTTTGGTGGTGCAGAATTCTCTCAGCTTTTGCTTGTCTGAAAAGCTTTTGAGTTTCTCCTTCATACCTTAAATGAGATCCTTGCTGGGTACAATAATCTGGGCTGTAAGGTTATTTTCTTTCATCATTTTAAGTATGTCTTGCCATTCCCT
>NW_011494885.1:3870953-3876122 GCF_000754665.1 Bison bison bison
GTGTGTGTGTTAGTCGCTCAGTCGTGTCTGACTCTTTGTGACCCCATGGACTGTAGCCAGGCTCCTCTGTCCATGGAATTCTCCAAGCAAGAATACTGGAGTGGATTACCATTCCTTTCTCCAGGGGATCTTCCCGACCCAGGGATTGAACCTGGGTCTCCCACTTTGCAGGCAGAATCTTTACCATCTGAGCCACTCGGGAAGCCCATATGCTTATAGACACAGAGAGACAAGGACAGAGACCAAAATCAGAACAGGAACAGGGACTCAGAGAGAGAGAATGAGAGAGACGGCAAGAGGGACCAAGACAGACAGAAAAACCAATAAAGACAGGACCAGGGACCCAGAGCTGAAGAATGAGAGAGGGGGTACTCAAGGCAGACTGGCAGGAGCCTTGAGGGTCAGAGCAAAAGGAAATGGAGGCACGGAAATCCCAAGCAAAGACGAAGGGCATGGAGGGAGGGAGGGACAGATGGAGATGACACAGGCAGAGAGAGAGCAGGGGTCGGGGGGAGAGGAAATGGGAGGAGAAGTTGATATCAAGGAGCGATAGAGATGGTTGGCTGGCATCACTGACTCAACGGACATGAGTTCGAGCAAACTCCGGGAGATGGTGAAGGACTGGGAAGCCTGGCGTGCTGCAGTCCATGGGGTCACAAAGAGTCAGACACGACTGAGCGACTGAACAGCAACAAGTGACAGAAGCCAAGGCAAAGAAAGAAGAAAAAGGGAAACTGAGGCAGAGCAGGAAACAACGGGGCCGTGCAGAAATGACTTAGTGGACAGACAGACTGCTGGGGAGAGGAAGGACGACCCAGGAGAGGGAGCTGGAGAGCCCCGCGCCCCTTGGTTCTCGAATGATCTCTCAGAACATCCCACCTTGCTCTCCTTCCTCTTTGATAGAACAACAGCCGAAGCTCGAGGGACTCCAGTTAGACCTAAGGAAGAACTTCCCTGAGGAGTACGGGCTCCTGGTCCCAGGGTGCTGGGGCCTCCCATCCCCATCAGCCCTAATTGCCAAGATGTCATGGTTGCGGGGGGCGGGGAGGGGGAGGAGAGGAGGGGATTAGGCAGACGGGCGCCCCTCCCCCTCCCCGCCAATGTCACCTCCTGGCGCCCAGTCGAGTCCCCCACCCGGGGGCCAGGATTACCCTCCGAGATCCAGGCCACGGCAGATGACATCACTCCCAGCCAGGGCTTAAAATCTCCCCATGTGAGGGGACCCGTTTCCTTCAGCCCCTGCTGTCTGATGACTCCATCCCCGGGCCCCCCAGGAGAGCCCCGTCCCCACTCTCTGAAGGTGAGTGTCCACAGGAGCAGCCGAGGAAAGGGGATGGAGGAAGTGGGGGCGAGAGAGGGGAGAGGAGGGCTCAGGACGTGGGTTCATTTTGTTCATGGCTGTGTTTTCAGGGTCTGGCATAGGGTTGAGGAGCGGGAGTGTATGATGTTGGCTGGATGATGGTACAGGGATCAGAGTGTCTGTCCTGACATTTGGAGAAATACGGCAGCTGGGGGCAGCAAGGATGGCCAGGAGAAGCTGGCCCGTGGCACACAGACTCTGTCAGGGGCTGCCTGTTGGGGGGGTGGCATGACCAAACCCGCCAGCTCCCAGGGTTGGGCGCTTTTCACAGCCTGAAGGCAACTCCTTGGCTCATCTCCTTGTACTTTCCTTACAAGTTGGCACAGCCTGAAACTCCCTCTTCATGTGTGCGTTCATCTACTCAGTGCCCATCTCCCCCAGTGAACCTTGATTTCCTCCCAGCGCCTGCTGTGTGGTTGGGATGCCTAAGTATTTGTTGAATAGATGGATGGATGGATGGAGGGATGAGCGAAATAGAATCAGAGAGACATGTACACCGAGCGGGAAGGTTTTGTGGCTGCGGCAGGAAGGAGGAAGGGGAGACGAGGAGACTACCCCAGGGGCCTGGGGATGCGATAGTTTGGGGATGAAATGGGGGCGAATTGATTATTTGGGGACCTTGCTGTCTCCTGAGGCTCTGGCTTTCCCTACATCCAATCCTGGGTGGTGAGCACGACCCCCAGGTTCTTCTCTCTTTTTTTAATGTTTAAACTTTTTATTTTGTACTGGAGTATGACCGATCAACAATGGTGTGATAGTTTCAGGTGGACAGCAAAGGGACTCAGCCCTACATACACGTGTATCCATTCTCCGCCAGACTCCCCTACCATCCAGGCTGCCACATAACATGGTCAGCTCCTTGTCTCTTGGGTGACCGAGCCAGTG
The DNA here is from genome assembly GCF_000754665.1 of Bison bison bison. Lineage (NCBI taxonomy): Eukaryota > Metazoa > Chordata > Mammalia > Artiodactyla > Bovidae > Bison > Bison bison. The sequence continues at coordinate 3,873,199 of NW_011494885.1, forward strand.
CGGGCTGCAGAGATCCGACAAAACTGGGGGGTAGGTCTTGCTCGGACTGAGGTGGAGCCATGTAGGTCTGTGAGATCACTCGGAGCCTCAGTTTCCTCATCTGCAAAGTGGGGACAATGACAAGTTGTTGTCATGATGCAGTCGGATGAGCCATGTCTCAGACCTGGGCTTGTTGTGAGTGCAGGGGAGAGGGCTGGCCTCATCCCACTTTGGGGGGTCCTGAGCATTTTTGGGGGATAAGGCAATGCTCTGAGATCCAAGATATCTGGGTTTTATTCCTGACTGTGCCACTCACCCCTGTGTGTCATCAGAAATGGACAGAACCCCCTTCAGCCTCAGTTCCCTCATCTGAGAAGTGGGCATGTGAGCTCCACAGGGGGCTGTGGGGAGCATCCTGAGGTCGTGTAGCTTGGTGGTTGGGAGGGCGCAGGCTGTAGGGGAGGGTGCTGGCTCTGCTGCCGGTGTATGAGATGGGACCCGGGACTCCGCTTCTCGGAGCCTCGGTGTCCTCCTTGGTGGCATGGAGGTGGCAGCAAGACCTGCCCCATGGGACGATTTCACTGGGTCACTGTTCCTGGAGATCTTGTTCCCGAGCAGCTGGGGATTCCAACTGGAGGTCCTAATGGATGGAGGACTTTCTGCCTGTCTGGGGGCAGGTGCCTTCCTTCCCCAAGGCTTGGTTTCTCCAGCCATAGATTATCTTCAGGACGACCCACAAGGTGGGTGTGAGCCTTCAGACCTCACCTGTCCAAGCACCTGCTCAGGTGGGAGTCTGGCCCCAGAGCTGCTGAACCCCCGGAGCCCTGAGCAATAGCTTCAGGCCCCACTGGTTGGTCCCCAGGGCAAGGACAGTGATCTTCCCAGCTCTACCGTTTGGGACTATGAAACATCACTGCCTTGAAATTTCACCTGGCAGGATGATAAAGGGTCGCTGTCAGGCTCACTGCAAATTCTCAATGAAAGATGGACACTGTGGTTGTTGTCTGTGCTCTTGGAGGTTGTACACACAAAGCCTGTTTGGAGGAGAGAAGTCCCGGAAGGTCTGATATCATCGACCACCTCATCTAGCTGCCAGACCCAGAGAAGGGCTTCAGTGGGTGTCTGACATCACTTATGTTCTTATTGTTCTTTGCTGACGTCTTGTCCACCACACGCTTGCTTATTGGATGATCTGTAGAGTGGGCAAACCCTCAACCTTGGAGGTCATTATCATTATCAGCTGCTTGACTCAGGTTTCCTGCCTGTAGAATGGGATGCTCCCAGGAAGAGAGATCTAGGCTTTCCTGGAAGACCAACCCCTTAGCCGGGCAACTTGATGCAGATTCCCTGGTGAAGACAGTAGAAATGGATCTTTTTTAAAAATTATTTATTTATTTTTGGTTGCTCTTGCTCTTCCTTGCTGCACAGGCGCTCTCTAGCTTCGGTGAGCAGGGGCTACTCTTTGTTGAGATGCATGAGCTTCTCACTGCAGTGATTTCTCTTGATTTGAAGCACAAGCTCTAGGGCATGCAGTCTCAGTAGCTGTGACTCACGGGCTTGATTGCTCCAAGGCATGTAGAATCTTCCCAGATCAGGGATCGAACCTGTGTCTCTTGCATTGGCAGGCAGATTGCTATCCACTGTACCACCAGGGAAGCCCTAGAAATGGATGCTTTTGTTCCAAGCTCTGCAAATTGTCCTTAGAGGGCAAGTTCAGCAGGCTCCCTGTTTCCCTTTTCTCGTGAGGGTCTGATGAAATATCATCAGTCCTTGGAGGAAAGGAAGGTGACAGAGGGGATCCAGGCTGGGAACTGGGAGAACAGGACCTCCACGAGGGTGGTCCCCACTCACAGCCTGAGTGACCCAGGCAAGTCCCAGCACCTGAGTCTGCAGATGTTCTCAATTATAAAATATGAACATAATAGTAATACTGTCTCTAAGACCCAGGCTTGGGCTGAGGACTCAATGCCGTGTTGCATTGGGAAGTCTTGTGTATTAGTTATCTGTGGCTGTGTAACAAGTTAACCCCAAACCTAGCAGCTTAAAACAAATACATATTCATGATGTTGTGTAGTTTCCTAAAGGAAATAAACCTTGAATATTCATTGGAAGGACTTATGTTGAACCTGAAGCTCCAATCCTTTGGCCACCTGATGTGAAGAGCCAACTCATTGGAAAAGACCCTGATGCTGGGAAAGATTGAAGGGAGGAGAAAGGGGATGATGAGGACGAGATGGTTGGATGGCATCACTGACTCAATGGACATGAGTTTGAGCAATCTTTGGGAGATGGTGAAGGACAGGGAAGCCTGGCATGCTACAGTCCATGGGGCCACAAAGAGTCGAACACGACTGAGTGACTGAACAATGGACAAAAGTTTCTGAGGTCACAGGAATCCAGGGACAGCATCACTGGATAAGTCCGGCTCAGGGTCTCTCGTTCTGTTGTAGTCGGATGTCAATCAGGGCTGCCGTCACTTGAAGGCTTGACTGAGGCTGGACAGTCAGATTCCTGGGGGTTCATTCCCATGGCTGTCGGCAGGAGGCCTCAATTCTTGCCGTACAGACCTCGCCACAGGACTGCACAAGCATGTTCGGCACAACAGCTGCTTTGCTAGATAGAGAGAGAGGGCTGGCCTCAGAGGTCACACTGTCATTTCCACAATATCTTATTGGTTGCACATGCAGCCGTGCTCCGTGGGAGGAGCCAACTCTAGGGTGTAAATACGAGTCATTATCTAGGACACCTCTTGATTGTGTTGTTTCTACTTTTATGATTAGTATCGACACCGAGCGTCCCCGAGACCTTTCTATCAGGTCCCACCCACTCTCAGTCCACTTTCCATCCTGATCACTCTGCTCCAGTAGGGCTGGACACCTTGGTTCTCCTCCCACGAGATGAAACGATTCCAGCCTCAGAACTTTGCACCTGCTGCTCCCTCTGCC